>NC_061795.1:6152500-6473750 GCF_021462225.1 Girardinichthys multiradiatus | reverse complement strand
GAGATTTTCAGATTTCTCAGAAGGATTACCAGCAAAGGCCAAATATTATTACTATATGAAGATTTGACTAAAGCTGTTTTTACACCAATAACCAGAGATTTATTGATGTCCTAGAGGGATTGTATCACAACAATTTCATACCAGTCAAAGCCAAACATTATTAGTATTTAAAAAGTTTGGACTAAAAATGTTTTATACCAGTGACCCAGCTTATTTGAATGATGGGACCACAACTGCCTCATACCAGCGACCTCAAGGATTAATATTATAATTTTTCTTCTAGCACAGGATGAATTCCTTACCACAGAGGACTTAATGAGCTAATTACATCTACTAGAAAGAGGATTAGAACTAGCTCTTACCTGTAAACTCCCAAGGATTATTAATGTCATTTGATTTGTTTTTCTGTGTTTGATTTTCTGCATCATTGTAAAGTTTTTCCTCACGTACAGCGCTTTGAGTGCCTTGTTGTTGAAAAGCGGTATACAAATAAACTTGACTTGACTTCAGAACAACATCAAAACAGCCATTAGAAGTCATCTGTCGAAGGCAAAAGTCCAAAACCTCATCATAGTAGCTTCTGCAACGATCCCACTCCAAACATTTGAGTACGCTCGTACGGGTCTTTTGATTTGTACATATTTAAGTTCCATCCATCTTTTCAACTCTGACCTGTCTCTCTGTCTCTGCTGCAGCCCTGAACCAAAAGTGTTGCTACCTCCATGTTTCACTTTTGGGAGGGTGTGTTCAGGGTGATTTGAAGTGTTTGCATGCATTCAGTTTAAGGGCATGGCCATGTCTTTGGATCTTATTTAAAGATCACCAAAATACGCCTCCAGATGTTAGAATATAAGAATTGTTTTCAGTGTTGCCTCTTATGATAGAGTTTTTGGGTCACTGAGGCCTATCTGTTTAAAAGTTAAAGTTGAAATGACGTTAAAAAGTATATAAACAATAAATGGAAATAATACTAGCGCAAAGACCTGCTGCAGCCATATCTTCTGTAAATGAGTAAGTAACTTTATGACAAAGGAATTCTCGCTTAGTTAGCATTCTAATGATCAGGTGGAAGCACACCTAGTCAGCACTGTGGCTACCCTGATGCATGTCAAACAAGATTGCAATTAACAGCAGTTTCAACATTACTCTCCTTAAACATATCAATATTTTGACTTAAACACAAAAAAAAATTGTTTAACCTTTTTCTTCATCATTTTACTTTATTATTGAAATCAAATTTCAAACTTTCTCAAAATTTCTACGTCTTTCTGCCTCCACAAGTGGATCATGCCACCAGTTAATCTATCACACTGGCACTGATTCAGCTGGCATCTACATACAGTAGGGTAGCCCCCCCGTATGTAAATTAGATGCAGATAACATACATCAAATGTACCTTGTAACAGACTCAGCTTTAAAACAAACAAAAAAGGTGACATTGTAAAAAAAGCACTGAGCGTGAACAAATTCTCTAGCTGTTACAAAATGCTATGTTCGTAAATACCTTTCAAATCTGAGGTGTGCTTTTCTTTGTTGATTATCTTTTAACCTTTACCATTTCTCTGTATTACTGATAATGATACTGAAAAAAATTATGTTTTTCAAAATACTTTGTTCAATGCCAAAGTTGTTTTTAGTCAAAGTTTTCTTCAGTGCTAGTTGAAGTTGCCTTTATTTTGGCTCCATACTCAGTGAAATGCTTGTTTTACAACCTAACTGCTTTAAACTTCCCCACAACTTCCTCTCTCACCTATCTGCTGCTTACCTTGGTCTTTATGATGCTGCTTGTTCACTAATGTTCTCTAACAAACCTCTGAGGCTTAAAGAACAGCTGTGAAATTAATTACACACAAGTGTAAGAGTTAACTAATGTATTTACTGTATTTACTAACATGATCTCTGAAAGCAGTTGGTTGGATTCGATTTTTTCTGGGGTATCAGAGAAAGCTGGGATGAAAATAAGCGTTTGCCACACTTTTCAGATTTTTATTTCGAAATAATGTTGAAAGCCAAGTATCATTTTCCTGCAGTTTACAATTAGGATGGACTTTTTTGGTTTATTACATAAAAGTTTTATTAAAATACACTACAGTTTGTGGTATTAATATACTTGTGAAATATTTGTAACACACTGTAAACCACTTCATAGTTGTAAAAGTATGTATCAGATAAAACAAAAGAAGAAAATCCCTCTCACAAAAAGTCTGCTGAATAAATTTTAGTCCAGCTAGTGCACCATCTTAATAGGATCATAAAATAACCTTAGGAGACTTAGCAATGCTATGTTTTTTACATGAAGGAGGTCATAAACTTGTGAGATAAATAGACCCTGGCATTACATTTAAGTCTAGAAATCGCCTTGGTGATCATTCACTGTCAAACTGTAAGGCGCAAAAGTAATCAGTTTTGATTACGTTTTTACATCATTGCTTTATACTAATGCATCCGACACTTTGTATTGCAATGTTTGGATGCAGCTGCGTGGCCATGGAAACCCAACCATTAAGCTTTCCATGCACTTGAGCTAATCTGAAGACCATATAAAGTTTTAAAGTTTGTAGAAATTTGCTGACCCACCTCTGTGATTTCACCTGCCCTACGATTTAAGGGCTGATTTACTGTTGTTGACAATGGCTTCCAATTTGTCATAATGTCACTAAGAGTTGATTGTGGATTATATAGTAGTAAGGAAAATTCACGACTACATTTAATCCACAGGTGGCCTATCATCAAGGTGAAATTCACTGAACCCCTGAGAGCAACCCATTCTGTCACAAACAGTAAAAGCAGTCTGCGTGCTGGTTTTTATACACCAGTGACCATGGAAGTGATTGACACACCTGAATTCAATACCTTTGTATACCTATATATTGTTTTATATATTGTTTTTGCTAACAAATCTCTGTAAACCTTTGGTTTTTCTATTGTATCTAACACCCAGTACTACTTCTGTCATAACTCCATAATGTTTTCACATTTTCTTTAAATAGCTGTTTTCAGTTTTTCAGGTTGATCTCCAAACCTGCACATCAGCACAAAGCAACATGAGCCAAATGTAAAACTGCACTCAATGCAGAGTTAATGTTGAAGACATGAAGCATGAATGGAATCATGTTGGGAGTCTGGGTGAGTTTCGATAACTCCATCCTTCACATTGTAGAAATGTAGTAACTCCTTCTGCCAATGACTTTGTAAAAACTGAAATATCTATGTGAACATGAGTCTTTCTAAGAATGCTTTTCTTCTTACTTTTCATGTCATCTAGTCTATGAAGCATCCACCTGGGTGTCCCTGGTTCTGTTGGGGCTTCTGGGCTCAGTTAGCAGTTGTCCTACTATCTGTACCTGCTACAGTAACACAACTGATTGCTCTGCTGTGGGGCTTGCCTCTCTGAAGCCCATCCTAGAGCAGCTGGACTTGGACTCCCTGGTACTCCATCTTTCTCAGAACAATCTCTCCTCCTTGGGTAGCAATGACATGTTAAATCTCAGTAGTGTGGAGCGAGTAGATCTGTCCCAGAATCATTTTTACAGCTTGCAACCCAGAGCTTTCCTTGGCCTGAGCAGCTTGCAATGGTTAAATCTCTCTTCTAACTACCTTGGCATTCATGTAGCAGCCTCCGACCTCCCTAACAGCACAGCAATTGGCCAAGACCTGAATGGAGGTTTTGAGAGTGTTGGTTTAAGCAAGGAGGTCTTTAAGGGTTTGTGGCAACTGCGGGGGCTTGATCTGTCCTCTAATGGCCTCCTATTGCTGCCTAAGGGCCTGCTGGACGGACTTCAGAGCCTCACCTGGTTATCCCTGGCTTGCAACCGGCTAGTGGCCCTAGAAAGAGTTACATTTGAGCCCCTAATGAACCTCCAGCAGCTCCAGCTGGCTGGAAACCCCTGGGAGTGTGACTGCAAATTGAGGGATTTCAAGCACTGGATGGAGTGGTTAATTTACAGGGGTAAGCATGCCTGTTAGCATGTTCCAAATAGACAATATGAATAGTTTGATATTAGACTTGAAGTTATTGAAGAAATCTTGAATACACAACCAAAGTAATTAATCTTCTCATTTACAGGAGATATGTGTGCTGAGTTGTGTTGTCTTCTTCCCTGTCCCTTTGTTTTACAGATGGGCAGGTAGATATGATACTGTGCAATTTTCCCAGGAACCTGAAGGGCAGGGACATCCGGAGCATCCCAGCAGAGATGTTCACCTACTGTCTAAGTCCAACCAAGGACGGTGTATTAAATCTGGCCACTAGGCCTCCCTGCCCCCCTGGGCGGGTCAGCAGCATGGATGAGTGTGTTCGCCAGCGACATAGGCCAGTCAGCGTGCGCCGGGCACATGGCACACAAATGGTAGCGGGAGTGGTGTGTGGCACAGTGTGCATCATGATGGTTGTCGCAGCAACTTACGGCTGTGTCTATGCCTCCCTCATGGCAAGGTACCAGAGGGAGATGAAGAGCCGCGGGCAGCCTCTGATAGCCAAGTCTGGAGCAGAGACTGACCAGCATAATGGGGAAGCTTCATCTCCTGATACACCAGAGGCACCACCTAAAGAAGGCTATGACTTTGTGTATGGCTATCGAATCAGCAGCTTCTGACACACTGTAGCATCAACGCTTTGGCACTTTGGTCCTTGGCTCTCTGACAGTGTCTGCAGAGAAAAATCCCACAGTTCTGCCAGTGCGCTACAACTCTTTGGGCATGGGGTAACAGTACAAATAATTTAGCAGATTAGATTAGCTGAAGCTGAAAAGATGAAGCTTGTTTGAAATGACTTGGTGCTCTGCATATGAAACCTCCCTACAGCTGCGGATTGGCACTTCTGCACATTCAAGTGTTTTTATTTGTGTTTTCCTTTGTTCTGAAACTCTTTTTCTTCAAATGTGTGTCTTACATCTGGATACAAGCCTAAGAAGCACACCAATGCAACTGTATTTCTTTCCCACAAACTGTGTCCATTTTGTATTTGACATACTGTGAATTATTGAAGGTTTTAATATTTTTCTGTCACATTTTCTCATTACAGACCATGATGTGTGGATAAATACAGCTTTGAACTTCAACTTACTACACATAAATAATTCCAGACGTCTGGTGTCACCTAGAGGAGACACTTTGAACTACAAAGCCTCTTATCCAGGAACAACATTTAAAATCAGAGTTATGGCAACTATAATTTTAAACATGAACTGATACTGAAACATGTGAGGATGTCAACCCTGAATAATTGTGAAGCACCAAGCATTGTCTTGATTTTGTTTTGTTGATAAGCAACACGTTTCTTTGAAATATTATCTCAAACTGCACTTTTTATCAAGCTAAAGATAATAAAATCCTCCTCTCTCAACCATATTGTCTTTAAAAATATGTTCACACAGACAAGTTCAGTTTTCAGCATAACAAACAAATTCCCTTCATTTCCGGTATAACAAAATTAGATTAAAAGAACAGCAATCCATTGTGACCCGTAATGATTAAATCAACCTACTGTCTGCAGGACACTGCTGTGATGGAGGGTGAGCCACAAATGATCATCATCAGAACTGTTTAAAAAGCTTGCTTCCATGTACCACTTTTACAGTCATGTCTGAATGAGCATTCTGGAGCCTTTCTATTGCAACCTGCATGTTAAGTATGTCCAGCTCTTACATTCTAATTAAAATGTCACATGCAACTAAGCACAGGTCTGAACTGTTTCACATTTGCAGCCAGGAACACTGATCACTGCAGCAGTGGGTTAATTTAGTAGCTCCACCAAATCCAGACAGATTGCATCAGAAATAATAATAAAAAATCACCTGCTGTTCTTTGTGGTTTCACCTACAAGTAGTGGCACATGTGAGTTTGATATTTCACAGTCTGGACCAAATAACAAGAAAGAAATGCTTTGAGCTGCAGCTGTAACTTCTGCTCTCTGTGAACTAATCATAGTAATTCTGTCTCTTTCCTGGAGAGAGCCATATACAGAACTATTGCAGCAATTAACATTTTCCATTTGCTCTCCCTGTTTTTCTGTAGAAAGTATTTCTGGCTCAGATGCTCTGTGTCTTTCCTTGTCTGCTTTCTGTCCCTTTAACCTTCAGTCATTCATGACAGATGGTCATTCAAAGTGAGAATGGTTCTTCTGGAGGTCTCGTCCTGTAATTAATGCAGTGCTTCCTCCACTGTTGCTGCATCCTTGCTTAGGATAAAGGATTGCTTCAAACTCATTGATTCAATAAACCAACTGAGCTTCCTTAGACAACTTTTTTTTTAACAATCAACATTATGTAAAAAACTGACTTTGACTGGTTTGTACTGTAACTGGTATGACATCTATTGTGAATTAGAGCAATTTAAATAAACAACCAAATTTATGTAATTTGGTAAATGCCAAACAGTATAACAGATGTACTGGGCCAATTACAATTTCCAGAGATTTAAGTGAAGTGTATACAGGCAAAGGAAATGCTAAACTGATAAACTCCTTGAAAAAAAGATTTTTTGTGAAAAAAACAAAAACATATGAAGGTTATTTAGCAGACTAAACAGCCTTTTTTGCTCATAAGTCCCTTTAAAATAACCTCTTGCATACAGTGACTCTTACACACACTCCAGTTAAAAAGTAATGGTTTTCTGACAAAAACATTACACCATGAAAAAAGATTTGAAAAGTTTTTTCATCCAATGTGACATATCTACAATTCAACTGAAACGCAAACACATTAATTGGAGGGAACAATATGAAAACTACAAAAGCTGCAATAACCTGGTTATATACGTGTAGACACCCTTGAAGTAATACTTTATAATACTAAAGCACCTTTTGATTTAAACTCCATTTTTTGTTAAGAGTTTATCAGCATGCCACACATGACATAGTAATATTTGCCCACTTTAACTTTCAAAGCTTCTACAGATCTGTCACTCTACGGATGTTCAGTCAGATTTAGTACTGGTCAAAGCTAGGCCATCCCCTTACCCCCTCCATCAAAATAAGCTCAGAAAAAGTACAGAAAAGTCAAAACAGGCTGCAGTGTTGGAGATGGAGAATATAAACATGACTTAATTTATTTTAACTTAAAAAAAACATCCTACTACAATATTTACACAAAGCTTATTTTAGATTCACCAGACTCACTGTAATTAATATTAGGCGTGACCTCCAGATGACTGAATGTTGAAATCAAACAAAAACGAAATATGGTTTAGGAGCATGCACGTATGGAGGACTAATCCTGCCATAATTAAGAATAAATACAAAAAAATAAAAATAAATGGCTCAATAGAATAATTACTAGGCCAAAATGTGCTGGCCTGTTTTATTTTTCCTACACTTTTATTTCTTTCATATTTAGTACCACTAAAATACATTTAAAACATGTTTTTTCCTCAAAATATATATTAATTTTGAAATAATTTTACTGTCCTCTTTATTTCTTAAGCACTGATATTATATATTAATAAATATATAAATTAATCAATTATTGAATATATGTATTCTTTTTATTATTTTGCAGTTTAAATGGCACACTAATTTATGTTTCTAGCTACGTTTTGGCCCAGTATATCTTTTATTTCTGTATTTTTTCTTAATTATGGCAGGATTAGTCCTCCGTCCAGACTAGTCAGTTCTGCTACATATTTATATATATATATTCATGCAGTTGTTTTTCAGTAGAATTGTACAGAATGCATGTTAAATTGGAAAGGATTTTTCTTTATGTATCCCACAAAATGGCAAGTTGACACTTCTGTGATCCTCTGTCCTGAGTGATCTGTCAGGGACTGAAATTATCCTTTTTTTATCTTCTCCAGAGGGGGTTTATATTATAATCCACCATCAACAAAATCATTTTAATCCCACCAGTCGATAAGTTGCAGCTGCAGGCTACACATGGACACATTATCTAAATGTTCTGTTTGTCTTTAGCCTGATCAATCTGTACAACGTTTAGTGATCAATGCATGTGCCACACAACAGGCAAACATCATGATAGGCTCACAGCAAGAACACTCAGGAGATCTGATACTGCAAATGTGTTTCACATCATATCAAAGCTGTTCTCCATAAAGTGAACCATGGCTACAATAGTGAAACTCACCTCCAGCCATTGCCGTTCTTTCTCCTGATGATACTGTAACAGCTGTTGTTGCTATTACATACTTCACTCCTGTTAGAAAAACATTTACTTTCAATAAACTGACATATTTACTGGCTGATTCATTGTGAAATATGAAAACCTTTTAATTAAGGTAAATATGAGCACAGACCTTTGTCGTTAACAGCGTAGTAGTAAAATCTCCCAGGAGTGTTTTCCACTGCCAGGCGGTACCAAAGAGGAAAATGATCAATGGTAAACAGGTTGTCTTTGTCCGATGGAGTCAGGAACTTCCTGTAAGCAACAAATGTATCTTTAGATATAATTTTATTTTAATGTTTTGTTTTAAAAAAAATCGAATAAAAGTGAGTGGTAATGAGCTGTTAGATATCCACAGTACAGAAATCTAACTTCCCCTTTGTCCTTACACAGGTACATCTCAATAAATTGTAATATGCCTTCCTATGAGGGTTAAAATGACAACCTTTAAGCAGGTATTAAAAATACTTTTCATTAAGCCCATATTTCCATCTAATTGTTTTTATGTCTGAGGTGGTATTCTAATGTAACAGTTATATGTTGGGTTTTGTGGAAAATCATCATGAATCAAAGAAAGAAAGGCTTAAAAACATCAGTCTGTGTGTAATGATTCCATATGTGTTTCACTGGGTTCCTCAAATAAATTAACTTTTCAATAACATTCTATAAATTATTCAGATGCACCTGTTTGATGCATTATCTCCAGGTCCTCCTGTTATGTACATAGATTCACTTTCTTCCCAGATTAGTCAGTTGTAGGTCCTGAGACAATCACAACTCTAAAGAGAAACAGACTATAATTTAGGTAAGTGTTCTCATCCTTACTTTGCCACTCTAGTCTCCGTTCCTGCATATCTCATTATCCTCATCAGACCCGAACGAGTCCCAAGAAATGCTGTCTCAACCCCTGACTCCAGCCTGCATAGACATGCCAGACAGACATCACACGTACAGATAAAGAATTATTTCTGCAATAAAAAGCTGTAGTTTGTTGTTTTGCCTCTAAGGTAAGTTTTCTTTGCTTGCTATCAAAGAAATCATTTTTTTTCCATTATAGAAATTCAAACACATCACCGCATTATTCTCAAACATTGAGCTTGCAAAATGCACATTGCATGTCCCTTTATGCCAGGAATCACATGTAAATGTAACTTGTTTCAGCGGTCTTACCTGTCATTAAGCATCAGAGCGTTCCAGTAAGCCTCCAGTGGGGCTGTTACCACAGCATCAAACAATGTCTGCTGGAGCAATAATTCATCACCTACACACAACACACAGGTGGAATCAGATACAGACACATGCACCCTGCAAACTTAAAACATCTACCAAAATTGTTTTTAAGAGTGGGTTAGACCTACACTCTAGGTCAGGCTCCTTCCCCTGCAGGTATCGGATGACTGCTTGATGCTGGGTGTATTTTCGGTGATCAGGGTCGATGTCTGTCTCACAGTAAGTCCTGTGGAAAAAAGATTCTGCCATTTGAATGAAGAAAATGAAGGAACCTAGATCTTGCTGGAAGCCTGATTTGTACCTATTACTCCCATTGCTTGAGGAGTGGAAAAGGGGATTCATGGTCATTTTTACACTTATTTTGGGATTCATCACTTTACATGTAAGTGCAAAATATGCTCAAATCCCACACCAGGTCTCTGGCCGTGTAACTCAATCTTATGTTACTGCGGCCCTGTGGTGCAGCGGAGGAAGTCAAGCTGTGTCAGAGAATTTCAGTCCATAGGTCTATTAGATTTGTTTTTAGTACAGTTGCTAAACTTACACAGAGACATAGCTCTGTTGAGCCATCCAGTCCCTTAGCGCTCAGCTGTAATGACTTTATGGGATTCTTTATTAATAAAATAGATTCTATTAAAAATAAAATCATTGGCATCCACCCGAACATGATTATGTCATCCTCAGTAAGTCAGACTGCATTGGAATTGACTGTGGAACCTGATCTGTGTTTGGACTGTTTTGTTCCAGTTGAGCTTTCTGAGTTATCAAACATATTAGCTTAATCTGGTGTGTTAGACCCAATCACAACCAAATTATTTAAGGAAATGTTCCCCTTGATTACCAGCCCCATTCTAGATTTGATTAATCTATCTAAGTAAATGGATCTGTACCACAGGCTTTTAAGGTAGCTGTAGCATTTGCTTAAGAAACCTTATCTTGATCAAGATGATTTACTAATTACATCTCTATATCTATTAATTATAAAATTCTTGAGGAAATAGTTGCTAATCAAGGGTGTAAGCATTTAGACAGCAATGATCTGTTTGGAGAGCTTCAGTCAAGTTTCAGGACTCATCATAGCACTGAAATAGCACTATTAAAAGTCACAAATGATATTCTTATGGTCTCAGATAATAGACTTGAGTCAGTACTTGTTCTGTTAGATCTCGGTGCTGCATTTGATCCAGTTGTAGGAATCAGGGGAACAGCACTAGACTGGTTTAAATCTTATTTGTCTGACAGATTCCAGTTTGTTCCTGTAAATTATAAATCATTACAGCTGAACCCTGTCGTTTTGCCCTAATCTAGAATGGGGTTGGTAATCAAGGGGAACATTTCCTTAAATAATTTGGTTGTGATTGGGTCTAACACACCAGATTAAGCTAATATGTTTGATAACTCAGAAAGCTCAACTGGATCAAAACAGTCCAAACACAGATCAGGTTCCACAGTCAATTCCAATGCAGTCTGACTTACTGAGGATGACATAATCATGTTCAGGTGGATGCCAATGATTTTATTTTTAATAGAATCTATTTTATTAATGATGATACTCAGCTTTATTCATCTATAAATCCTGATGAGCCCAACCAGTTAGATAGAACACAGACATGTCTTCAAGACATAAAAGAGGTGCAATTTAGAATTTCCACATTAGATATGAACAGAGTGACATCTAGAGAGGATGTAGCTTCTTTCTACCAAACTAAAATATTCTTTTAAAGGTGTTATTAATTCAATAAAAGATTAGGAGATATTGCCATATTAGTTTAGCTTTAATTCTGATATTCCCCTTTAGATGTGAATAACCCTTTTTAATGGTAATATGGATAGGAATCAGCCTGGGATATCAAATAGATTTATTTAAAAAGGATTATGGTTATGGTGAGGTATACTTAAATTTCCAGTGTTTAGGGGCTATCTTTTTAAATTCCACACCAGATATGGATGAAATTGAGTGACATTAATAGGAACTGATCTTGACAGAAATCATCCTTGAATGACAGCTTAGTTTAAAACAATTATTAATAAGGGGATTAGTATTGGTCATATTTACCAGGCTTCTGTTTTGAAAAAATGTATAGTTGAATATTTTAAAGAATTATCGTTAGAATGTTTAAAGACGCTAATTTATTGTTGAAGTTCATGAAATATGAGTCATAAATGTTCCTCTGGTTAGATTGGGAAAACAGTCTGTCAACAGTCATGTTTTTACAAAGGAATATAAAAAAGAAACATGGGAATAAACTGGCTCAGGGAAATCTTTTGGGAAAAAGCGGGGATATATTAGGAGAAAAAATACATCTGTTTAATTATTAATAGGACAAGAAAAATGAATCTAATTAATACATATTCTTTAAGTAAATATTTTTGTTTGTACATATGAGAGGGAATAAATATAAAAAAGGCTGGGAAAAATAATATATTAATAAATTCACATCTGTCAAAAATTAAAGAAAATAATGGCACAGAGATAAATTATAACAGCTAAATGTTGAAATTAAAATATCAATTTATGTCTAATACTTTGATCAGTTATTGGATAAATCTTTTCTTTTTATTAATTTTGTAATATTTAAAGGCCCAATAATTCTTTTGTTAAACTATTCACTATATCACCTTATTGAGATATTTATTTGTTTCTAAAAGTATTGTTAACTGCCATTAAAATGAATTAAACATTCTCCAGATTTACTCTGCATGTCAGTTCACATTTCAGACTGAAGTTTTTAGGTTTTAAGATATTTTTTCAGCACTAGTGGCCTTTATTTATGTTTTTTTTTTTGACAGCAAGCAGACAGGAAAGAGGGGTAGACATTCGGCAAATGTCCCCGGGTCCAGGACTCTAACCCGGGACAGCTGCTTCGAGGACTGCAGCCTCTGCATATGGTCGCGCGCTTAACCCCTACACCATTAGCACCGCACCAGTTTTTGGGTTTTGGACATACCACTCAGAGGCAATGCTGAGATCAGGAGAGGTCAGATCATGCAGACCTGTATTGGAAGGAAAAACAACATGAGTCACTACAAAATAAATTACAGAAGGTGATATCAGTTTAAGAGCAGATTCTGGTGTTCAGATTCCTCCGTGCTATCTGTAGAGGTTTTATTTAATCTGCATCACTAGATGATTCATCTTGTAACCCTACAAACTGAGTTGGACATTTTGATAGATTTTTTTATAATGACAAGACATAATATTTCTGCAGAATACTACACTAAACACAAGGTTGGTATGTAGAACACAACCTAGAATTGTACCTTCTTCCACCGATACATTTCCTGTAAACATTAGACTCCCATGACCCTTTGTTAGCACCATGCCAAAGCTGAAGACGACAGACAGGGACAAAGTTATACTTTGGAAGACTAAATGACCATTAGTCAGATCACACTGCTGTTACTGAAGAATACAAGTGACAAAAAGGACATTCATTTTGGCAAGGTTTCCCCCATTTATAGACTCTGTATGTACATTGTTTAAACAAACAGCAGAAAACAGAAGCATTGAATTCAAATGCAGAACTTCTCAGAAGCCACCGTAATGAGTACTCCATGCAATATGACAAAATGAAAAAACAAATAGTGTTATACCTGAAAGGTGTTTCAGCAATGTTTGTGTAGAAATAGTTGTTGATGAGGTACATTGGTCTTTTCTGTTGGATAAAGAAATATTCTAATCATGCAATGTTCAAAACTAAAATTTTCATTAAATTAGCCTTAGTCAAGGATAAGGCTGCAATAAAGGCAAACTGCCACAGGCTGATCACCTCCATGCCATGTTGCATTGATGCAGATATTCAAGCAGAAGGAACCCTCACTGAGAATTGTGTACATACAATGCTGTGCAAAAGTTTTAGGAAGCTGTAAAATTATCCTGTAAAAAAAGAATGCTTTCAAAAATGGAAGTGTTAATCATTTATTTTCATCAATCAACAAAATACAGTGAATGAACAAAAGAGAAATCTAAAGCAAAGCAATATTTGGTGTGACCACCCTTTGCCTTCAAAACAGCATCAGTTCTTCCAGGTAGACTCACACACAGTTTTAGAAGGAACTCGGCTGGTAGGTTGTTCCAAACATCTTGGAGAACTAACCACAGATCTTCTGTGGATGCAGGCTTCCTCACATCCTTCTGTCTCTTCACGTAATCCCAGACAAACTCCATGATGTTGAGATCAGGGCTCTGTGGGCCATACCATCACTTCCAGTAAGTCTTGTTCTTCTTTACGCTGAAGAAAGTTCTTAATGACTTTGGCTGTATGTTTGGGTTCACTCACTTAGCATTTAGTAAATAGATAAAAATAATCAATCATTTATATTTCTGAAAGCATTCTTTGTTTAGAGATTTTTTCACAGCTGCCTAAACCTTTGCACAGCTCCGTATATTGTACAGTAGAACTCACACATTTCTGTATTAAAAATAATTTCTTATTGGTCTGATGTAAAATTAAAATTTTATGAGAAACCAAATTTGGAGTTTTCATTCAGTGTATATCAATATCATTAAAATGAACAGAAGTAAACACTTGAAATCATTCTCTCTCTGTGTAATGCATTAATATGTGTGTTTCACTTTTTGAATTCAATTACTTAAGTAAACAGTCTGTTTGTTAATGTGCAAATGTATTAAAATGTACCTGTGCAGAGTCAGGATGTTACCTATGTAGTCACTACTCCCTGCCTCTGAGGTGTCTGGTTTTTAGCTTTAGTTTTTAAAACATGGGCTGAGGCATAATCTAGAATGACAACGTTACTAGTAAAATCTGTAATTTTGGGTGAGTAGTAACCACTAACTGCAATAAAGGTCATTGGCAGATAGTTTTAAACTACAGTTGTCTCTAAGCAGGTGAAATATGAAGCTTTTGTTGTACAGATAAAAAAGTAAACTGAGGAGTTTCTCACCCGTTTATCCACAGAGGCTCTGATGTTCAGGATAATACTGCCTGTCTCACCTTTCACCATGGGTGTCCTCAGCTGTAAGCATGCAAGTACAGATTAGGCTAAACAAAACCAAACAATACAAGAACTCCTCATTTAGCATATGTGTATACATGAGCAATTTCTAAACAAAGATCTGTCTGTCATTCAGTAAGTGATTTTCAAAAACAGCTTCTCTGTACTTACATCATAAATACATGCAGTAATTCCATGTCAGACAGGTACCAAAAGGTGCTAATCTGTGTTGTTCAAATAGCTTTTTCTATCACACTCTGTGAATCTCTAAGAACAGTGGAAACAATCTAGTCTTCACATAACTAAATCAGGTCCAGTTATAAACAATCTAATTTAAGTCTTTCCATTTAATACAGTCAGATTTAATTTTTAAACTCTTTAATTCCTAATTCTCTGTGTGTGTTTACCATCTCATCTGTGTCCTCCCACTCCACCTCTGATAGATCCACACTGTTGTAGTTTGGCTTTGGCTTCAGTTTCTTGTCGTCTTTGTACTGTAGAACAGAGGGGCAGTGTTACTGTGTGTCTAAGCAAAGGTGTCTGCTAAAAATATCAAAGAGGTGGGCAGACTTTAATCACCCAATCCAATAAATCACACCCAAACAGAAGGCAATAATAAAACAAACTGTTAATATTTGGTCCTAGAGAGGATATGGTTGCAACCCACATTTCTGGCACCATTTGTCCACCATCTGATTTTGTGAAGAATTATTGTAAGGAACCATTGTTACACAAAATTATAGACCAAACACAAATCACACTAATTTTTGCACTACCTTTATATATGTATATGTATACACATATATAACTGGGCTATATTAATATGTGCTACTTTAAGTTTAGACTCCTCCTCTTCATTTTCTTCTTCTGTGATATTTTTTAATTAAATCCTTGCATTTCTAAACTCTCCATCAAAATGAATCAATTAAATTAAATTTAGTTCTTACCATCTGCTGTGAAACATGGACTGAACTGTACACAAACAACAAGACTGGTAAAAGTCTGAATCCCAGAATGTGCCATAATATATTACTTTAGCTTTGATTTGCTTATATTTATAATTGTAAAACTAGCTTTAGTTTTGTTATTTTATACTGTTTGCTTCTTTTTTCTGTTTACTGTTAGCGTCAGAGAATAAACAAACAACGTTTCTCTCTAGAAGATGACACTGTCACAGCAAGTTCTGTATACTAAACCACCACAATGCATATAAGCTAAGCTTACATTGATATATAATGTACATACACCCAAGTAACATTTGGTTAAATGCCCCTTAACAAGTTATGAGTGTCAAGAATCAATAGATGGAGTTTCTTGAAATGACTTTATCAGCATAAAGTAAAATAAGCTAAACATTTAAAGTGAAAAAGGAAGTGCAGATGGAAATGTTCAGCTTTTAGCAAAACAATGAAACATGATGTCTCACCCGTTCTGCTGTTTGTCTACTACATGAGCTGGAGAGGATTGGTTGACTTAAGGTCTGCAAGGTTGCTTAGCATTCAGTGAGTGTTGGGATTCTTTTGCCATATTTTCTTAGATCCTTTTATTTCTGTGCACTAAGTTTAAACATAGGTTAACATAATTCTTTAATTCATAATCATTTATTGATTTCATACAGAAACTTAGCATTGCTGTTTTATTTTTGCTTTGATCTACCCTAAAGGACAGTTGTTGCACCGTATAGATAGACTAAATGAGAGCTGGTGCTCTACAGGACAACTCTATCCTCCATATTGTATGCAGGGGAAGATGTGTTCAGAAGGTGAACTCACCAGAGGTCGGAGGTCAGGATGAGCCAGGATGTAGCCATTGTTGTTGAGCAGGAAGGCATAGCCATGTGCTCCCAACTAAAAGAAAACACAACACCATTTTCAGCTTTATTCACAAAGGTGTGGTCTAATTTTAAAGCAGGAAGAATAACGATCCAATCTCACCATGTATCTGGGTGCTAGCTTCATCACCTCCATGAGTGGAATATCAGTGCCAACCACACCAAGCAGGATTCCATGTGACAGCTGAAGACAGTGGCATCATAAAGGCTGAACAGTTACACACAACCCCTATTAAATATTCAATGATTGTTCAATGATGATGTTTTTCTGTTCATGCCACTGTATAAATGTCTTCTGTTTATTTATGGCTAGTTCCCTCTATGAAAACTAGATCTAAGTAGCTTTTTTGTTGTGGAATTGTTTCTGTGCTGGTTGGACAGTGGTTTAAATTCACATAGCTGTTTTCATTTGTTCAAGCAAGAATTTGCACTTCCAACAACATTGGAACTGGCGTTCCAACCACTTCCATGGCTGCAGGTGTATGAAGTCTGTTGTGGAGAAACTTGACTGGCCTGCACAGAGCCCTGACCTCAACTACCTTTGGGATAAATTAGAAGGAAGGTTGCAGTTCTGGTTTTCTCATCTAATTATGAACACACTCCTAAACCTTAAGGAAGATATTTACACAATTGTTAAAAGTGCTGTTGCTGGCAACAATGGGTCCATTAACAAACTGGATCTTAGAGATTAAGAATAGGATGTCATCAGTGTTAATGTACATGTAAAAGAATTCAGACAAATACTTTTGGCAACATAATGTATAAAAACAACAATTTGTCAACTCTGAATTCTTCTGCTCAGATCAGCTGGTTAACTGTTTAGAAATTTGTTCCACAATAATTTGCACAGAAATATGGATTAAATATTATATAGGTTAACAAATATATATAATAATAATATGGTTTGCATAGAATGTGATGGGATGTGCATTATGAGATAAAAGGTTGGAACTGACCGTTTCCTTCTTTTTGCTGAACACTGGCATGGCCACTGAAGTCATCAGCAACAGACTCTGAGCTTTGGTGTTGAAAAGCTAAAAGACAACAGAACATCATTTCTCATTACAGACTATGAAATGTTATGCATGAATCAGAGGACCATACAAAGCTGAGTAACCCAGACAGCATCAAGAACCTAAAAACAAGTTTATTCTAATAGCACCTGGAGCTGGGTTTGTTACTGTGGAACAGAAAACATCACAGCTTTTGCCGGTTTTCTTTACTGCTTTTTTGACTCATTGTGTTTACTTTTTTCTTCTGCTTTGAGCCCCTATTTCAAACGTGTCAGACAAAAATATTTTATTCACTGTTGATATTATACTTCTGTGGTTGAAGTTTAAGTGGCGATGTTGGTCAACAGGTAAGACTATTTCAAATTTTTGAGAATTTAATCCTTACTGATAGTTTGGAATCTAGACCAATGGCTCTTTTCTTGCAGGCTAGGTCATTAAAAAACTGATTTATACGAAAAACAAGCCAACATACAAAAAAGAAACATCTGTGATTCTTATTTTTTTATAATTAATAATGATTAAATAATTAGTAATTAATAATTTATTTTCTTTTAAAGCTATAAAACATGGACATACTGATGACAAATGGATGTTGACTTTAAGGAACTAAGGACCCCGCATGACGATTTGAGACAAAAGGCTTTACTTGAAAGCGCAGCAGCAGTTAAAGGTTTACATTACACTTTTAAGTCTCTTTGGTAGCAGCTGTCTTACGTGATACATATGCTCTAAATCCTGACATGAAAAAATGTTGCATAAGTATTTGTCCTCCACCCTTTAAAGCTAATGGAATAAATTTGCTATGACTATGTTTGGCCAGAACCGGGTGAATAACTTAAAGAAATATACCTTAATCCATATGACAAAAATCCTAAATATTTATTTCAAACTATAAGTTGTTGTTGTTGTTTTTTTTTTACCTCCTTTGTGTTGGGAAGCTGCCAGAGTGGATTGGATGCCCCAGAGGTTCATGGGAGAATGAGTCCATTTACAGATAGACAGATGACCATGAAGTCACACACATGAGGATGATGAAAATGGAGATGATGAGCAGTGTAAAATATGCTAAGAGAAAGGACACTTAGGAGAAAATGTTGTAAAGTGGGCATCTCAGCTCACCACTGTGTCCATGTAGGCTTCTGTCCAGATGATGTCATGGTCGTGGTTGATGACCATTGGTCGACTGAGCACATGCAGATACTCCATGACATTCTCCTGAACATCAGCCAGCGTTGAGATGTGTGTGTAGTAACCTGGCAAAGCCACAGGATCATATTCTATATGACATTGCTCATACACAGAATGGTAAGCCCTTACATGCACTCCTCCTTACACACACACCAGACTGACCCTTGTTGTTGCAAGCGATCCATTGGGTGTTTTGAGCAAATGTCATCTCTCTGCCAATCAGGTAGGTAAAGACTCGTACCTAAACAGAGAGCCGTGATAATGCTAAGATGTGCGTGATATAATGTTGACAAATAGTTCTATGATTTGCTAAAGGTGTTTTTAGCTTTGGTATGGACAGAAGGATGCTCACATTAAACGTACAGTTTAGTCTTGTGAAAGAACACAGGCGAGTGGGCTTAGGCAAAACACCCCATCCAGAAAAATTCAGGTCAGTGAGCTTCTCTAAATTTAAAAAATGCTTTTGCTGGCTTCTCCAGATGGAAACCAACGGTCTGTCTTTTAACAAATGTACAACCTTCTAAATAACACTGTGCTTTACTAAAGAATTCATACCCATTAAACTTTTTTCTATTTTGCACATTAACACCACAAATTTCAATTCATTTTATGCTATAAGTCAACAAAAAGTAGTGAATAATTGTGAAGTGAAAGGACAAAATTCATGGTCTAACATTTTGTTTTATTGCATTCATCCCCCTGATTAAAAAGAAAACTTTGTACAACAGCCTTTAAAGACAACTGCATGTGGACACACCACCAAGACTGATGTCGAGGTCGTATTGTATTGTGAGATGTTTCGTTCTGTTTTGTAAATCCACAAACTGACTGTCTGGGAAGGTATAATTTTAATTAGTACATTTAGGAAGTAAACTTTACCTTTACTACTGGTGTTGCTCTATGTACTCAACGTTCTTTAATTATTGGTTCAGGCAGTGAAATATGGTGTCCTGAAAAATGTATTCACACCTCTTGAAGTTTTTCATATTATGTCAGATAGCAACTTTAATCTGACGTTATTAAGAGTTATGTGATAAACCAACATAAAGTAGCACATTAATGTGTGGAAGGAAGTGGAAGGAAAATGATAAATGGCTTTCAAAATGTTTTACAAAGAAAAATAAAAGATTTGAAACATGCAGTTGTATTCAGGCCTCCTCAGCCAATTCTTTGTAAAACCACCTTTCACTGTAATTACAGTGGCATTTTGGGGTATGCCTCTACCTGCTTTGTACATATAAACACTGAAACCTTTGCCCATTCTTTGCAAAATCCCTGAAGCTCAGTCAGATTGGATTGTGAGTGTCTGTGAACATCACTCAGACTGTCTTAATTTTGATCTGTAGTCCTGGACTTTGTAGAGAACATTCTAATACATGGATGTAAGTGTGGCAAGCTCTCGCTAGTCTAACCATCATCTGTATGACTGAACATTTTCACTGCACAGCATAAGTCTCTAAGAGGGCTAGATGAAAACCTTGGTGCCAAAGAAAATTGTAGAATTTCTTTCCTAGTCCTTACCCGGCGCTCAGGCCAGTTGAATTCTTCAAAGACTGACTCAAAGTCCTCCATGGCTCCATCTGTGATTAGCATGATGGCCTGGTTACACATGCTGCCCTGACCATTCATCCTCGCCTGCACACAGACATACAGAAAGCAGAAACAACATTAATCATCAAACCTACTACCCAGATTTAAAATATTCTTTTCTCTTCAGTACCGAGAACCAAGCGTAAACTCAGAGGGGACCGGACCTTCTCTCTATCCGGTTCTAAACTCTGGAACAATCAAGGCAGGCAATGTCCCTGGCCATTTTTAAAAACACATCTTTTCTTTCAGCCTTTTAATGCTTAGTGGGGTGTTTGTTTCATGTTGATTTTATGCCCATTTTATGTCCATGTATTTACTTATTTTCTTAATTTTGAATTTGATCAGTTTTTCTTTTTCTTTTATCTGTACAGCACTTTGACCTCTGTGTTTGTTTTAAAGTGCTTCATAAATAAAGTTGGACTGGATTGGGTTTTTTGTTTGATAACTGATCCAGAAAACAGAAGAGTTGACCTCTGACATCAGGCCATACATAAACAAACCTCGTTTAGGATCTTGAAGGACTCCTTCATGGCATTCTTTATTTTTGCTTCTCCTTTAACATGCAACTCCTCCACCAACAGCTTAAAGTGCTGAAAAAGAAATAGTGAACAAAGTCATTAGACCAGACTCACCACTGTCCATATGGCACATACTGTGTTTCAGTTGAAATGGTAAAAATATTTGACACATTTGTCACCATTGGCTTAACAAGGAAAAAATACTTGTTCTATTCTGTTTTTACTTTTACCTTTTGCATGATAAGTTTCATCGCTATTACTGATACAACTGTGTTTAAACATAGCCCTAAGCGTCCTGAACAGAGAGTGAATGGGTTCTATCTAGGGTGTACCCCACCTTTCGCCTAAATACCACTGGAGATAAACACCCTCCCCCTGTACCATGATCAACGTATCCGTCAGGTCAGAAGAACTGAAACGTACAGACTCACACTTGACTTGCAACTTGACCTAGTATTAGAAACAGGTCATGAGACTGATCTTAAGAGTTCTACGTGTGTGTGTGTGTGTGCTTGTAAAATGTCAGCTGAGATGCATGCTCAGCTCTTTAAGCCTTCATGAAGAAGATAATGATCTTACCTCTCTGTTGTCCAAGTCAGCCTGAACCAGTGTTCCTCTGAAGCATGGTTCCACATACCTAACATAGTCAGTGTACTACAGAAAGGCAGACATAACACAAAAGGAACATTTATAAAGCATCTGTCACACTGTTTCCTTTGCTGTCATTTATACTGATGTATTGAAAGCCTGTGTTGTGTGAATTTGAGGTGCATCAAGTCCTGTTAAGTCTTGTCTGTCACTTCTGATTCGCTTCAGTTCTGATGTGCACATGTGCAGAGCACATATGTGAATGTGTATTGAGATCAGTTACTTAGACATCACAGACTTCTGCTGTGCCAGGAGAGAATATGTTTCTTTTGCTGTGCTGATATCACAGTCAGGACTGCCCAAAAATTATATTTCAATGTTCTGAGTGTCCCCAAGTGGTTAGTTAAATATTAGAAAGTAAATTACAGCATCATTTTAACTTTTAGTTTCAAGCCTCCAGCATCTTGAGGTGAGTGAAATGTCTGGATGTAATGCTGTGATTTGTAAGTCTCAGTTGTAGTGATTCTGTAGCAGTGGTTCACATATGAAGTATGCATGATGTGTGTGAGTTGTAGCGCTCATGTAACGGAATTTTTCAAAATGTGCATAAACATCTATGCCAGCCTGGCTTATCTGGAGATCACATTATGTATGCTACGATGTCAAGTTAATAGAAAACACAATATTTTCCTACGGCATCATGTCTTCCAACACCACTGAAATGAAAGCCTGATACACAATAATGTGATGGGACTATAAGCAAAAAGGATCAAACTCCCAAACCACACCTTCTAACAAGCGCAGTGAGAGTCTTTGTTTATCTATTGCCAGAATTTCATCTTCTTGTTGAATGTGACACAATTTAAAATGTAGTTCCATTACTGGAAAAAACTAAAAACAGAAAATAATGGGGCAGTTAGAGAAGCCCATAGAAAGTCGTAAGGCATACAGTTTTAAATATTACCAACAAAACAAGTGATTTACATCTATTATATTGTCTGTATACAATTAAAATTCAGTTAAATTTCATTGTTGATTAATTCTTCAAAACAAATTGTGTCAGCCTGGAAAAAATGAAAATTATTAGCTTTTGGCACAGGATGTTGCAAAGTCAAGCCAAGAACAGGTTTCAAGAATATAAATAATATGACAGACACCAAAGTCAACTAGAAGATATTTTTATCTGAGTAAACCTATCTAATCAAACACTTGCAATATTCCAAAGCAGTTTTTCCTAATCTACAGCAGTATGTTTTGGTAAAGAAGAATTATTAAAAGTGCATCTCACAGCAATGACATTGACAAAATCATTCTCTCCCAGTGTGTCCAGGATAGTGTTGATGGTGTGTTTAGCTATGGTCATCTTTAACCCCTTCATGCTGCCACTGATGTCCACCATGATGATAATGTCTTTGGGAGATGTAGCTGCCTGAATATACCTGTAAAATAGCAAAGCAAAAGCCACATTTAAATGACATCAGGACCCCGGTTCTGATCATTTAAGATCACAGAATCTGCAATTAAAAATCATCATAGGTCTACCAGCCTTTTAGTCTCAGATGAAATAATGTCTGCAGTATTGCTTTGTGGTGAAATGTTCAGGGACATACAGTTCTCTGGTGTTATTTAGAGCGCATAAGCAGTCACATATGGTGCCATGTAGGCTTCAGTGACCTGGCTGAGAAACAGCTTAACGTCTTTTAGAGAGGATCAGAGATTCAGCATGTTGCCAATCATTCGACTCACATTCAGGGGAACAAAGTTCTCTGTCTGACCAGAACTCTGCACTGCAGAGTGTTTCCTGCTTTCTGGACACTGCTGAGTTATGTTTTATTATGATAAATAATCAGTGGGTGAACCAAAAAAAACATGCACCATACACCACAGTGTCCTAGTGCCAAACTTTGAACATAAGAATGGTTTTATTCTAGAAGATAAAGCCCCATAACCTCTTATTGTCTTGCATCTACAGTTTAATTACCTTACATGTTAATGGAAAATGGTCATGTCTAGTAAAACAGGAGAGTCTTAAGTGTAAAGTACAGAAGTAAGTACTGTGTGTTTTGCATTAAACCTTTTCTCTTAGAGAACATACACAGAAAAGCATAGAAACAACTCAGTAGCCCAAGTTTCATCAGGACATGTACTCTAAAGATGTCAGGTCAGAAAACATGAAAATAAGAAATAAATATGTTTTTGCACTGCGCTTCACAGAAAGCACAAAAAACACATCAGATATTGACTTAAGTGTCCTCTGGGTACTGGATCAAACTCACCAGTTTCTGTTTCTGCAATCAAAGGCTACCACACCGTTTGTGTCTGGAGTCCATTTAATACCTGACAGACAGCAAACAGTCAATTTACAGTCTTTAAAAGGGAGAGAAATAAAGAAACAAGTATAATGAGGATAACAACGCAATGATGTCAAACTTGAGACCCACCAGAGCAGCCATTTAACCAAATAATTTACTGAAACACAATAAAATGCCAGACAAAACACAACTGCTAATATAATATGATATTACAAGGTTAAGAAAAAAGTAAAAGAAAAAAGTCATTTTATCCTCATGTAAATGGTTTGAAATTGTTTTGCCAAACTCATTCAGTTCTCTATGCCAGTTACTGGCATAACTGGCATTGAGAACGCATTGACGGTTTTATTTAAATGTCTGGCTGAAATTATTACCTGGATAAGGTAAACATTTCTAAAGCTTAACGAAAGAAGACTAAGGTCATTGGTTTCAATCGACCCTGCAGCATTTTCAAAAGGTTCAGAACACAGCCGCTTGTCTTTTAACTGGTAAAAAGAAGCACAAACATGTATAGCTCCAGTCTTAAAACCTCTTCATTAGGATCCTGTGTATTTTTTATTTTATTGCTCACTTTAAAAAATTTAAATGGTCTTGCCCCATCCTATCTACATGATATTCTTAACCTCCACACAGCTTTGAGTGGACTTCAGTCAACCAGCCAGTTTCTCCTTGGTGTTCCGAGATCAAAGTAAAGGTGATCAAACATTCACCGTAGCCGCTCAAAGACTGTTGAATATCTTACCTCTACATGTCTGCATCATTTAAATCATTTAAATGTTTATTAAAAATGCATTTCTGTTCCTTTATCTTTGACTGATTGGGTATGAGGCACTAATTAGTTGTTAGAAGTCTTAACTCTTGTATCTTTTATATTTTTGATTACAGATTTATTCTTGTCATTCTGTGGTTGATGGTGAAATTGGGAAAACTCTTTGGTCAGCTGCTGTTGTTTTTAAAATATGCAATATAAATACATTTGACACTGACAAACAGTATATGTAAAAATCTTAAATAAAGTTTCCGTGAATTTAATGTGAACATCCCACAGCATATACAGATGAAAAAGAACAAGATCAAATTAAATTTGCTGTTTCTTTTACTATGAACCAGGAAAATAAGTAAATACAAGATAAACTTACCAGGGTAGATTCTAAAAAAGCCAAAGGAACTGCCAAAGTACTGCCAAGTAAGTGTCGGATCTCTCTGAAAGTTGTTAATATAGACATCATTTAAAGCCTCGGAGTTGTAGATGGCATTAAGAAGTTTGGGATCTGCTTGGGAAAAGGAAAAATTGTGAGTAGGATTTGGACAATTTTACTTCCACGAGTAGCTGTCTGATGTGATCTCCCTCTAACCTTTGTTGTAGACATTGGTGGGAACTTGGATGTTACTCTGTAGTGTATTCACAGGCAGGTTGTTAAAATGTTCGTTTTCTTCAAGTGAAAATTCTCCACCCAGTTCCACATAGTTCCCATTCTCATCAATGGTGTTGATTAGCATGGAGTTGTAGTAATCAAACTGAGAGAGACAGCAGAAGAGAATTAAACTTTTCTTCGCCAAATACTGCTTTATACCAGTGTTGCCTGTGTCTGTACTCGGAAATTCACAGCAAATAAAACAATACATAACATGAACCTTAAATCAAAGATACAGAAATGCTCTCCATGATCAATATTTTCTTATTTCTCTATATATGTTTTAGAATGACTTCAGGCCAATGAAACAAAAGTTAAAAAGATAGCCTAAGCGAAACCAAAATGCATTTTTTAAAATTAATAAATTTATTCAGGGAAAAAAGCTATCCAAACCAACCAATGCCTGTGTAAAAATTTATAAATTATGAACTAGTTTAATCATAAATTACTTGTGATTAACTACATCTTTTGGTTAAATTTCACTCCCTGTTATGGTCAGTGTTCTAACCTTAACAGGTCAAACATAAATCAACAGTAAGAAAGAAAATGGGCAAACATGGCAACCCAGGGAGAGTTCCATCCCAAAAGCACTGCTGACCAAAAAGAACACGAAGGCTTGCTTCATGTTTGCAAAAACAAACATATTGAAGTTAATGTAGGATGTTACATCTGGTTTATAAAGCAACAGGTTTTAGATAAAGAACATCATACCCACCATTATGGTGGCAGTAATGTGATGGTCTAGTGTAGCTTTGCTGCTAAGAACGTGGATGCTTTGTTAAAACTGATGGAACCCTGAATTCTGCTGTCTGTCAAAAAAGGACACTTGGGTTATGCGGTTAAATAAAACGTTTTGGAGCGACCTAGTCAAAGTCTGTACCTAAATCCAACTGAAATTCTGTGGCATGGCCTTAAACTGACCATATATAATTGAAAATATTTAATTTTGCTGATTTGAAACAGTTTTGTGAAGTAGAGACCTGAACTCCTCCAGAGAGATGGAAACGGTTTAGTGTCAGTCATTACAAACACTTAGATGGCAGTTATTGAAGGCAACGGTGGCACAACCAGTAATTAGGGTAAGGGGGCAATTACTTCTTTACATTGGCCCCGGTTGGTTTAGATACCTTTACATTGACAAGCAGAAGGACAACTACAGAGAAGATGTGTATTTGAACAAAACAACATAGAGGACACTGTTCGGTTTTTTAATATTCACTGCATGTATGTCTTTAAGGTTTTGCTTGTTTGTTTTCTTCTTTGTAATAGCTAGACAAAATTTGTTATGCCAATGCATTCATATGGAATGTTTTTTAGTAAAGGTCCTTAGCATTGGTGTCAACCCAGTTTCCTCACAGCAAGGTTGATCTAATCTAATTTCAGGTGTCAGCTGAAGATTTAAAGCACCTGTCTGTTGCAGCCTCAACTCCCAACCAGCCTCTGTTACTTCTAATTCCCTCACAGTCAGCATACGATGTTAATCACTATCTAATAGCCCAGGCCAATAATACCTTTGACTAACAAATCAGATAGACTGACAAGATATAAATACTGACAATGTAATTTGTTTCATTGGAATGTGACACACACACACACATACAGGTGTTGGACAATGAAACTGAAACACCTGGTTTTAAACCACAATAATTTATTAGTATGGTGTAGGGCCTCCTTTTGCGGCCAATACAGCATCAATTCGTCTTGGGAATGACATATACAAGTCCTGCACAGTGGTCAGAGGGATTTTAAGCCATTCTTCTTGCAGGATAGTGGCCAGGTCACTACGTGATACTGGTGGAGGAAAATGTTTCCTGACTCGCTCCTCCAAAACACCCCAAAGTGGCTCAACAATATTTAGATCTGGTGACTGTGCAGGCCATGGGAGATGTTCAACTTCACTTTCATGTTCATCAAACCAATCTTTCACCAGTCTTGCTGTGTGTATTGGTGCATTGTCATCCTGATACACGGCACCTCCTTCAGGATACAATGTTTGAACCATTGGATGCACATGGTCCTCAAGAATGGTTTGGTAGCCCTTGGCAGTGATGCGCTCATCTAGCACAAGTATTGGGCCAAGGGAATGCCATGATATGGCAGCCCAAACCATCACTGATCCACCCCCATGGTTCACTCTGGGCATGCAACAGTCTGGGTGGTACGCTTCTTTGGGGCTTCTCCACACCGTAACTCTCCCGGATGTGGGGAAAACAGTAAAGGTGGACTCATCAGAGAACAACACATGTTTCACATTGTCCACAGCCCAAGATTTGCGCTCCTTGCACCATTGAAACCGACGTTTGGCATTGGCATGAGTGACCAAAGGTTTGGCTATAGCAGCCCGGCCGTGTATATTGACCCTGTGGAGCTCCAGACGAACAGTTCTGGTGGAAACAGGAGAGTTGAGGTGCACATTTAATTCTGCCGTGATTTGGGCAGCTGTGGTTTTATGTTTTTTGGATACAATCCGGGTTAGCACCCGAACATCCCTTTCAGACAGCTTCCTCTTGCGTCCACAGTTAATCCTGTTGGATGTGGTTCGTCCTTCTTGGTGGTATGCTGACATTACCCTGGATACCGTGGCTCTTGATACATCACAAAGACTTGCTGTCTTGGTCACAGATGCGCCAGCAAGACGTGCACCAACAATTTGTCCTGTTTTGAACTCTGGTATGTCACACATAATGTTGTGTGCATTTCAATATTTTGAGCAAAACTGTGCTCTTACCCTGCTAATTGAACCTTCACACTCTGCTCTTACTGGTGCAATGTGCAATCAATGAAGACTGGCTGCCAGGCTGGTCCAATTTAGCCATGAAACCTCCCACACTAAAATGTCAGCTGTTTCAGTTTCATTGTCCAACCCCTGTATATATATATATATATGTACAGGATATATATATAAGGAAGGATACAACTGACCTGGAGTGAAGTGTTGAATTCATGGTATAGGTCGGCGTCTTCTGCAGACTCTGCTAACCTCTGACAAAATATAGACCAGATGATATAAGATTAAATTAAAACCAGACTCTGGACAAACAACAACAATGAATCTGGAGTCATTCTAACCTAATTAAAACTAATTATACAAACCATGAAAAAGAAGAAAAGAAAGTGGTTTACACCTACAAAGTGTACAATCCCCAGACTACTTTCAGTTGTTCATACAACTGAAGTGGTTGAAATTAACATGTTGACAATCAGTCAGACGCTACACCAATTTTGAACCTTTGGATTTTACTCAGCACATGAGACAATCTACTCACCTCAAAACCCACCCCCTAGATCTTGTTGCAACACACAGCCTATCCACATATTGATGCAATTACTCTTGTGTTTACATTGGTTTGTCAGGACACAATTGCTTTTGTTTCACAAATGATGATTTTAAACTCCAGGGAAACTTTAGAGCATCTTTAAATCAGAAACATTTTACCCTCTTCATTTGATTTTAACATTGAAAAGTTTAACAGTAACAACACTGGGCAGTCAGGAGACATGGCATTAAACTATCTAGATGGCACTGTTATAGAAAGTAATGCTACACTAAATTAATGTTATTTTATATCAATCATCTGTTTATCAATGCTTCCCACTGAACCATTCCTATCACACATTGACAAAGGCACAGAGATATTTGTACATTTATATATTATCACACACAGTTGAATACACCTGAGTCAAAGATTGTGAGTTTAGCTCATGGTGAGTAAATCCCCATGAGCCAAGAGAACCAGGGGTTACATTTAGTATTAGCTAACCTATCTATTCCCAACTATTCAGTCATTTCAAATATAGGTAATAGACCCAACTAAGAGACATAAGACTAACAAACACAAAGCAAGCCAAACTACTATCATGCCATCATACACCTGCTTCAACAAACCCACTGTCATCTGGACAAAGCCAGCAGCACTGTGAGGATCATGTTCTTTGATTTCTCAATTATGTCAGAAACCTAAGAAGACTCAGGTGGAGGCCTCAACAATCTCCTGGATCAAAGACTACCTGACAAACAGACCACAGTTTATGAGACTGAAAGGTTGTGTGTCTAACCAGGTAGTCAGCAGCACAGGAGCACTACAGGGGACGGTACTCTCACCATTCCTCTTTACTTAGTACACCTCAGACTTCCAGTACAAGACAGACTCCTGTCATCTGCAGAAATACTCGGAAGATGCTGCACATGTGGGGTGGATCAGAGGACAAGAAGTTGAGTACAGTGAGTTGGCTTTGTGGCATGTTGTAGAAATAATCATCTCACCTTGAACGTGAATAAAACAAAAGGAGATGATTGTAGATTTTAAGATAAACAAAAATAGGTCAAACACTATTTCCATCATGGGAGAAGAAGTGGAGGTAGTGGAGGAGTATAAATACCTCGGAGTTCACCTAGACAACAGATTGGAGTGGAGATGCAACTGTGAAGCCATCTACAAGAAGGGACAGAGCAGACTGCACTCATTGAGAAAGCTTAGGTCCGTCGGTGTTTGCAGGAAGATGCTGCAAATCTTCTATAAGTCTAATGTAGAGAGTGTGATCTCTTCTGCCATCATCTGCTGGGGTAGCAGCATCAGAGCCAGGGATTTAAAAAAGCTCAACAAGCTAATAAAGAAGGCTGGCTTTGCTCTGGGGACTCCTCTGGAACCTCTGGAGATCATTGTCCAAATCGCCCCTAAATTTTAATGAAGAAAGGTTTTTCCTCAAAAAGTTACTTAAACCATCAAACTACATGGCAAGGCTTGCCATGGGAAAAGTCATTATGCAAAGATGTGCATCTCACGCAAGCACAAAAGCAATCAGAAAGGGCAACATATAAACAAAATGAGACCACTCAGTGTCAAAAATCAACACGTAGCATGACGCTCTGATTGTCAACAAGAAAGTCAGGCTGGATACTGGAGCTGATTGCAATATTGTTTCCATGAAAGCTGAGATTGGAGAAAAATGTGAGGACATCTAAGCTTGTTGCGTATGCAAGCCACCATATTTCAGCAAAAGGCAAAAGAGTGTTGACTTGTCAGTACAAAGATAAAAAGTATGATCTGGAGTTCGAGGTCATAAAGAACAATGCACCTGCTGGAGAGTCAAGTGAACAAATGGGGCTTGTCAAGAGACTATATTTGCTTGAAACAGAGTGTGACATTCTAAATGAAATAGAGGATTTATTCACTGGATTAGGCTGCATAGTGAGAAAATACCACATTGAGATAAACCCAGACGTCACTCCAGTAGTTCAAGCTACCAGGAAATTGCCTGTTGTTCTAAAGGACAAAACTGAAACCGAGCTGAAAAAAATTTAGATATTAAATTTAGAAAACTTAGATTTGATAACCAAAAGACAGAGCCAACAGATAGGGTTGATGGTATGGATCCTGTCACAAAACCTAACAAAGTTAGGATTTGCATTGACCCACAGGACTCGAATAAAGGCATTAAGAGAGAACATTATCCACTGTGCACAATTGAAGAAGTGGTACCTGAAATACCAAATACCAAATTCTTTTTAGTTTTAGATGTTAACCATGAAAAGCTCTCATCTGTGTACATTCAACACTTCATTTGGGAGATTTCCAATTGGGTATATCGTCTGTACCCCAAGTGTTTCAGAGGTGCATAGCCAGACATCTGGAAAGGTTAGAGGGTGTGGTCACTATAATAGATAACATCCTGGTCTAGGGAGAGAGCATATAGCAGCATGATTGTCGTTTGACACAATTGCTAGACTGCCTGAGTAGCATCATTCTGAAATTTAAAAAAAGCAAGTGTGAAAGTGTTAAAGTCATACAAAACATTGCTGCACCAGAAGACTAAGCTGCTCTTCACTGGGTTACTGCAATACCTGTCTAAATGTTTCCCCAGCATCTCAGACGTGAGTGCTCCTCTAAGGAAGTTAGAAGGAAATGTGAAATGCCCCTAGGGATCAAAGCAACAACACAGTGTTGACAAACTAAAAGCTCTTGTACTCTGATGCCAGCAAGCCAGTTACTTTATCAGCTGATGCAAGCTCTGAGGGTCTGGAAGCCATGATTTTCCAAGAAGGACAACACGTAGCATGTGGCACCAGAGCATTAATGGACTGTCCAATATGTTTTAAGCCCAATTTGAAAAAGAATTGCTTGCAACTGTGTTTGGCAAGGAAAAATTAGGATCTGTATGGAAGACACGTCCATGTAGAAAGTGATCATAAGCCACTGGAAGTGATCTTCAAAAAATCACTCCTCAGTACCCTAGCTAGACTACAAAAAATGCTCATGAGAATGCCAAGTATAAAGTACAAACCAGAAGAGGAAATGCATATTGCTGCTGTCCTGAGCGAGCATTTCTAAATGTGCATCATGAGAAACATCTTGATACTGACAGCTGGAGATCAGTTGTGTAAATCACCAACTTCCCGTATCAAGTTGAAAAGTTGCAGGAGATCAAAGAAGCTACAAAACAGGATGCTGAGTGGAGACTGGCCTCAAATGCCATTGAGAGAAGCTGGCTAGATTAACAGAGGCAGGTTCTGGACAAAATCAAACAGTACAGGACATTTAACATTGAGAAGTGAAATGAGCCATACATGGCCATGGTTAAGTGTAAGGAGCGATCCTGTGATGCGCTGTTTCAGCTGGGCATGGCCAAACAGATAGAAGACTCTGTGGCTCAGTGTGCTGTTTGTAACACACACAATAACTATAATCCCAGAGAGTCACTTACTGTCACTTACTGAAGACCTGAGCGTTGTCGTAACTGATGGGGTTTTGAAAGCAAACCTAAGACTTTTTTTTTTGGTCTTTTAGTTACATTTTAGTAATTTGCACTGCCCTTAACAAAAATAATATTGTCTTACTATCACTGTGTATTAGAAGTGCTCTATTAAAAATACTGATTGGTTTATTGGTTAATTGATTAAATAAATAATTCATCCATTCATTCATTTTTACACCGAATGTAACATAACCAAGGGGGGGTTTTGGCCTTACCTTTACAGACTTCATCTTACTACCCAACATTCGTTCGATTTCCTCAGAGTAGTCCCTCAGTAAATCAGCTCCATTCAGCTCAACAATCCTAATAATGGATTCTACATCCTTTAGTTTCTGAAAGGAAAAGCAGACTTAACCTCAATTTAATCCGAAAGCCAGTAAACAAACTTTTGTCAAAGTGTAAGGAAATTAAACTAATTTTGTCGAACATTAAGTCTTATTCATCTGTAAAGTCTGTGTGCCAATAATTATCTTGTTTTGTATAGTGTTTTTTGCCACGTTTTCGTCTTTCACCTTCCTGATGTGAAAGAGCCTGTTAAATTTTTTATATTTTACCTTCTGAAGTAGGAGAGAGCCAGAGTATTTGGTTGTAAAGTCTTGGAGTTCAACAGAGAACACTGATGCCCACTGCTGCACCCTGTAAAAGAGGCAGACATGCAGTCAGAAGAATAGTATATAGATTGTATACAACAGAATCTGAATTATGTTACCCACATCACTGTGATTCATAAGACCTAATAATAATTACCTGGGACAAAATGGTAGCAATTGAAATCTAAAACACATCATGGATATATCATTGATAATCTTAGTAATTTTAACAACTACATTTTCTTTTATTACATTAGTAGACAGATGTTTTGATGCAAAGTGTCACAGCTAAATAAAACAAAAAAATGGCCGTGATGAAAATGTTGATGGAGATTTAGATAATCTAAACTTTATCTCAATCACAACACGAAGCTGAAGGTATATGTTCAGCAGATTTCCCAGGATGTTTCTGCAAATAGGCCACAAAAAAACTAATAATGTAACAATAATTTCGATACATAGTTGTCAGAGCAAGTATGAAATGACCCCCTGGGGTCAGAGGAAGAAAAACTCACTGGGGCCCCCCTGAAACCAAAGATCAAATGCCCAGAGGGACTAAAACTCAGGGATCCCATTTTGTTTAAATGCACAGACGATGACAAACGTTACATGTAAAATCTACCACATAATAATCACGATTACACAAAGACAAAAAAACTATTTATTCCAATTAGGTAAAATTCATTCTGACACCACATATACAATATATACAACAATCACCCAAATGATTCCTCTTTCAAACTTCTGTTGATGCTTAAACAAATAGACAGCACATCCCTTATTACTGATTCAATGCTGTAATACACAAAACATAAAATCAGGATGCCTAGATAAGCAGAGTTCATATAAAGGAAACTGTTACAGACAGCACAATAAAGGACAACTTTCGCAAGATCTAAAAGTTATTGAACAGATGTATTTGCAGTTTTCTCGACCTCTTCTTCAGTGTTGGGGCAAGCACTGAACTTTTCTGGTCTGAGCCATCAAATACTTCTGCTATCGCACAGACTAGCTCACTGTCTCTCGAGAATAGACTTACTGTGTCCACTTGCATCTTATTGACAGAAACTGGTTGTACTTCATCAGAAAACAAATTGTTATGTTGTCTTAAATCGCTCAAAATGTCAGCTAAAATAACAGTGAAAAGTTAATCCGTTAATTGTGCCCACCCCTCTTGGAATGGTGACTTAACACTGAAATCAAACCTTAACATTGTAAACCAGGGTTTGCAGGCTAACTACACTGATGAAAAACCTAAACTGAGGTTTAATCAAATATGAGTGAAATAAAAAGTGTTGCAAGGAATTTAAACCACAAACCTAAAAAGTGTTTCAAAGTTTCTTCATTTGTTTTCTGTGGGAGAAAGTTTGCCTCGGTATAAAAGGGCACTGCTGCACAACAATAGAAAAAAAAAGTCTGCAAGGCAATGACCCCAGTATGATAAATACAATAGAGACGTAAATATTTTTGAATGGTATAAATAGTTAAATGTAATTTGTGCTGCACATGCTCTCATGTAGCTTGTGACAATGTGGTTGATATGCCAGGTTTAATTTAAACAGTTTGATTTGAAACTCCCCAAACGAGCCCTGAAGGAAAACTACAACCTGTTAAACTCATTCCCTTAAAAAGGTCATACAAACAGTTAGTTTGCACTCTGTAGCTTCATTTATATGTATTTAGTTTAAAGACTAGCTCATAATTAGCCTCAAAATTATTATCCCTAGCAGATTTGGAATGAGTTATTTTTACTCAGCAAGAAGGTGTGTCACAGGCTTCCCCTAAAAGATTATATAATGTACCAGGTGTATATATTTTTTAAAGAAGCTAATGACTTAGTGATCATTCACATTTTAACAAAAATGCCATGTTGAAAATTATTTATAGTTTTCTCATCAATCAATAAAAAAAGCTTTTTAGTCGCATCATAGCAATCAAACCTGTCCTATAACTGCTTTCTGCATTTCTCCACTTGTGTTTTTGACTATTTGTCTTTTCCAATGAGCTCCTATAGTCTTTGAGATTGAAAGGCCTCCTTGTCATCACTTTAAACTTTACCGTTCTCCACAGATTCACTGTCAGTAATATGTCTAGACAGAAGAAACACGTTTGCCAAATCACCTTAAATCTAAATCTTCCAGAGTTAAAAATTATATTGATTCTGTCATTTTTTAAGAGAAGTTCAACCATTTGCTGACAATCTCTTGTCTATATTGTGGTCAATTTTGTGTCACTAAAAAGTTGAAGTCAGAATATCCAGAAGAAATGAAGCAAGGTGACACTTACGTCTCTGGTGGGATCTTCATTTGAGCCTCTACCATAATCCATAGGCAGAAAAATCCCAGAATCTTCAGTAGGTTTCTCATTGCCAATGTTCTTGTCTCCATCCTGGCTCAAAGGTCATCCCAGTTCATATTTCTCAAGGCAGTTTTGCAAAATGAGAGCAGGATTTAAAGTTCAAAGGGATGATCAGGAATTTGAAGGAAACGGTTTTCTCATGCTTGGAACAGAGAAAATGCCAGTCTTTCTGTTGACAGACACTTCACCCTTTATGGCTTCTTCACTGTCTTGGTAAATGTGTTCTTGGGGTGGCATTATCTTTCAGCCCTGATCATTCTCAGCGAAAGAGACAGTCCTTGAGGATTTCAAAGCCATCTGAAATTAAATGAATGGAAAGAGAGACTTTTCCCATTTACCAAGTCTGGACAAGGTAAAAACCCTGCACTGGCTGTGGAGAAACACATATATCTTCTTCTGACTTTGGCTCCTTCTGTTCTTTTTCACACTCACAGTAGCTTCTGCTCCTCTCCACTGCTGCCCAAATTGCTGTGTAATCCATTTGGATTAAAAACTCTGCTTCCATATGTAAGAGACAGGGATATAGAGTGAGAGAGAGAGAAATGTGGGAGGGAGAGAAAGGATTGATGATGGGGATTGGATGAAGGCTCTGTTTTATCTAAGAGGATTAGAGCGATTGCTAGAGACAGATTCTCCTGCAACCAATCAGAGCTGCCAGAGAGGAGCAGCAACACAGTGCCCTAACACACTCATGCAATTATGAAGGGAGATGTTTAAACCAAACATTTAGGACTGCACCATTCCTGCCCAAAAATATGGTTTAATTAATTTAATCTATATGCCACCTACATGACAAGATTTGAATGGGGATAAAACAAAACGTTTTTCAATATTTCTAAGTCTATTGTTTTTTGTTTTTCTTGCTGTGCCGCTTCACGCCAGCAGATGGCGGGTGCGTCAGTCAAGTCATCTGAGCGGTCCATCCACACCTAGCATCATGTCAGCAAAGCTTAGGATAAAGTGCCAGAGAGTTACTTTGAATATGCCTGCGCTTCAGATAAAACCAAATGTCTTGTAGTGTAGGGTGACCAGACGTCCCTGATTTAGACGACCTGTCACTGGAAATGTTTGTCCCCGAATGTTTGTAGACTTACTACGGTAGCCGGGAGTAGAAAGCGCGAGTGAGCATGTTGCGCGCAACAACAGCTGTTACGGTAGCTGCGGTTAACGTTGAAACAGAGTAGAAGAAGAAGAGCTGAGTGCGCCGCCTTGCACTGGGCTGATCCTGGCCATGATGAAGGTTTGTTCGCGGTAGAAAGCGTTACTAGTATTGTCAACATTAAAAAAAAAATGTTTAAAAAAACAATTGGCTTGGATGTGTTTTGTTTTACTAAAGGTGATGACACAAATGCAAATAAACCACGTTTTTATGAACTAACAGAACAACAAATAGGAAGACAAGCACATGGAGTAGCTACAGCTGAGTGGGAGAGAGAAATAGTTCCCCGACCTTTAGTTTATATTTCCTGAGTTAGTTATTAGTTGTTCTGCTAATTTATTATAATGATTTGTGAACTCAGGCTGAGGGGTGTTTTCCACTTAGTTTGGACATATGAAAGTTGCTGAAAGGAGTTAGAAACAGGGAAATGAATGAGGTAAAACTGCATGAACTGAGAATGATGAGAAGGGAGAGAGAATCACCTGGTTAAATGCACATTTCTTCTGTTGTATGAGCCTGTAGCTCCAAGTGGTTTTTTTTTTTTTTTTGCTTGATATAGTAATTTGGTGTTTTATCAACTGAGGGAAATAGTTAAATAATTAAAGTTAATATTTAAAGGATTATCCTAGTTTCCTACTATCTAAAAATATCCAACTACTAAAGGTTATCTGAAACAATAATCTTCTTTTATTTGTTAAATTGTAATTTTTCAGTATATTATACAAAATGTTTTTGGAGAAGATTGTAATTATATTATGTCTGTTTTAAATAGTGAACATCTGATAAAAGAGGAGAGAGGAGTAAAATAGAAAGATTGTTTGAAAAAATAGAGTGAAAGAACAGGAAAATTGGGAGAGTTAGAGCGAGAAGGAAAATAGACTGATTGAAAGAAGAGTAAAGCTAAGAGCAGGGAAAATGCAGATGATTGTTAGAAAAAGGAGAGGAAAGAAGACAGACATTACTACTGCTATTTATTTGTTTTATTACTCTTTGGAAATGCTAACAACAGTGTGAATAGACTTTCCTGCTATTACACTTGATTTGTATAGTTTAATTATACCAATGTTTTCATTATTTCTTGGCATTTAATTGTTTTAATCTCTGAGCTTGAAATGTCCCCGGATTTGATTTCAGAAAAAAGACTAAAACCATAACTGAAACTAATAAAAACTAAACTAAACTAGCAAACAAAAGCTAAAAACGAATTAAAACTAACATAGAAATGAAAATGTGAAGTTAAAACTAAATAAAAATAAAAACAAATGAAAATTGCAAAACTATGAAAACCTTGGTCCAAGAAGACTGAAGACGCTTCTCTCTGCATACAGGGGGAGGTGGTGGAGCTTGTGGATTGCATACAGTTCCTGGGCATTCATATTTCCTCTGACTTCTGGACGGAGAACACCTCCCACCCAGAAAAGGAAGCCCAACAACAGCTCTTCTTTCTCAGAAAGCTGAAATGGACTCGACTCTACTCAGTTGCTCACAAACTTTTACACGACCACAACTCAAAGCATCCTGTACCTCAGTGTAACATTGTGGTATGGGAGATGCATGGCAAAGGAGAGAAAGGATGGGTGGTGAGGACAGCACAGGGGATTGTGGGATGTCGTCTACCAGATCTGGACTCGATTTATGCCACACGAGTCCAGAAAAGGGCCAGACACATTGCTATAGACCACACCCACCTGGCCAATGCACTGTTTGTCCCACATCCATCAGGAATGCAATTTAGGAACCGTTTCTTTTCCAAAGCAGTGAAGGCAATTGTCCCCCTGCAGGCAGACACTAAACATCCCTGCTGACAATCAAACAAACCAACCAACCTATCTTAGACTGTCAAGCTGCACTTAATGTAAATCCCAAACAATACATGTCACAATCCATGTACATATGTTCTCTTTTTCTGTAAGTGTTTTTAAATTTTGTAAGTGTCTATAACCTACATGCGTATCATTTGAGCTGGGTCTCAGCTAAATTTCATTATGGTGACATGATGACAATAAATAATCTTCAATCTTGAATCTTGAATGATGTGAAGTAGAGGTGGCAGTGGATTATAAATATCTCAGGGTTCGCCTAGACAAGAGCCTGGGATGGAGATGCAACACTAAAGCCATATAAAAGAAGAGACAAAGCAGGCTATTTTTGTTGAGGACGCCCAGGTCATTTAGTGTTTCCAGCAAGATGCTTCAGATCTACAGGTCCTTCTCAAAATATTAGCATATTGTGATAAAGTTCATTATTTTCCATAATGTCATAATGAAAATTTAACATTCATATATTTTAGATTCATTGCACACTAACTGAAATATTTCAGGTCTTTTATTGTCTTAATACGGATGATTTTGGCATACAGCTCATGAAAACCCAAAATTCCTATCTCACAAAATTAGCATATCATTAAAAGGGTCTCTAAACGAGCTATGAATCTAATCATCTGAATCAACGAGTTAACTCTAAACACCTGCAAAAGATTCCTGAGGCCTTTAAAACTCCCAGCCTGGTTCATCACTCAAAACCCCAATCATGGGTAAGACTGCCGACCTGACTGCTGTCCAGAAGGCCACTATTGACACCCTCAAGCAAGAGGGTAAGACACAGAAAGAAATTTCTGAACAAATAGGCTGTTCCCAGAGTGCTGTATCAAGGCACCTCAGTGGGAAGTCTGTGGGAAGGAAAAAGTGTGGCAGAAAACGCTGCACAACGAAAAGAGGTGACCGGACCCTGAGGAAGATTGTGGAGAAGGGCCGATTCCAGACCTTGGGGGACCTGCGGAAGCAGTGGACTGAGTCTGGAGTAGAAACATCCAGAGCCACCGTGCACAGGCGTGTGCAGGAAATGGGCTACAGGTGCCGCATTCCCCAGGTCAAGCCACTTTTGAACCAGAAACAGCGGCAGAAGCGCCTGACCTGGGCTACAGAGAAGCAGCACTGGACTGTTGCTAAGTGGTCCAAAGTACTTTTTTCGGATGAAAGCAAATTCTGCATGTCATTCGGAAATCAAGGTGCCAGAGTCTGGAGGAAGACTGGGGAGAAGGAAATGCCAAAATGCCAGAAGTCCAGTGTCAAGTACCCACAGTCAGTGATGGTCTGGGGTGCCGTGTCAGCTGCTGGTGTTGGTCCACTGTGTTTTATCAAGAGCAGGGTCAATGCAGCTAGCTATCAAGAGATTTTGGAGCACTTCATGCTTCCATCTGCTGAAAAGCTTTATGGAGATTAAGATTTCATTTTTCAGCACGACCTGGGATATTGTGAAGAGAACGTTGAGAGACTCAAGACCCAACACTCTGGATGAGCTAAAGGCCGCTATCGAAGCATCCTGGGCCTCCATAAGACCTCAGCAGTGCCACAGGCTGATTGCCTCCATGCCACGCCGCATTGAAGCAGTCATTTCTGCCAAAGGATTCCCGACCAAGTATTGAGTGCATAACTGTACATGATTATTTGAAGATTGACGTTTTTTGTATTAAAAACACTTTTCTTTTATCGGTCAGATGAAATATGCTAATTTTGTGAGATAGAAATTTTGGGTTTTCATGAGCTGTATGCCAAAATCATCCGTTTTAAGACAATAAAAGACCTGAAATATTTCAGTTAGTGTGCAATGAATCTAAAATATATGAATGTTAAATTTTCATTATGACATTATGGAAAATAATGAACTTTATCACAATATGCTAATATTTTGAGAAGGACCTGTATAAGTCTGTGGTGGGGGACCAGTCTCGTCAAGCATAATCTATTGGGTGTCAAAATAAGGTGAGATCTTTCCATGTAATCCATGCAGCATTTAGTAACTGCTCACAGTTAACTCCATAAAAGTTACAATAAATATCCTTATATCCTTATGTGTAATCTATGCAATAATTATTAAAATACACAGTTGAAACAGTGGGGAGTGAAACAAGCTTGTTCTCATATTCTGGAGCTGAGAGACTGGAGAGGCCTGTGTGGAGCCACATATTATCTGTCTTATCTTTTGCAAAAATATAAACAAGTATATCCAAAGAAATGATGTATGATGATTTTACATTCTTTCACATGTATTAAATAAAATTAGTAATCTTTGATTAACAAGTTAAAAGATGTATGATTGAAATGTGGGTAAGAACTGAGAATTAGAGAAAGAAACATTAAGGTTTGACATTCTAAATCAGCTATATATGAAAGAAATATAACATTAATCATTGTAAAGCATGAATAAAAAGAATGAAGTGATTGTTTTGCAACTGTGTTTTAAAGCAAATGCAGAAAGTTGAAGAATGGAATGTGTAATACTGTGTAAAGTTTAAAACTGAGCAGATTAGGGAAAGAACTGTAGGATGACTAGGAGTGAAGAGAGCCAGCTGCATGCGGACAGTGAACCTTTTCAACGCAAACGTGAGGAAGGGAGGATGCGACTACAGACCAGCGTGGCTATTATCGGGATCTCCAAGGCTGAGAAACAGAATCAGTAGGTCACAGTGACCATGACTAAAGTATTGAGCAATAATCAAGAAGCTGAGCTGAATAGGTTGCGCAATAACTGAGAAGCCTAATAAGGGGCTGACTGGTGAAAGCATCAAGCACCATAAAAGCAATGCTGAAGGAGGTTGTTTCCTCGCAGAAGACAAGCGAACAAGATTGGATGGAGAAAAGAAGCTTAGATGGAAAAGGAACAGAGACACAGCCCCACTGATCGACTGCATTAAAAAAGAGGATCAACCCGTGGACCCAGAAAGGACTGTGCCTCAAGATTAAGAATCTGATTTCATCTAAAGCCTTTTTATTCAGACAACAGAAGTGAACTTGATCGGTGAACAGCTGATTGCTCTAAGTTTCAGGCTTCTGGAAGTCCTGAATCAACCTCATTTATGTCTCCGAGTTTCCTTCAACTCTTCAGCCTCTGGAAACTACTGTCTTCAGAGACATATAACAACAAAGATCCTGTTTAACTATCAAAACCTGGAGCATCAGTGCCTGCCACTTAAAGGAAGAAAACTGAAGATGAAGTTGTATTCCCTTCAAGAAACCACTTGTTACCAGAAGAATCTTCTCCATCAGGTGCATGGATGAGCCTCTGTCTTCAAAGCCTCTCCAAACTCACTAGTTTCAGCATCAGGGAAAGACAGGTTGAGTTGATTGATTCATTTCTATTATTGAAATTACTTTGTGTTGCCGAATTTAAGCTGTTACTGACCCATGCAAAAGCGTTACTAATTCAAGAAGCATATAAAATTCTAGTTAAATCGTGGACATTCAATTATTTGAGTCACCGTATTTTTTGGTTTTTCATTGGTGGTAAAAATCTTGTTGCCTGGTTCCAAGATATTTTAGGAGGTTTTTATAGGTTGCCTTAGCCAAGTTTGTTAAAACAGTGCCCCTGGGGCTCGTGCCGAGCCACTAAAATCAACCTAGCCCATATACCAAGAGCCAGTTGTAAAATTAAGGAATGAGCAGCCGTGAACAAAAGTGACTGTTGAAAATGTGGATGACTGCGATAGGCTACTCAGTTGTCCAGACCACCAGCTGAAGAAGGGCGAGACTTTTGTATGAAGGCTGTCAGAGGCTAGACGAGTCATTTCCTGACACCAGCTTAAACAGAACTTTCATTAAACCTGCTTGGTAAGATCTTTCAGGTTTGGGGAAGTCTGGACGGATGGAGAGCTGGTTTGAGCAATCCCTTTAGACATAGGGAAGTAGGAGGGAGGGGTTAGCTCATCGGACAACGAAAGGTGGCGCCCGAACAGGTACCCCGACAGAGATAAAGGGGTCCCAGAAGAAGGATGCTCAGCAGAAGGACGTCTCTACCCGAGTACCCCGGACCGACAGCCTGAAAGCGAGTAAGGTTGTCTGTGACTGATAAGGCCGTCAGTCACAACCCTCGCAGTAACTGCATAGCATGCAGGTGAGGATAGGGCTTTATTGAGGGTAGAATGACCAGACCCAGACAGTAAAGCTAGTAGCCAGATAGTCTTAATCCATCCTTACTCGAAGGATCCTTGAGAGGCTTTGGAGACAGACAACTTGAGACGACAAAGACATAGCGATGGACGGAGAGAGTGAAATGCAGGAATGGACGGAGCGGGGAGCTGAAGGACCACTCCCGTCAACAGAACAACCGACATCAACACCGTTAGAGCTACACCGCTTACCTACCAAGTTGCTGTTGGGTGGGGACGGATATTCAACATGGGCTTCATCGGTAAAGAAAATGTTCTTCAGTTTCAACAAGGAGAACTAGAGAGTCAGCTAGCATACCACCTCCAAAGAGATGAAGCATATTATTGTTCAGAGATAAAACATGGATTTAGACTGGTCGTGATTCAATTCAATTCAGTTTTATTTATATAGCGCCAATTCACAACACATGTTGTCTCAAGGCACTTCACAACAGTCAGGTACATACATTCCAATTAATCCTAACAATTGAACAGTGCAGTCGGAGTTAGCTTTTTATTCAAACTGGATGAAAAGTTTTTCTATCTAAGGAAACCCAGCAGATTGCATCCAGTCAGTGACTTGCAGCATTCCCTCCTCCCGGATGAGCATGTAGAGACAGTGGACAGTCACTGGCGTTGACTTTGCAGCAATCCCTCATACTGAACATGCATGTAGCGACAGCGGAGAGGAAAAACTTCATTTTAACAGGAAGAAACCTCCAGCAGAACCAGGCTCAGTGTGAGCGGCCATCTGCCACGACCGACTAGGGGTTTGAGAGAACAGAGCAGAGACACAAAAAGAACACAGAAGCACTGATCCAGAAGTACTTTCTATGGGAAGGAAAAGTAAATGTTAATGGATGTAGCTCCTTTAGTCGTTTCACCTAGAAAGAAAGAACAGATAAACTCTGAGCCAGTTTTCAAGGTTAGAGTCTGAAAGAGAGCACATATAATTAGTTACAGTAAAAGCTTGGTCAATTTCCATGTCTAGGAGAGAGAAAGGGTTAAACACTAAAAGACAGGGCTATGTGGATCATCAGTACAGGATGAGCATTACGTTTTTGCCAGTAGAAGCTCGGACGAGTCCCCTCTCCAGAAAGGTGTCACAGGCAGACACAGAGCCAGGCCAGGTGTAGCTTCTAGGAAGAGAAAAGAGAGAACAAGGTTAAAAGCTGAAATAACAGCAAACAATGCAAAATTGGAGAGTAGTGTGAGAATGTAGCGAAGAGGGTGAAAGTGGTCGTTATGTCCTCCAGCAGCCTAAGCCTATAGCAGCATAACTACACAAATAGTTTCAGTTCAGATTATTTAGTTAAACGGCGCTTATTTACAACAATGTCGTCTCAAGGCACCTCACAAAGGGTCCCACTGATGGTCATTGTTATACTAAAAACCACAAGGATTGGGATACCTCCCACTGTCAGACTGATTATAACCATTGGAAAAGAGAAGGGGTCATACAGGTAGCAGAAATGGAGGGTGTGTTTGCACCTCAACCATAACTGAGCCGGTTTAGGCTAAACCTGACACCCCTTACTGCAACCAATAGGGAGGGAAGAAGACAGAGGTAAAAAGTAAGGAAGATAGCTCAGGATAAACTAAGACACTCTAACTATAAGCTTTATCAAAAAGGAAAGTTTTAAGCCTAGCCTTAAAAGTAGACAGGGTGTCTGCCTCATGGACTAAAGCTGGGAGCTGGTTCCACAGGAGAGGAGCCTGATAACTAAAGGATCTGCCTCCCATTCTACTTCTAGAGACTCTAGGTACCACCAGTAATCCTGCAGTCTGAGAACGAAGTGCTCTGTTAGGAACATATGGAACAATCAGATCTCTGATGTATGATGGAGCTAGATCATTAAGGGCTTTATATGTGAGGAGGAGAATTTTAAATTCTATTCTGGACTTAACAGGGAGCCAATGAAGGGAAGCTAAAATAGGAGAAATATGATCTCTCTTTTTAATTTTCATCTTGCTGCAGCATTTTGAATCAGCTGAAGGCTTTTAACTGCATTTTGTGGAAATCCTGATAGTAACGAATTACAATAGTCCAGCCTTGAAGTAACAAATGCATGGACTAGTTTTTCAGCGTCACTCCTAGATAGGATATTTCTAATTTTGGCAATGTTCCGGAGATGAAAGAAGGAAATCCTAGAAACCTGTTTAATATGGGATTTAAATGACATGTCCTGGTCAAAAATAACACCAAGGTTTTTTACTTTATTATCAGAGGTCAATTTAATGCCATCCAGGTTAAGTGATTGACTAAGCAGTTTCTTTTTTAAAGACTCCGGTCCAAAGACGACAACTTCTGTCTTGTCTGAATTTAGAAGCAAAAAATTTAACGTAATCCAAGTTTTTATATCTTCAAGACTTGCTTGTAGTCTATCTAACTGGTTGGGCTCATCAGGATTTATGGATAAGTAAAGCTGAGTATCATCAGCGTAACAGTGAAAATTTATCCCATGCTGCCTAATAATTTGACCTATTGGAAGCATATATATAGTAAAGAGAATTGGCCCAAGTACTGAGCCCTGTGGTACTCCACAATACCACAATACCACAATACCATCACAACAGTCCAGAGGAAGGAAGACATTAGTCGATGGTTACAATGGTGGACAGGGTTCCTTGAAGTTTGGGGACTGGGGAAACTGGTGTCACTGCACAGTCCATCTGAAAAATATGAGCCGACCGTAAAGATGGTTTCCAGTGAGTCTGGACTGAACGGGTACCTCACAAACCCCAACACTAGAGCCACGGCAAGGTTGAAAGAGTATGAAATAGAGACCAGAAAGATGACCCAGTTCAAAGAAAAGCTCCGAGCCATCCAAGATGACAAGAAAGAGAGTTTGCTTGAGGAGTGTAATGAGTATGGCAGACCAGATTATAGAAAAGATCACAGAGCTGACTCAGAGATACCAACTTATGATTTAACGAAAGAAACAGAGAGTGAAGAAGAGGGAGACGAGTCAGAACAAGAGCAAGACCAAAGAGGAGCTGAACCCAGCCAAGGACCAACTATTACCCCATACATCACAAGGCCGACTGGTGAAATCCTTCAACGGATTGCTCAGGCCAGACAAGAATTGCAAGAGACTACCAGGCAGGAAGCCCTCTTATCAGCAGCCCCCGAGCGCCATAAGGGAAACCTCCAACGGATGGCTAACACCCCAAGCCACAGGGAGCATAACCCCACACAAAGTAAAGTAAGAGACCTTACCTTCCAATTTGAACAAGAAGCCAAAGAAAACATTGCCAGTAACCAACTCAGAATGACAGGAAAGACGGATTTTGAAGGAAAAGAGCCATGAAAGGTTAGTCAGAGGTCAGACAGAGTCATGATGAGGAAAGTCCTAGACTTGATGCCCGCAGATGCAAGACGAATTTCCCTGCAAAACGGGACTTGACTCTACCAAGTTATTGGAGACCCCTGGGACATAGAGGGAGATGGACTGTTAGTTTTCACAAATGACAACTTCAAGATCCACAATACCAATTCAGGAAAAGATTAAGAGCCCAGGCAGGGGAAGATAACAAAAAATAGGTTCGAGAGCTCAGAAGAAAAGTGAACCAGAACAAACCAAGCAAAGTGCATCTGACTAGTGGGTCCGACCTCACTTATTATGCCGTCATCCACTCTCCCATTGTCGCTTACAAGAAGGGAGAAGACTTGAAAGAGTACAGAGAGAAAATGTGGAAGAAGGACTGAATGCTGCCATCAACCAAGGCCTGAGAATGGTAACAATATGCCTAGACGGACTGAGATCACATGACCTGCCATGGGCAGAAAAAGTAGCCATTGCAACAGCACACCATGTAGTCAAGAATCTGCTGACAGATGCCTCACTGATCGAAATAGTCATCGTCAATTCCCCTTAGCCAGCATGAGAGTCGGAGGAAGAGAGAGCTGGCGTTAGTAGAAAGGATGGATGAGAAGAATCCGAAAGATCCCCCTCACTTAGAGATACAAAGAATCCAACAAGGGAACAAAATCAAACCACACCCTGATGAAAAACGCTACCTGCACAAGAGTGAGATCAACCAAGTGTCCCGCCTGGAGAAAAGACCAAAATCAGCAAAGAAAGATGCAGCTGCCCCTTCAACCTCCGTGCAGGCTGTGGAACGTAGCCTAGCTAATTGCAGCCTGGAAGATCTAAATAAAACAGAGCTGGTTCCAACACAAGATTTAAAAGCAAAGAAGAAGATAAAACAAAAGGAGCTCCTGAGTCCATTTAAAATGGAGCCCTCGAACCCAGAAAGAGAAGACAGTGAAGTCAGTGGCTCGGAAGAAGAAGAACCATCAGAACATGAGACCTCTGGGGGAGAGAGTGATGACAGTGAAAGCCTGTTTTTAATCCCAGTGCAGCCAGCAACCTCTCACAAGCCACTCAAAGTAGGACAGAGAAAAGGAGAAAAGAAAGCAGTGGAAGTGTTTGACATCTACCGGGTCTCAGAAAGAATGGCCAGAGACCTGACATGCGGGCCGGTTCAAGCCAATGATGGCCATTGAGCGTACATACCAGAATTTGGACAGAGAGACTACCACATCCTGGCTGTATGGGCTGACCGTCTGGAAGACAAAGTCGAACTCAAGGTAAAAGCAACAGTTGGGGAATGGGCCAACATCCAAATGATGCCATCCTACCACACCCTAGCAACTTATCAGCCCCTGACCAGCAAGGTCAGAACCGCTTATGTAGGAGTTGTGCATGATGTGATGTTAAGAAGACTAAAGAAGCAGCATACAAGTATGCACAAGAGATCGAGCGACAGGTTGATGAGCTATCAGCTGAGGAAGAAGAGGAAGAACCTTCACTGCCATCAGCACCACGCTCCACAAGCAAACCCATAGGGAAAATGTCTGAACAACCCACGGCATCCAGCCCTGAAGCTGATGTTTTTCGTGAGTACAAAAAGATCAGTTAGAGAGAAAAGATCAGAAGAGAGTAGTGAAGATTACATCAAAGATGTGTGGCCGATGATCACCAATGCTACTGAAAGTGACGAAGCTAAAAAATTGTGGCTGCTGAGCCATGTAACAGCACATCCCTTAGACAAACAAGGAATGGCTCAAAGTCATTATGAGAGGTTGGTGTTGGAAGACATGGATGATGAAGACTCCCACATGAGGAAAGCTGGACTGCGCATAGATGGAGGTCAGCACCTTGCACCAGTGTGGCATGTGCTTAAGCAAACAATCTCACCAGCCAGATATGTGAAGGCCCTCCGAGAAGAAACCAAAGGGAGGAGAGGAGAGATCGCTTTTGCCAAAATGTCGATGCAGGGTACAACAGTTCCACAGATGGATCAAGCAGTAATTTCTTATGATCTGGAGCAGCAGTTTTATGAAGAAAGATGAAAGAAAGAGACAGGACAAGGGGCCAAACCACCAACTAAGGCCAGTGTGAAAGCTCCAGCCAACCCCCCTAACAGACCGCCACTTCAGAGAAGAGAAGGACCGTAAAGAAGATTTTACGGACCACCAGCATTGCAAGGCCCACAAAAAAAAAGCACCTTTCTCCCTAGGGTTGAGTACGACAAACTGTCCTCTGAAGAAAAGAAGGCCCTCTTCGAGTCCTGGAGATCCGGGACCGGGAGGCCAGCCAAGTAATGATGACCGCGAGTCACCCTGGAAAATGCCTACTGGAGGGGGGACGAAATCTGCACAAAGGTGGGAGGAGAACCCTATCTAGTGGACACCGGGCTGAGGTATCCATGACTCGCACAGGCCTAAAGACAACGGGATACCTTACGGTCCAATTTGCCAATGGGACCGTAGAAGAGATGCCGTATGGAACTTGGCAAGGAATCATTTGGGTGAAGGGTCCATACAACCTCATCACCGTCACAGACTTGAAAGAACTCAACAAACCATTTGGAGAGCTCCGCTCTCTATCTCAAAGGCTGAGCCAGCTACAGTCACGGTTAGTAAAAGTAGGATCGACTCAAGAGTGGTACAAAGCAGTAGATGTGCCAGAAGTAACTGAACAGAAGCTGAAAGAAAGCGACTTCTCCCTGGCTGGGAAAGAGAGGTTACGGAAGATCATCACCTCAGCTAATGTGGCCCGGTTCAAGAACGACTGTGGAGACTTGGGACCGAAGTATGTGCACCTCATAGAAGGGGGACTGCATCCACCTGTTCGACAGTACCCCCTGAACCCGGGTGCCGTCGGAGAAATGGATACAATAGTAAAAGAGTTAAGTGCTCTAGGAATCATCAGAGAAGAGCTAAATCCCATCACTAACAGTCCCATTCAAGCGGTAAAGAAACCAGAGTCAGCAGGAGGAGGTTGGAGGCCAGTAATCAACTTCAAGGCCCTCAATCGAAGAACCATAGCAAACCGAGCCAGCCTAATCAATCCCCAAGGAGCACTGAAGACGCTAAGAGTCAAGAAATATAAATCCTGCATTGACCTAGCAAATGGATCTTTCTCCCTCAGACTCGCAAAGCAATCACAAGGCAAGACAGCATTTACACACAAAGGCAAGAGTTATGTGTGGCAAAGGTTACCCCAGGGGTACAAGAACTCCCCTAATGTGTTCCAGTCAGCTGTAATGGAAGTTTTGGGTGACCTAGGAGCAACAGTGTACATAGATGATGTGTTCATCGCAGACAATACTGAAGAGGAGCACCTAGAGAGACTGCAAACAGTCGTGGAGAGAATCACAGCAGCAGGTTTGAAGCTGAATCTCAAGAAATGCCAGTTTGGACAGTTTCAGGTGAGCTACCTAGGATTCCAAGTGACAACAGATTTGGGACTTTCAGAAGGGTATCGAGAGAAGCTGGCACAAATCCAGCCACCTGAATCTGAAAATGATCTACAAAAGATTTTGGGACTCTGCAACTATGTGAGATATCATGTTCCTAATTATCAAAGATATGCTAAGCCGTTATATGTCTGCCTAAGGAAGCGAGAAGGAGAAAAAAAAATGACAAAGAAAAACTGGACATGGACTGAATGAAACCAGAACGACCTGGATAAGCTCAAACGAGCAATCCAAGAAGCCGTGAGGTTGGAGCCAAGGAGCTTGACTGAAATGTTGGTGGCCGAGATCAGCTGTGAAGATGAGGACTCCATGCTGAAAGTGAGCAATGAAAATGGGGGGTTAGTAACTTTGTGGAGTTACACTTTGTAATCTGTAGAGAAGAAGTTCCCCCAAGAAGAAAAAGAGTTAGCAGTGCTTGCTAGACACTGGAGCACCGTAAAAGACCTAGCACAAGGACAGCAGATTAAAGTCATCACTCAGAGCCAAGTCCACAAGTATCTCAGAAAAGGAACAGTGCAAAGCACAAAAGCAACCAATACAAGGTGGGGAAGATGGGAATACATCCTGCTGGACCCCGACCTTGAAATTGGCCCAGCACAAACAGCCAGCAAGAAAACACCCTTAGAGCCGTCTGTGAAAGAAAGGCCATCAGAGTGGATCCTATACACTGATGGGTCGAAGAAAGGACTGGATCAGATGGCCTACTGGGGATTTATTCTCAAACAGCACGGTCAAGAGAGGCGCCGCCAGAAAGGTAAAACTCCCTGTAGTGCACAGGCGGGAGAAGTGACAGCAGTGCAGGAAGGAATGTTAAAGTTGATGAAGAGAAGAATCAAGAGAGCAAAGATAATCACAGACAGCCGCTACTGTGCACAAGCCTTGAACGAAGACTTATCCATTTGGGAAGAGAATGGATTTGAAAGCGCCAAAGGAATGTTAGTGGCCCATCATGATCTGTGGAAGAAGATCGCCGAGTTGAGGATGAGCCTGGAGCTTGAAGTGGAGCACCAGAAGGCTCATACCTGAGAAGGGGCTCACTGGCGTGGAAACGATGAGGTGGATCACTATGTTCAACAGAGAAAAGTTGTCTTTGTCGGGATCGAGAAGTGGGACAGAACGCCACAAGGACGGGCGGTCCCTGAAGAGTACGTGGATGAGGTGGTACGGAGCGTGCATGAGGCCTTAGGACATGCAGGTGTGCTGCCTACCCGTAAAGAATTGGAATAGCAGGAGCTCTGGATCCCTATGAAACACATCCGGCGCGTACTACGGGACTGTGAATTATGTGGTCAATATAATGCATGACGCTGTGGACAGTGGCTGGAAGGTCTGACCATCAAGAGCACTATCCCTTGGGGCTCAGTGTGCATGGATGTCGCGGGCACCATGGGGAAAACAGGGAAGAAAGGTGAGAAATACCTCCTGGTGCTAGTAGACTCAATGTCAGGGTATGTAACTGTAAGAGCAGCAAGGAGAGCCAATGGCAGCAGTCTGCAGTTCCCTTGGGGTGCCTAAGGAACTGCGAACAGACAATGGGACTCATTTTTGCAACGTACAGGTTGATCACTGGTGCCAGAGATATGGAGTAATGAGAGTTTACTCTCCACCGTACACACCCCAAGCGAACGGAGTGGTGGAACGCACCATAGGTCTGGTGAAAAACTGGATAGCAAAAAATGATGATTCTTGTGACCGGAGCACCAAAGCTGTAGAAATAGGGCAAGCACTGAATGACAGAGATCGAGTCAGTACACCCTCCCCTGCAGCAGAACTCAACCAACGACCATTCTCTTCACAAGAAGTGGGGCGGAGCTCCAATGAGAAAACAGGGAAGTCAATGCCGTGAGGGACAACGAGTGTGGGTGAGAGCACGAGATCACCCTGTGTCGACAGCAGTGAAACCCAAGTACGATACTACTGACATTGTGAAGCAAGTATTAGATCGTAACACAGTGTTGTTACAGAAGAGAGGGATCCAAGGAGTTGAACAGCTCAAACCAATTCTCAGCTAAGCATAACCAGAAACTGGAGAGATGGCCAGTGAACCAAGCACCATGCCACCCTACATCAGACTGGCCACTGTATTTGGGGTGGTTGCCATTGAAAGAACCACTTCACGGCTTTGGGCAGGAAGAGCCTTGAAGAAATTGGAACTTTCTATAAAAGGATTCCTGTCAACAGAAGATGAAATGCTGTGGTGGTGAGAGGTCAAGAACTGTTGCGCAATCTGCACGGTCCCAAGTCAGCTCAAAGTCCGCTGGGAAGGACCAGGACGTGAGAAACCATTAGATCATAACACCAGTGGCGACAAGTTAGACAAACTGCCATACAAGCCCGTCATGGTAACGGACATCTTCACTTGTGGGGGGTGCCGAATCACCACTCTCCCCAGAGTGGTCTTTGTGACCCAGTGGGATCTGCGTGGAGAAAGACCAAGAGAGTGTACCTGCCTGTGGGACGGTTCATTTCTCAAGTACTGTGACTCTTGCGGAGCCCAGACAAGATCAGGAAGGCTGATGCAGGTGGTTCAAGCAGAGGGGTGGCAAGTAAAGCGATTTATTTATGATCCACTCAGATCCTTTAAACCGCATCCCGATGAAGGGAGGCCTGCACCATATAGACAAGCCACCCAGGACCAAGACAGTGTGGTATTAATAGGTCAACCATCAGCTCCTCCACTATATGAAGGGTTATGTGGAACCGAAGGATGGGGTCACCTGAATGATGGCCTGGATGGGGGACCAACAGATCTGCTGACAGCATCAATCAGGGAGTCCTGGCCATATGATCCAGCCTCTGGCCAGGTAAGCCGCCCACCTTTAACCACCACACAGTATCCCCTGGTGTTCCGAGTGTATAGAAACCGGGATCCAGAGGTTGTCGGCACTGCACTGGAACAACCTCCTGACAATGGAGAAAAACAGGCGCAGCCGAGTGGATGGGTTGGGCCCTGGGAGTTGACAACCTGGGGACAGTTTATATTAGAAGTTGTTGCAAATCCAGACTTCCCCCTGGAAAATTTGCCCGACACTCCCAAGGAAAGGGGTGCTCGGAGTACAGGGCTATACTATTTTACCACCAGTTTAGATGCCTGGGGCAGCCAGGGAGCCAGATCCAAACAGAAGGTGGAAGAGTTCATTGTAACCTCTGAAAACTGGTATCGCAATAGGGTGCTTCAGATTCCAGGTAGTGTGGCTCATTGGACAGACACACCTACAGACCCTAGCTCCACCCAGAGGGTACAACTGGCAGTGCAAATGGTTGTAGTCCCATTTAGAGGTGTATACTCTGTCAGAGCAACAATAACAGTCATTTCAGAACAGCAAAAAGAAGACCCTGGAAAAGTAGAGTTACAGCAGCATGCAGGAATAAACGCTCACATTCCTGGCCTTGGCCCTCTTTGCCACAGAATTGAAAATGGACAAGAAAGGACAAAAATTGACGGACCAACAAGGAAAAGGGACAAAAGTCGTCAAGCATCAAAGGAAAAGAAAAACACAAAAAGAAGAATGTTATTCCCCATCGGGTTCCTATACCGACGACAGAGTTAAAATTTGGCCTAACACCTGGAATAGCCTGATGCATGGAATCCCCTATTTGAAATTGCCATCACGATTAGTTCTACTGGACACACCGAGAGCGGATTTTGCCCCTTTCTATCCATCCTCAGAAAGTTATTTTGTCTCCAATATAGAGTATCGGAGGAAAGCAGATCTGCAAAAGCCTGACCATGCTGGAAAAGGTCAAACCTTGCCATGGGATGTAAGTAACTTTTTCCTCTCATATCGCACAATGTCCTGGCCTGGCAACAAAGGGCGTCACCCGTTGGACACTCAAGTTATAATCTCACCAGAAGGGCCTGAAAGCCTGCCATGGATATTTAATACAGTCCACCTTGCACTAAAAGGAGCAGTTCTGGGAATCATATGGGGACCACATTATCAAGAACCATTACAAGGCATGTATTATGAAGTTTCAATGGCCGGAGCTGTAATTTGGGCCACATCACCTTCTATGTTAAAAGAAGTCAAGAGAAAAGAGCGCCAACCGGGCAGATATGTCTTCAACACCACCCAGTTACCCATTTCGGTGAAAGAAAGCACGGTCTACCCTAACCCTCCACATCCACACTGTACCACCCCGGCTCGGCCAAGCCGTCGGGTCGAACTCAAGATTCACGGCCACCCACTGTACATGTCAATCTGTATCCTATCAGAAGTAGGGTTGGCTTATGAGACCTATAGACAAAGGCGGGCCATTGACGGACATAACCTTGCAGGACCACTGACACAACCTGATCACTGGCTAGTCTACCAGTGGACGTGGGTGTGGAAGGGGTTGGAACCTGGATTGCCTTACCCATCACCTATTTATCAAACCCTGCTCAAAGAACGAGTGGACAGAACTGAAGAAGCAGATCAACTGGAATTAGCAGGCTATTCCCGAGGATAACCATGCCAGAGACTTATTCAGATATGATTCTCTCAGTTATTTAGCTACTTTTAATGCCCAAGATGAAGAGCCTCCTGACAACCCTGACAACACAAGTCCCTCTACTCGACCCAAGCTATGGAAACGGATAAAGATTACGGATAAAGCGTCTTGTTTAAAGACTTTACTTAGGCTTTTTGCTTTGCTTATCGGCATTATTCTTTTGTTAGTTATACTTTACCAAGCTGGAGTGGGACCATGGAACTTAACCCATATTAAGGTCGCTCATGGATCTTCAAAATATGCCAACCAAACTTGCTGGAACACAACCTCTCTGAATGTCTTTTTGCCTAGGACAGAATACCCTCCCGTAAAGAACAAGTCTGTGTTCTTTCGGGAAAGCCAAACAACCAATTTCACCAGACTGAAGAAGGTTCTACAGAGAAACCCAGCATGGATAAACAACTCCACGACCCAACAACTTGTCAATCACACCTGGTCTATCTCCAACCTTGAACTCACTGATGAAGGAGTAATAATATGGGTGAAAATTCTGCACCGACTCATCCACCGTACAATTCGTTGCAATTGGATTCACTCTGATCGAGGGGTCCCGGAGTGGCACTGCGACTGGGCCTGTCGACCCTTGGTACAGTTTAGAGGCCACAGTTATTGGGAGCCTGAAGTTATCCACAAGGCTCCTTCAAGAGTTGTGACTTGCCCAGCCTGGTTTCCCCGTTGGGAATTTTGGGGGAAATACCAGTTAAATTGTGACGAGAATGTGTCCACTAAACCAGACGCATCTCAGCACACCAACAACCACACCGACTGGGGCCTTATAATCCCCGCAGGAGGATCCAACCCCACAGTGCAGAATCGCACATGCATACCTGACACTCCTAGGCCTAAGAACACTTCGTCAACCAGAAACCGTACAAATTACCCTGCAGGAATGTATTAATACCAAGCTCAGACATTTGCCCAGCTGTTTTTGGAACATATTCACTCAATGCCGCACTTAGAACTATCTGCCTTTACACTCATTGAGTCTACCTCTCCTTCATAACCTCCTGGTCGAAAACCATCTGGACTGAACATGAAGAATGGCTGAACACGACGTTTCCCTGGGTATGGAAGGCTTATGGTGTTCCCCACTTGAAAGGAGACTTCCCAGAGGGTGAAAGCTGAACACATGAAGGTTTGAAAGGACCTAATTATACAGATATGTATGTCCAAAAACTACCTAAGCCAGATGAATTATTGAATGTAACGGCAGATTTTCATAAAATTGACCAGTGTGTGGCACAACAAGTTTTTGACAGTCTTAACAACTCTGTGTGGTCAAGCAATGGAGCTTCCCCCCGATGTGACCTGTGGAAAGCTGACATTTCAGTCATGTCAACATGGCGATATGACTGCTCCGTCCTAAATAAAATCAAAACAGCAATGATGCTCCTGCAGGCCTAGGCTGAAGGACACAGCAGAGATTGGTCCCGAACCTGGTGGGGATTGCAGGAGTATGAAGTTAAAGAGTGGGTTATTCCCTGTTTGTCTCAGACTAATAACTACTGGGTTAAATACCAATATCTAGCAACGATTTACTCCAAAGAGCGAGACATTTGGCCGCAACCCTTTTATTGGCCAGAAAGATTTGTTCACCCAAGACCCTGGCATATGGAGTGTAACACTGCCCATACTCAGTGCACTATAGGCCTTGCCCGCAGACCCTGCCAAGAGCTCACAGGTTGGACTGAATTATGCCAATCCCATTATGATAATGAGTACAACACCTATGCTCATGAAGTTGTGTGGAAGAAAATTGGAGGAGTGTGGAGAAGATCTCTCGGTGGGGGCTCGACCTGTGCTGAGACCGTACTGGGACACAATCTCAGGCATAGGAAAAGCATCATGGATGTTATTGTGACTTTCATTCCTGATTCAGTAATTGTTCTAGCCAAATTGTATGCTTTCCGACAGCATTTATGCTCTGGCAGCATAGATAAGGGTTTAGACTGGGTAGGATATAATCTTTTCTACTCCAACCTCACATGTAAGCCACCTAAAGAAACCTGGAAGCATTGTGGGGAAGGAGTGTATCAGCATGCTTGTAGTTGGTATGAGATATTAGGACACTCCGTGGTTTCTACAGTCGCCTTTGAAGCCGGACACATTATAGGGGAAGGGGTTTCAGTAGTTGAAGGTTGGATCGCTAATTTGTTTATGCTGCTATGGCCTTATTTGCTTGCTGCTGTAGGAGTGATTATTGTAGTCATAATATATAAAGTCCTTGCGCAACAATTTCTTCAGTCCATGCTCAGCCCTGGAAGGAGGAGTTATCAGCCACCCCGGGTATAAGGCCCAGGGCTTGGGGAGTTTTGAGTCACTCTGAGTTCCGGGTTTGAAGGCAGCAGTTGAGCCTAAGCCTTTGCAGTCGCTTATCATCATGACTACCAATTCCACCACTATCTCCGAACCTGTCCAAGTGAGTACAGTGGAGTTTTATGCGCTTCTCTGTGGATGGCTATGCTATTGTCACACCGGGTCCTGGTCGGTCAGCCAACCATTATGGTTTCTCATCATGCACCAAGGATATGCTAAACTAATCTTTGGCCATTTCTGGATACGCAGATGGGAAGTGGCGTTGTTTCTGTTTGCGTCCTATCTTATGGGAAGGGTCAGCATTGACTGGAAGAGAAGCCTGATGGTAGCAGTGTGGCTTTGTGTCGACACCATTGCCTTAGTGCTTGAGATACTGCTGAGCGGACCTTATGCCACCCGTCGCGCAACTGCTAAGATAGTAACTACAATAATGGAGGCACTCTTAGCTTTTGGCGTCATCGCATATTTAGGGCAATTAACTCTCTCTCTCAAAGGACAAGGCAAATGGATTTGGCTCGCGAAGTTAGCTAGTTTGGGGGCTTGGAGCTTAGGATGGGGAGTACTCTCTCTCCTTTATTGGGTGCAACTCACTTCTGATCTAGCCATTATGGTTTGGCGTATGACCTATGCAGCACTCTTCCATTACTCTGCTGCTTCCCCCAACGCCTCGTCGAGTGACACTCAACCTCCACTTCTCCGCTCCCCTTGGCTGGCCGCCCAGAGACGGAACAGAGAAGTAGTCTAGCACTACAGTCTGATTTTCGCACGCTAGAACGCATGCTTCTATAATTAGTTAATCTTGTCGTTTAGTTTTTAACCCTGGAGGTGATTATCCAGGGTCCACATTATGTTTCTGAAAAATCCACTTACAGGCCTCCAATATATCTCTCCAGGACACAGTCTCCTGTTCCAGATGTAGAATTTTCTTCAGACACAATACAAGGTAACCTGGACATCGGCCTTTGGGGCTGCTGCGCACACTTTTAGGATAAAGACACAGCAAGGGGGAATGTATCTGGGAAGATCCTAAAGATGGATTCTGGTTGCCCACCCTCCATCTACTCGATGGGAGGGTTGTTGCTATAGGCGCCCATAGCGCCCCTGATTCCCCTCCTCGGGGCACCGACGTCAAAGGATGCCAGGTGTCAATCACTACTGCAGAAGGCAGCACACAAACCTATGTCACCACCAAGAGCGTCACCTGTCAAACTTCTGCCTATGATGATGAAGAGCAACCCCAGCCGGTCTCGCTGGAGGAGCTAGTCTCCCCGACTTCTCCAACAGAGGATTCCATGCGAGAGGAGACGTGTCCTCCACAGCTGTCTGATGGCTTGCTGGAAGAAGTGATGTCGGCAATCCCTCCTCAACCCTTCTCGCCCCCTTTGCCCTTACCCCCAACCCTCTCGCCTCTGCATAGCCCTGTTGACACCATCTCACATGAAAGGCAAAGTGGATCCGCTGCTGATAGATCTCCCTCACCACCTGTCCTCCAGAGGGAGCCTGTGTCATCTCCCCTTCTGATGCATCCTGACTTCATCGACGAGTTTGAGATTCTCGATGCCTGGTCCCCGCCGCAAGCCCCCGATCACCATATTACTCAGCTTTCTTGGAAGATGAGGTTCTCTCCTTGTGTGTTTATGACACAGACCTTGATTTTCTCTGACTTTTGGGACTTTAGGCATGGATACAGTCTGATCTCAAGAAGGCGGTGTCAAAATAAGGTGAGATCTTTCCATGTAATCCATGCAACATTTAGTAACTGCTCACAGTTAACTCCATAAAAGTTACAATAAATAACCTTATATCCTTATGTGTAATCCATGCAATAATTATTAAAATACACAGTTGAAACAGTGTCGAGTGAAACAAGCTTGTTCTCATATTCTGGAGCTGAGAGACTGGAGAGGCCTGTGTGGAGACACATATTATCTGCCACATATTATCTGTCTTATCTTTTGCAAAAATATAAACAAGTATTTCCAAAGAAATGATGTATGAAGATTTTACATTCTTTCACATGTATTAAATGAAATTAGTAATCTTTGATTAACAAGTTAAAAGATGTATGATTGAAATGTGGTTAAGAACTGAGAATTAAAGAAAGAAACATTAAGGTTTGACATTCTAAATCAGCTATATATGAAAGAAATATAACATTAATCATTTGTAAAGCATGAATAAAAAGAATGAAGTGATGGTTTTGCAACTGTGTTTTAAAGCAAATGCAGAAAGTTGAAGAATGGAATGTGTAATACTGTGTAAAGTTTAAAACTGAGCAGATTAGGGAAAGAACTGTAGGATGACTAGGAGTGAAGAGAGCTAGCTGCATGCGGACAGTGAACCTTTTCAAGGCAAACGGGAGGAAGGGAGGATGCAACTACAGACCAGCGTGGCTATTATCGGGATCTCTGAGGCTGAGAAACAGAATCAGTAGGTCACAGTGACCATGACTAAAGTATTGAGCAATAATCAAGAAGCTGAGCTGAATAGGTTGCGCAATAACTGAGAAGCCTAATAAGGGGCTGACTGATGAAAGCATCAAGCACCATAAAAGCAATGCTGAAGGAGGTTGTTTCCTCGCAGAAGACCAGTGAACTAGATCGGAGAGAGAAAAGAAGCTTAGATGGAAAAGGAACAGAGACACAGCCCCACTGATCGACTGCATTAAAAAAGAGGATCAACCCGTGGACCCAGAAAGGACTGTGCCTCAAGATTAAGAATCTGATTTCATCTAAAGCCTTTTTATTCAGATAACAGAAGTGAACTTGATCGGTGAACAGCTGATTGCTCTAAGTTTCAGGCTTCTGGAAGTCCTGAATCAACCTCATTTATGTCTCTGGGTTTCCTTTAACTCTTCAGCCTCTGGAAAGTACTGTCTTCAGAGACATATAACAACAAAGATCCTGTTTAACTATCAAAGCCTGGAGCATCAGTGCCTGCCACTTAAAGGAAGAAAACTGAAAATTAAGTCGTATTCCCTTCAAGAAACCACTTGTTGTTACCAGAAGAATCTTCTCCGTCAGGTGCATGGATGAGCCTCCGTCTTCAAAGCCTCTGCAAAGTCACTAGTTTCAGCATCAGGGAAATACAGGTTGAGTTGATTGATTCATTTCTATTATTGAAATTATTTTGTGTTGCCGAATTTAAGCTGTTACTGACCCCTGCATAAGCGTTACTAATTAAAGAAGCATATAAGATTCTAGTTAAATCGTGGACATTCAATTATTTGAGTCACTGTATTTTTTGGTTTTTCATTGGTGGTAAAAAGTCTTGTTGCCTGGTTCCAAGATATTTTGGGAGGTTTTTATAGGTTGCCTTAGCCAAGTTTGTTAAAACAGCGCCCTTGGGGCTCGTGCCGAGCCACTAAAATCAACCTAGCCCATATACCAAGAGCCAGTTGTAAAATTAGGGAATGAGTAGCCGTGAACAAAAGTGACTGTTGAAAGTGTGGATGACTGCGATAGGCTACTCCGTCGTCCAGACCACCAGTTGAAGAAGGGCGAGACTTTTGTATGAAGGCTGTCAGAGGCTAGGCGAGTCATTTCCCAACACCAGCTTAAACAGAACTTTCATTAAACCTGTTTAGTAAGACCTTTCAGGTTTGGGGAAGTCCGGACCCGTTGGATCGAGAGCTGGTTTGAGCAATCCCTTTAGACATAGGGAAGTAGGAGGGAGGGGTTAGCTCATCGGACAACGAAATGGGGTATCAATGACAAAATATGAACAAGTTGAAAAAAGAAAGCTGCCTGTGTTCTGGGGACTGCTCTTGAGCCTCTTAAGCTGATGGCTTGATGAAGGGTGCTTCATAAAATGAAGAACATTATGTAAAACCCTGACCATGCTGTTCACAACACTGTAAAACAATAATACAGTAACAATAAGTCTCAGGACTTTCTTCAGATCTGATTTAACACTGACCACTTCAGGAGATCCTTCGTGCCCACAGCATCAATCTTTGACTCTTTAAAGAAATTGGATATTTTGAGTCACATTTCCTGGGATTAAAAAAATCAATTTGGATTCAATAAAATTTGGCTGCATGGTGGCACAGTTGGTAGCACTGTTGCCTTCCAGAGCATAGATCCACAGCTATTGCAGATTTTGTAAATTAACCTATCAGAGGCATACAAATCCATGGTATGGTCAATGGGGCTTTTTCAGATTGTTTAACAGGATGCCAAGCTTAGGCATTCAACACACAGATTCTGAATTTGAAGAAAACAATGAAAAACTCTTAATATGCTGGCATTTCACAGATTAAAATAGTTTCAGTAACCTTATCTGACCTAAAATGTGAATTTCATTTGATGTCGAACAGTGAAAACATTTTTTTTTTACACAGTGTATGTAAATGTCTGCTAGTTACAGTAAATCCTTTCAACAGAGAAAGGATATTAACATTTTTATAAAACTTTTCTAAAAGCTTGAAAAGATGGGAAACTGATAAATAGGAAAGTGAAGGAGCTGCATGAGTACTACGATATTATATTTATTTGTACTTTGTTTCAAGATCTGTTACTGTAAGTAATTTGAACAGACTGTATTTGAAGGAATCTAAAAAGTGAGCTTACATCATATAATCTTTTTCCACAAAATGATCACCAAATCAGGACCGTTCTAACTATTAACACTTCATGTTAACATAGGGAGTAAATACACAATTTCAAGCCCATTTAACAGGCCTGTCCCTATTTAATATCCATATATTCAACACTGATGTTTCAAATACAGACAACCCAAACCTCTCATGGCAGAGTGATGTGCAGATGCTGAAATGAAATGTATGTGCAGGTCTGCTGGCAGCAGTTGGATGGTTTTACAGGTCAGAGATTCCCATGAATAATTGATTAAAGCCACAAAAATAACCACAGATTGATCAATAGAGCAGAGTGTCAGAGAATATCTGATCCCTGTCTGCTTTGACCAAAACGATAATTACTTCTAACAATCTAGAGAACTTAAAATATCAAATTGGCAAATGAGATTTTGCAGAGGGAGGAAAATATATCTCCTAAGTATCCCATAAAAGATATCTCTGTTACAGCGACTTCTCAAACTATGTGCTCTTGACTCTTTCAAGCATTCATTGTTTGGGGGAGAAATTTCATGCAAGCTGTGCATCAGCACTGCCCTCTAGTGACCAAATGTGCAACATGCAACTCTGTCGTACACCAGCTTTCATCTTGCAGACTTGGAGCCAACAGCTGGAGCTCACTTTGATTTGTTTTCATCTTTAAAAAGCAAGAATCAGTGGGCATAATATTATTCTCAAATAAATGTGGTATTTTTCAGGCTTTTTGAATCCCCTCTTTTTGATGTTATTGTCACTTGGAATCTATCACTAGACTTTTGTGAACTTTTTCAACTGCCACAACATTTGGTTTCAAAATTGTCTGGATGTGACTGTGTTTTAAGGCTATGAAGAAGTGGGTTCAGAAGGTGGTCCATGGATCATCACTGGGGATCAGGTATCATTGTAGTATTGATTTTAGAATAGTAAATCACAATTGTCAGAGGGTTTCACTGACTCACAAAGAGTCCTGGTCTTTTTCTGTTTTGGAAAATTATTTTAAAACTATTTCCTTTTTGCAAACTAAAGAATTCCAGGTGCCTATTTCCAGCAGTCATTGGGCGGGAGGCGGGGTACACCTTGGATACTTTAATTTACAAGTCCATCACAGGAGAGCAGGAGAACTTGAGCTTTTTAATGTTATTTCCTTATGATGATACAGTTTTTAGCTCCAGTGAGGTCTGCAAAGCAGGAAGTAACAGTTAGGTCTTTACTGGGAGCTATGCAATTGGACTTCTCTAACAGAAGAATTTTAAAGTTTATTTCACGGTAATGCAGTATTTATCCAATAGGACAGAGTCTCAGGCAGCAAAAGCTCATACCAGACACAAATGACATTGCCAAAAATTCTAAAGGTCACATAGAGTAGGAAGTACAGATTAGAAAGGAAGGTAAGAAAAAAAACCGCACTTGATATCGTCACGGCAATATTTATGAATGTTATTGCCATCGCAATATTTTCTAATATGGTGCAGCCCTAAAAGCTGCAGTCCTTATCTTTGACAGACTATGGCTCTCTGTCATGCTGCAGCGCCACAGAGCCAGTGTGGATTACCTCATTGACTAGAATGGCTGCTATTTGCAACTGAAAGCAAAACGCATCACAGAGTCAGGCTAATTGGGTTTATGATGTAAATTAAAATTAGTCACAGTGTAGAAACTATTTCTTTCCTAATATTGAATTGACTGCAAGGAAACTATATCAGTCTTTGACTTTACAAACAATATGGGGCCACCATTAGAAAAATAATTTTCATTATTCTCTTGAATTTTATATCAACACATTCTCTAGTCTGACGGCCATTTCATATGTTTTGACAGGATTTTTTTATAATCACAAGACTTCTAATCCAAGTGACTAAATTACTGTATTTCAGTTGCTTGTCTTTTCCTTGTCTGAATCTGGTACTTTTTATGCTTCACTCCTTTCAAGCAAGTGAGAGTACTTGTAAGACACATACTTATGGACAGACCTGTAAAAATATAAAAATGTTAAAATTTTGTTCTGGTCCCCTTATTATTCTTTTCTTATCTACAGAGAATGTTGCATGTTTTCAACAGTGCACTTTCTCCCCACTATTCTAACACAGCAAACAGCTGCTGAGTGTTCAAAACATATCCCCACTTTAATGACCGTTGCTGCGTGTGTGCTTGTGTGTGATTGGGGGGGATTCATCCCTCTTATATCCCCAGCTTAGCTGGCCTGGAGCACAACAATGGTTGTATTGAAGGGCCTGTTGCCCCACGTGGCTTGGCATGGACAGAGTTTTATGTAAGTGTTTGGGAATTATGTTGAGGATTTTTTGGAGGAGGGGATAGACCTTGAGCTCTGCAGCTGTCGCCTGGCACGCTCCTGCCTTAGAGAAAACCGACAGCTAACACCAGCTCCAAGTGTCCTGTTGTGGCCAATAGTGGGGGCCTCTGTCATCCCTGGGCAACTGGATGGGCACAATGGGTGGTGGACCAATGACCACAAAAACATCTCCTGAGCTTAGGCTCCTCCTGTCAAACTTCTGAGCTTCAGGTCATCCAAATGGGCCATGCTTTTATTGCCAGCTACAATGGAACGTGTCACACTTTGAGTGTTAAGGTGTTTAATACTGTAGGGTGCCTAATACTATATGTGGAAGGTTGTGAAAGCTGAGCTTCAAATACCTTACATTTTAGGACATCCTCAGCTCTCAGAAAAACATAGCCAGACATTAGGACATTGTCCTCAGACAAAAAGCATCAGGTATCATGGAACTAACCATCAGATCTAGATCTGGTCCATTCAGACCAAGCAACATCAAGCAAAAAGACTTAGACAAAACACCACTAGGAAAAAGAAAGAACTTTTGTCCATTTTTTGGATCCCAGACGCCCTTAGGTCTTTACAGGTATTACAATAAATTTAGTGGTATTGTCAATCCAGAATGCATTGTTGCTTTTATGTGTGATGCAATGAGAAATCAAAATCTATATTTCACAACCTTTCTATTTATGTCAACCATTAAATAAACACCTTTCTTAACCAAGCCCAGACTTTAACAAGGGTCTCAGGCCCTGACTCCAAAGTTTAGGGACCCTGGGTTGGGGGTTATTGCCCTCCGTGTTAAATCACAAATACACTCTGTTTAACTATATTCTTTCAGGTTCCATGTCGCTTGCCACACCATTTGTTTTTCAGTTAAGGGCTGTATTACTGATTCCACAAAAAGAAAGTCATTGGGAAAGAACGTCATCCATGGGAGAGTTGAAAGGCCAAAACAACTGATGAAGCATTTTGATTATTACCAAGACTCCAAGATATTTTGCAGACTGATAAAACAAAACTGAAACTTTGGAAGGTGTGCTTCCCGTTACATCAGGTGTAAAACTAAAATAACATTTCAGGAAAAGACCAGCAGACCAACAGCAAAGCATAGGGATTGTAGTGTGAAGATCTGGGGCTGTTTTGAGGCTGCAGGACCTGGATGGCCCACTTTAATTGATTGAACCATGAATTCTGCTCTGTACCAGAAAATCTTCAAGGAGAATGTTTGGCAAGTTTGAGTATTTAAGCTCAAGGGCACATTATGATTAAACAAAAAAGAAATCTGTAACAAAGTAACACAAAAAGAATGACTTTTTTTAAATAGTCATGTGAAATGTGGGTTAAGCCCTGGATGGGTTGGTAGTTGGTAGAGGACATAACCATAACGTGTATTTTGAATATTATTATTACATTATCAGTTTTGCATTGTTTTTGCCGTTTTTGTCTTGTTTCTGCGGTACTAAATAATTGTATCTTTGTTAACAAACTATAAAAATGGCTGAACAGGTTAAAGTGGAGCACTCTTTGACCTGTAGGGGGCGGGGTGTGAAGTGCCTCAACAGCATTTAAACAGACCGCACCAAAACAAGTTGCTCTCAGACGCACCTCTAAACAGGGCTAAAAGAGGAGTCTGTGGAGCTACAATAACAAGATGTTTAGACCAAAGCATTACAGTTCCACTTTATATAGACCACAACTGAATGATGTAGGTGTGAAAAGGAAGGATTTAAAAGCATATGTCCCCTTTAAACTCTGTATGTGTTCAGAAACTAAAGGTGTTAGCTGGTAGTTTTCCAAAAGCTGTTTATTTTTGTTAACAAGAACATTCAGAAGCTCAGCAGTTCAGAATTGTTGCTGCTTGGCTCTGGATTCATTCTCACACTTTATGTCTATCTAATTGTTGTATGTTCTAGAGAACAGGGATTGGCATTGTTTTACCAAAATAAATACAGACTTCAAGGCAATGTTTACCTATACTGCTGATAGCTAATAGATATAAATTAAGGATTTTTAAGTTAAAATACAATTCACAATTGTGTAACTTTGGCTAATTTTCAAACATTATAATCCACTTTCATATACATACATAAAAATGACAACATTTTCCATTTTATACAACACATATGTTTCTAGCTTGACACAAAGTGGTAAAGCTCAAGTCTCATGGCAACAAGAACCTGTTTTTTATGTAGGCACTGCAAACATTATCTGAACACTAAAATCCTAAACATATCAAGAAGACCGTAGTGATATGAAAATATCACAATCATCTTAACGTGAGTTTCTGTTAGTAAGCATTTCATAATGTACAACATTTGCATATCTTTAAGGTCAGGATGAAGACTTGTGTGAAAACGTTTCATTTACCTCAGGTAAAACCCTCTCTGTGTCAGGTCACAGAGCTGGGTGCAGGTTGGTAGTGTGTGAGTTCTCTCTCACCTCTTTCCACAGGGTGTGACAGGCAGGAGCAACCTCACATCTGTTGCTCATCAAAGAGCAATCAGGGAGAGGTCTTAAGCTGTTAGAAACCAGGAGGAGGCATCAGATTGTTTGCCCACTCAGAGTGGTAATCAGCCCAACAAACCAGCCCAGAGGTTTGCTTGCTTTATCTTAAGCATTCTGATCCTTACCTTGGCTGTGTTCCTGTCTCTCAAGGTTACTGCTCTGGAGACCCTGGCCTGGTCCTGTCTGGTGGATAAATACTTAAGTGCATTTATCACTGCTCAAAGCTCCCCCTGGTTTCCCTGGACCAGCAAACACAAGGAAAGGGCCCCGAACCCGAGAAACGCAGCTTCTGCTCAATGCTCTGCCTGTCCACCCTCAAACACTCACCTCCTGGAAGGAACTCCTCGCAGCTTCCTCCAGCCTGCCAAACCCGGTCACTGTGGCTTACTCACCTCTCTCGGAACATCTTCTTCCACTCCCAGGTAAGCGTCATCTCAACCCATTGTAAATCCACCATTCACTTACCTCCATAACTCCCGGTTGTGTCTCCAGCAGGGCTTTGACCTGCTGTGGCCTGACACCAGCTGATCCAGGAGCAGTCCCTGCCTGATAATGAACTTGTCTGAACTTTCTCTCTGTCTCCATGGTGGTTGCCTGCACTAGAGTCTCCTGGTCCCACACAATTTCACACTCTGATATGTAGACCTATGCCAAGTCCAGTGGACAAGGAAAGGTGTGGATATGTAATCTGGCAGTAAAACTGCCCAACCACTGGTTATAACTAAATCCTGTGGCTGTAGTGTTGTTTTTACTTTGTAATTGTTCACAAGGTAATCTACAGTGGCAGAATCAAAAATGGGATCTGCTTAATTTTTATTTTTTTATTTACATCTTGTGAAAGTTGTAAGCAGTATTTGAACAACATACATTAATATTCACATGTTTAAAAAGTAAACCTCACTCCTAATGTCTAACATCATTTGTCCTGAATGTTAGCAGAACTAAAGTTGTGGTGTTTTCCATAAACCTGCAGCAACAATTCCTCCTTAAAATATTGAGTGACTATTCCGGTTAAGGTGTTCGTCTTTTTTTATGTTACAGTAGCAATACTATTGAGTTATTTTGTTTTGGATATAGCATTTTAATTCATATCTGTATGTTTTGCACATGTAAATATGCACATGACTTGTTGAAATATATAGATTCATATTTAAGGGTTAAGCAATCAGTATCTTAACAAGATTGTGTATTTCTGAAACGGATTGTTCAAGAGGTCTGCATGTGCGCCGCAGAGCGGCTATTTCCTGTGCATGGGAATGAGATTTGCGGTCATCTGTGTACTCCAGCATTGAGTGAGCTGAGATATTGCTGTGGAATCCAAAGACCACTGCTGTATTTCTTGTATTTGACCTGATGTCATGTAGTTTATTTTGTGCACTTATTCTGTTAAGAGATTTGCCACATTTCATCTGTGGTTGCCTAAAATATGTTCTGGTTGAGCAAAAGATAAGACAAGACAGCTTTGTTTAACCTGTTTTCAGTTGAAAAATAAAAAAATACTGCACATTAAGAACCACAGTTATTGTGTCCTGCGAGGTGAAATATTTCCTGGGCTACAGTGATAGCAGAGGTCGTACATATTTTGGCATTTGGCTTGATAAAGACTTTAATTTTAAACATGTTACTTAAAGCTCAAATTTACTCTTTTTTTTTTGTATAGATTAGAATTATGCTTTTCATTTTCTTTCTGTAAGCGACGCCATTTATAGTTGCCTGTCTCACTACTTTAGCTAAACCAGACCCCATTTACCATGCTGCTCTAAGGTATGTAACAGACTCACCATTGTCAGTCAGTCATTTTCTACCACCTATTCCATAGTGGGTCACAGGGGAGCTGGTGCCTATCTCCAGCAGTCTATGGGTGAGAGGCAGGGTACACCCTGGACAGGTTGCCAGTCCATCGCAGGGCAACACACAAACAACCATGCACACACTCATTCACACCCCTAAGGGCAATTTAGAGTTACCAATTAACCTAACAGGCATGTCTTTGGACTGTGGGAGGAAGCCAGAGTACCTGGTGAGAACCCACACATGCACAGGGAGAACATGCAAACTCCATGCAGAAAGACCCCAGGTTGGGAATTGAACCCAGTACCTTCTTGCTGCAAGGCAACAGTGCTACCAACTGCACCACTGTGCAGCCCAACTCACCATTGTGTTTTATTTATTTATTTTTTTTATATATAACCTTGCTGGATTTACCTCACTCAATACTCATAGAATCAGACACTGGTATATTTTTATTTACAAATCAGTTTTAGGTAAATTGTCAACATATGTCCACTACAAGTTCATTGTACTCCAGAAGACCCACAGCCTTAGAGCCAGTTTAAGAAACCCTTCATGCACACAGTCAGGAAAGATCAGTCTGTCCTATTTTGGCCCATGGTGTTGGAATGATCTGCAACTCAGGTTGAGGTTGGAGTCTTCTATTTATTTATCTACTTTTAAACAAAAACTGTCAGAGGTTTTAATTACATCCTGTAACCGTTATGTCTAAGTGTTATTGTAAATCATTTAATACTGGTAGTGTTACTTTCTAAATGTAATGGCTTTTTATTTATATATATTACTTTGTATATTGTGCTGGTTTTTTTCTTGGCCAGGACATCCTTGTAAAAGAGATTACTAATCCCAATGGATTTGTTTCCTGGAAAAATAAAGGTTTAATAATAAATCACAAATGCTGGCTTGTTTTATATTTTGCTGACTACTTGACTGTTTTACATTTAGATTTTGTTAAATCTGGGAAGTTGTAACTCACAGCTCAGTCTAATTAACCAAAGATAAAACTTTGGTGCATACTCTAGACTTTATATCCAATCCCAGTATCATTGTCTAAAGTTGGAGAATAAAATATCCTGTATAGGGAGACGTTTTGAAAGTTTTCTGTTTGAAAATTTCAGCTTTCCAACTTTTTCTATAAGTGGTATTTATAGAGCAACACAAGTCGTGACCTTTTCACTTCAGCAATCATAAGTCAATTCTAGCAGAATAAATTCAACTGACACAGCCCTGGACTCATCAAACATTTAATGAAAGATTTGGCACAACACTCTGATTTGACAGACTGAGTGGATACTCAACACACAACAGCCTCTTAAAGTGTCAGAAATTCCCCCTTCTGCTGCATGGTGTCTTGTCTTGTTAATTATTTAAATGTTCACAGTCCTCAAAATACTGACTCAGGAGTAATAGTAGCAACTATCTTTGAATCAGATTTTCCAATTATACTAGGTTAATTTTAAGTTACAATCTTTTATATATCTAACCTTTAGTTTTTCTCTTCCAAGTTACAAAGCACTATCGCAAGCGCTTCTGTTTATAGCGCTATACAGTCCACCTGCGCCTCACTCGGAATTTTTAGATCATCTTTTTAGATTTCCTGTTTGACTTAATGTCAGCAACCAATAAGCTCATGATACTATAGAATTAAAAAATGTATGTAGACATTAACAGCAGTATCCCCAATGAAGTGTTTCATGCTATTGTAGGTTCAGCTGGTTTTGCTCAAAACATTCACAGACCTACTCACTCTTGTGTTCATACTCTTGCCCTTGTGTTGACATATAGCACTGAGTGTGAACAAGTCATAGTATATTCTCATAACTCTGTCATATCTGACAATTTTAAAGAATATTTTCTTATTATAGATCTTTCAAAGACAATACTGCGACAAATTTTAAAGAATCAATTTTAATTACTTATCACCCAGCAGGGTAGCAGTTCATCTAATTTATACCCCCTTACAAAGTGTTCTTGTTACTACTACTTTGGTTGTCCTTTCAACATTTCTTTCAATAAGGTATTGTAACGCCCTCTCGTAATGCTGTCCTTTAGTGTCAATTTGACTTTCAGACTCATTCTCACTCATTTTTTCCTTTCTTGACTAAATCCATTCTTTCACCTAGGACATGGACTTCTCCGAAGTCTCCATTGAGACCCGAGTGTTATTGTGCTCTCGTCTGTTTTCTGCCGGTAGTTCTTTGAGCTCTTTGAGAAGCATGGCATTGTCAGCCATGTCAGCGCTGGCTTGGTTGTCTGTTGTTGTATCTTTCTTCTCCTTTATCTGTCATTCTCACAGAGCTGTGAGCAGGTTGGCTGTGCTGGTTTCTCTTTCACTTTTTCAGCAGGGTGCGACTGGCAGGCCTACAACTGCTGCAGTTTGTTGACCTAATCAGGAGGTGCTTAAGACGAACATAAATCCCTGAGGGAGATGCCGCATTGATGCTAATCAGGCCAGGTCTTTTCTTTTTAAAACCCCCTGATCTCTGGTCAAATCTTTGCTTTCCTTACTACCAGGATCTTGTTCTGAGCCATTTCCAGGCATACCTGGCTCCGTGGTTGGCTTTCTCTGTCCCTGGATTTTCGGAGTAGCCCTCCTTTGGCCACTGCATTGGATTCTCCCTGCAGCTTCACTGCTCCTCCAAGAGTTTAGCCCATCTATTATCATTAGCTCACCTGCCTGTCCACCCTCTGTACACTGACGGCTCTTCCATGTGCCTCCACCCTGGAAAGAACAAACAGAAAAGCTTTCTTTTAAATTTTCAAGCATCGCCACCTGCCAATCCCAGACTGTTTGAGTAGCCCATGGATCTCCATTCTCATCGGCAAACAGTAAGCAGCTCTCTTCCTCCTGCTAAAAACTCATACTCAGCATCATCTCAACGTTAATCACTCACCTTCTCCTCCTCTGTGTCCGGTCCAATTCCCGTGTAAAAGCCTGAGACCCTCTACCTTGTTTTCAATAAAATCCTTAAAACTGTTCTGTGTCTCTATTATTGTTGCCAGCATTAGAGATGAGCAACCAAAAATCCATGACATTATCACATCTTTTTTCATGGCGCCTTCACCCGTTTTCCCAAAGAAGCCGTTAGATGACTTTTGGAGAACTGTGGTTTTCTACTAACTGTTGTTTAATTAAGTAAATTGGGCATTCAACATACGGTTCTGCAGAGCACGAAACTTACACCGCTGCCCCCTGCATCTCCCAATGGGAAGTCTGATACAATACTTTTTTTTACCAATTTGAGTGATGAACTGAACTTCACTGCATTGCTTGTAACTAGGATTAAAATTTATATTATTATATTTAAGTTAAATTAAATTCAGTTTATTCATATAGCGCCAATTCACAACACATGTCATCTCAAGGCACTTCACAAAGGGTTTGGAATGATGCGGGGTTGTTGGGAAGGTTAAACTACTGAATGTTAGAGGTTGGCCATTTTAGAATGGGCTATGTGTAGGGGTGCTAAGTAAAATAATAAACTGATAATCTAGAGCCCACTGGTGGCCATTGATTTATTAAAAACCACAAGCATAAGGGGTACCTCTCTCTGTCAGACTGATTATAACCATTGGAAAAGAAAAGGAGTCGCACAGGTAGCAGAAATGCCTCGGGATGACATTTGTTGGGAAGTGCTCCATCTAAGTAAACTGCATTGCAACAAATCATAGTTTTAGTTTGATTGTGCCTTGTATTTTTTTTTCTGTGAAGCATGTTGTTAGGCTGAGATTAAGGTAACTCATTTAGGAGAATATACAAAGACTGAAATAGGTTGAAGATTTGGTATATACAGTATGTTGTCTTGAAAATAGATTTTTTATTTTAAGTTAGGAGAAAACCATGGCTCTATTGAATTAGTTTTTCCTAAGAGAAGGTGTAAAATAAAAACCGATGAAGCTCTCCTCTTTGGAGGTAGTAAAAGTTTGAAGCTTGGTCTTGTGCAGGATTTTAATATACCAAGAGATACACACACATGCAAGTACTGAACAGCCTAATCCCTGTAAAACTGCAATTTTAGTGCAAGTCACAATGCAGCTGTCTATTGCTGGAAGAATGGAGAAAATGTACAGCTGCAGGAACAAATGTCTCAAACCAAAGAAAGCAAAAACCAAGCTGGACTCCGGAACCTCAATACTTCAAATAGTTTATTAACCACACAGACACTGACACATGTACAACATGAACATGCACAAGCTAGAGCATGAATGAAGCAGCATTATGTGGTTTTCAGACCGAACGCAGCATGTGCTGAACTCATCGTGTAGGTTGGCAGTGAAACCTTTATTCCACAGCAGAGTTTTTATAGAGTGCAGAGTTTTCCACCAGAGGATAATGGCCAATTTGATGTTCAAAGCTACAGTTCAATCAGCTAAAATAGAAAAGCTAAAAACAATAGAATTATCCCTGCAAGATAGAGAGACTACAAACCAGATTAAACAGATAGGTCTGTGATCCAGAGAGCAGTGTGGAGCTTGTGAAGAAGCTCTGTTTATGTATCAACAGACTACCTTTACATAGTCAGGAGCAGTTTCTTGGATATCATGTTACTTGCAGCAACCGTCACAGTGCGCCGCAGTCAGAATCCAGCTAAATTCAACTCTGAAGGCAGAGCTTCATGTTGCGATGGTGCTTTGCTCACTGCAGCACAAAAGGTTTGTGGTGTCTACACATGAGAAATAAATTGATTTCAGAGCATAGTAGCAGCAGTGACACTTTGAGACTGAACGCCCCTTCAACTCAATTTTCCCAACTTCACCTCAAGCCACCACACAACCAGCTTGCAAATTCTTGTGATACATATTCTACAGCTGCCACTGATCGCAATGGAAGCATTTCCCAGCCATCTAGTGGTTAGTTTTATACTCAAATATGGCCAATTTGCATATGTGGCAGCAAAGTGAGAGGTCAGCGTCTTTCTTAAAACCTACAATACCATAATGTGAATGTCACCCAAAAAAGTTTTTTCCCCCCATCTAAAGCTGATGACCTTCCTCATTCTTATCCTCGCCTTAAGTGCTAAAGACCAAGTCAAGTCAAATTTATTTATATAGCTCTTTTCAGCAACAAGGCACTCAAAGTGCTGTACATGAGGAAAAACACCACAATGATACAGAAAATCAAACAGAAAAAAAACCTCAAATGACATTAATAATCCTTTGGGGTTTACTGGTAAGAGCTGGTTCTAATCCAATCTTTCTAATAGAGGTAATTAGCTCAATAAGTCATCTGTGGTAAGGAATTCCTCCTGTGCTAGAAGGAAAATGATAATATTAATCCTTGAGGTCGCTTGTATGAGGCAGTTGTGGTCCCATCATTCAAATAGTAACAGTCACGGGCACTCACTGAAGTCTAAGTAGAGAAGCTGGGTCACTGGTAGGTCCAAACTTTTTAAATACTAATAATGTTTGGCTTTCACTGGTATGAAAAACACTTTCCACAACAGACTTATAGAAGATATGCATCTTGCTGCAAACACCAAAGGACCTAAGCTTCCTCAAGAAATACAGTGTGCTCTGTCCCTTCTTGTAGATGGCTTCACAGTTGCATCTCCACTCTAGTCTGTTGTCCAGGTGAACACCGAGGTATTTATACTACTCCACCACCTTCTCTTCTTCTCCCATGATAGAAATAGTTTTTGACTTATTCCTGTTTCTCTTAAAATCTACAATCATCTCCTTTGTTTTAGTCACGTTCAAAATGAGATGATTGTTTCTACACCATGCCACAAAGCAATCCACCACCTTCCTGTACTCAGCTTCTTGTCCATCTCTGATCCACCTCACGACTGCAGAATCATCCGAGTATTTCTGCAGATGACAGGAGTCTGTCTTGTACTGGAGAGTACAAGAGACTGGTGAGAGTACAGTCCCCTGTGGTGCTCCTGTGCTGCTGACTACCTGGTTAGACTCATAACCCTTCAGTCTCACAAACTGTGGTCTGTTTGTCAGGTAGTCTTTGATCCAGGAGATTGTTGAGGCCTCCACCTGAGTCTTCTGGAGTTTCTGACAAAGCAAATCAGGTTGGATTGTATTAAATGCACTCGAGAAATCAAAGAACATGATCCTCACAGTGCTGCTGGCTTTGTCCAGATGACAGTGGGTTTGTTGAAGCAGGTGTATGATGGCATCTTCAACTCCAACTCCAAAACGATAAGCAAACTGAAAGGGGTCCTGATGGTTTACTGTTTGCTTACTCAGGTGGGCCAACAGGAGTTTCTCTAGGACCTTCATGATGTGGGATGTCAGGGCAATAGGTCTATAGTCATTGAGGACTGATGGGTGAGTTTTCTTTGGTACCGGAACAAGACAGGAGGTCTTCCACAACACCGGAACCTTCTTCTGAGCCAGGCTAAGGTTGAAGAGGTGCTGCAGAATCCCACAGAGCTGCTCTGCACAGGCCTTCAGGACTCTAGGGCTGACATGATCTGGACCTGCAGCCTTATTCTGATTCAGTCTCTCCAGTTGCATCTTCACTTGACTTCTTGAGACACACAGGTGGAAGGGGGAAGGAAAGGAAGCATCAGCATCTTCTGATATGGTTGAAGGCAAACATGTAGAAGCAGAAGGGTCTAGGGTTGAGGTGGAAGATAAAAGATTTGAGGTGTTACTGGACAGCTGTGGGTCCTGTGGGTCAAAGGAGGGTGGAATGTCTGTTTGGCTGTCAGCAGGAGAGGTGGATGTGAAGCTTGTTTCTGAACTGAACATATTGAAGAATGTGTTCAGTTCATTGGCTCTGTCCAGACCTTCATCGGTCCGATCATCCCTCTGCCTGAAGCCTGATCTTCTTCATCCCTGTCCACACATCTCTGATATTGTTTTGCTGGAGCTTGCTCTCCAGCTTCTTCTTGTACACCTCCTTGCTGTCTCTTATCTTGACTTTTGGTTGCTTCTGTAAACTCCTCAATAATTCTCTGTCTCCCTCTCTGAAGGCTTTTTTTTTCTTGTTAAGCAGGTCCTTCAGGTCACTGGTAATCCACGGTTTGTTGTTGGGGAAGCATCTTACGGTTCTGGTGGGGATGATGTTATCCACACAGAAGTTTATATAGTCGGTTACACACTCAGTCATGGCATTGATGTCCTCTCCATGTGGGTGGCACAGTGCGTCCCAGTCTGTAGCCTCAAAGCAACCTTGCAGAGCTTCTTCAGCTTCCTGTGACCATTTTCTCACAGTCCTCTTTATTACAGGTTGTCTCTGAATAAGGGACTTATATTTCTAGCAGAGAAAAACAAGATTGTGATCTGATTTGCCTAGAGGAGGTCTTGCTGTAGAGATGTATGAGTCCTTGACATTTGCATAAAACAAATCCAATGTTTTGTTTTCTCTGGTAGAGCAGCTGACTAACTGTTGAAACGTTGGAAGTGTAGCAGAGAGTGAAGCATGGTTAAAATCACCAGAAATTGCCACAAAAGCATTGGGGTTTTGTGTCTGTAGCTTAGCAACAACTGAGCTGATGGCATCACATGCAGTGTCGGCAACAGCGGAAGGTGGAACGTAAACTGTTGCCAAAATAACACTGGTGAACTCTCTGGGTAAATAATATGGACAAAATCTTACTGCCAACAGTTCAATATCTGGACTGCAGAGATGACACTTCACAGTTACATGTCCTGGATTACACCATCTGTTGTTCACAAGTACTGCCAGTCCACCTCCTTTACATTTGCCGCTCCTCTTTAAATCTCTGTCTGCTCGTATGGTTAAAAAGCCCGGCAGAGAGACGCTGGAGTCGGGGATATGATCCTGCAGCCATGTCTCAGTAAAACACATAATACTGCATGCCCGGTACTCTGGCTGGGTCCTTTGTAGGGTTTGGAGTTCATCCAACATGTTTCCCAACGATCTCACATTGCCCATCATAATCGACGGAAGAGATGGTTTGAACTTCCTCCTTCTCTCTCTTCTCTTAGCTCCTGCTCTGCATCCACGGCGTCTCCTTTCAACTCATCAGGGATTTGGGGTTGTAGTTGAAGTATTATTTGAGCTTTTGAGATATTAATCAGCTGCTCCCGGTTGTGAGAAACAACCTCATTGCCGTGGCACTGCATCATAACAAATGTCCAAAAATAGAAAGTATTAGGAAAAATCCTCCAAGCTGCACAGCATCTGACACCGGCGAGGACAGTTGTCCAAAAAAAAAAAAAAAAAAAAAAATCAACTGTAACAAGAGGAATAGTTCCCAAAAAAGAATAAATCAGAATCAAAAGTAACAGAGCTACTCCAACCTGCTGTCACCTTGAGCGGCACAATTCTAGAACAATGACACTGAATGAAACTGAAACACCTGTCATTTTATTGTGGGAGGTTTCATGGCTAAATTGGACCAGGCTGGTAGCCAGTCTTCATTGATTGCACATTGCACCAGTAAGAGCAGAGTGTGAAGGTTCAGTTAGCAGGGTAAGAGCACAGTTTTGCTCAAAATATTGAAATGCACACAACATTATGGGTGACATACCAGAGTTCAAAAGAGGACAAATTGTTGGTGCACGTCTTGCTGGCGCATCTGTGACCAAGACTGCAAGTCTTTGTGATGTATCAAGAGCCACGGTATCCAGGGTAATGTCAGCATACCACCAAGGACGAACCACATCAAACAGGATTAACTGTAGACGCACAAAGAAGCTGTCTGAAAGGGATGTTCGGGTGCTAACCCGGATTGTATCTAAAAAACATAAAACCACGGCTGCCCAAATCATGGCAGAATTAAATGTGCACCTCAACTCTCCTGTTTCCACCAGAACTGTCCGTCGGGAGCTCCACAGGGTCAATATACACGGCCGGGCTGCTATAGTCAAACCTTTGGTCACTCATGCCAATGCCAAACGTCGGTTTCAATGGTGCAAGGAGCGCAAATCTTGGGCTGTGGACAATGTGAAACATGTATTGTTCTCTGATGAGTCCACCTTTACTGTTTTCCCCACATCCGGGAGAGTTATGGTGTGGAGAAGCCCCAAAGAAGCATACCACTGTTGCATGGCCAGAGTGAAGCATGGGGATGGATCAGTGATGGTATGGGCTGCCATATCATGGCTTTCCCTTGGCCCAATACTTGTGCTAGATGGCGCGTCACTGCCAAGGACTAACGAACCATTCTTGAGGACCATGTGCATCCAATGGTTCAAACATTGTATCCTGAAGGCGGTGCCGTGTATCAGGATGAATATGCACCAATTGTCAGGTTTAAACAACCTAAAATATTTATAACATCACAAAAAGAAGAGAAAGACAAATAATTAGTTACTTTACTCGCTGCGAGGAGAACGGACAGAGATGTGCTTTCAGTTACAAATCTCCTACCGCTCTGAAAACCATCTGTCCGTTCCTCTCTTTTTATTATCTTTGGGGGCTCCCTAGTTACAAAAAACGTTGCTCTCTAAAGGATGGGAAAAACAGCTGCAACGTATACAGGTCATAAACACCATTATCTTGTAACAACACACTTCCACAGTCTCCCCCATCTTAAGAACAGTGTGTCTTCTGTTCAGCACAATCAGCCATCATCTTTATGACCTCCTCAACTGTGACTGCTTCCTTTCCAGCTCCACCTTTGAACCTTACCTGCAGACAAACTCATCACATCCTTACTCACACATACATCATGAAAGGTTATAAAGATCAAATTGTCAAGTTAAAGAAAAGGAAAAAAATATAAGATAAATCTTTATTCAATTATTCCAACACCAATCCACACCGCAAGACTGGTGAAAGATTGGTGTGATGAACATGAAAGTGAAGTTGAACATCTCCCATGGCCTGCATAGTCACCAGATCTAAATATTATTGAGCCACTTTGGGGTGTTTTGGAGGAGCGAGTCAGGAAACGTTTTCCTCCACCTGTATCACGTAGTGACCTGGCCACTATCCTGCAAGAAGAATGGCTTAAAATCCCTCTGACCATTGTACAGGACTTGTATATGTCATTCCCAAGACAAATTGACACTGTATTGGCCGCAAAAGGAGGCCCTACACCATACTAATAAATTATTGTGGTCTAAAACCAGGTGTTTCAATTTCATTGTCCAACCCCTGTAGTTGTAATACAATCCTTGTAAGAAATCTAAAAATTATATGATTCCTTCTAGGAAATCAAAAAATGTGATCATTGGTGTAAAAACAGCTGCAGTAAATTTTTAAATACTAATAATAATTGGCTTTTGCTGGTAATCCTTCTGAGAAATCTGAAAATCTATGAAAAGTAATGAAATCACACATTAGGTATAGTAAAATAGGAGGAAAAGAAATCATATTTCAGACTCTATTGTTAGCAGAATAGAGTCTGAAATAGTACAAAAAACCTCAGCAGGGGTAAGCAACACACACATAAGTAAAGATTCAGCAAGGGTACGGTGCAATCTTTAGGGTGTGAATATTTAAGTCTGAGTGTGTTTGCAAGAATTAGACTGTCAACACTGATAGAAACACCATTGTCCTTGAGAAGAGAGGTGGAAGTTTTATCAATCGGCCGCATGGTCCTATCAGCACACAGCTGGTAGGGGAGTGCTGGGGAAGAGCGTCGTGTTTATATAACATCCAGGAGATATTTTGTCGATAGCCAGTTAGCAGAAGTTGCCAAGGCCACGTTGGGGCGCCGGATTTCGAAAAACAATAAATGTGATTCAGGCAGTTGTGAATTTCTAACTAACTTAAGAGTTTTACAGGTATGTCTCAATTGTGAATCCAAATAGCCAAATTTCTGGTATTTTCCACAGATCTGGAGTGTACAACTTCTCCAAGATTATATCCTTTAACCTCTGAGTCCAACCGCTGCCAGGCTGCAATTCAAGAATCGTGTCCAGCTTGCGATTCTGCTCTCTTAACATTTCAGTGTTGATCGCTCTAGAGACTCCATCCAACATCGCAAGCAGCTTTGGAATGCTTTGAACCAGGTTTTGCGAATCACTCAATAAGCCAGGTAACCACCAACTCCAAAAAGCAGAAATCCTGTTATCAAAAGTCCAAATATGTACACATTTTCTACATCCGCGACCGACATCGTAGACAGGTACACAATCTTCCATTGCTGCCAAGAATTCATTGTGTATCCAGAGAAGAACTTCCCATCTGGACAAGAGGGTCTCCTTTACCATGTCTTCCCGTCGAAAACATTTGATCAATTACGATGAGAGTCCAGCTGACCAAATCCATAATTTACAAGTTTGGAGAATATCCAAAGCGAGGCTCTGAGAAAAATACAGACAAAAAGCAGAAGCAGGGATCAGCATGGAGGGAGGGAGAGAAAACGCGTGTGTCTTCCACCGAGAGCAAGAGAAAAGTGACCAAAGTTGTCAGCTAACCAATTCTGCCTCCTACCACACCTTTACTAATAAATTTATAATGTACTGATCAAAACATATTAGAGTGTGTCCTCTTTTACAGCGAGACATTCAAATAAAGTATTTTAAAAGGAATTTCAAATACATTGGACAAAAAAAAAAAAAAAAGTCCAATTCCCTTTTCAGTCAAATCCCATGTTCTATCAGAATAAATAATGTCCAGGAATAAGGAGTGAAAAGCCAAAAAAAAGCCAAATTAAAAATGTTTTATTAATAAAGTACTAAATCAAAGCAAAATCAGCAAAACTGATCAATTCAAATAACTTACAGACCCAGTCCAAGAGAAATAAACTTCAAAAACTCAAATCAAAACAAATATATTGCCCCCATTTAAAACAAGTTACCACAAATGTCTTCATCCGGGTCACCAGTGTAAGGATTATGATTATTGATTAATTAATGTTTATCAAGAATTATAATTTGAAATCATAATTTAAGAAAAATTTGTTATTTCTTAACCAAAAATCATTACTTACGAATAGAAATCAGAGATGTCCTCTGGTGTGTTGATTATGGGCTCAAAGCTCTTTAATAATTACAAATTATTAACCAAAACCACCAACTGTCACTGTTTATTCAACCACTTCACCGAAGATGGAGGATCTTCGACCTTGTTTTGACAGATAAATCACTCTTGCACAAAATAAACACACACGCTTCTCTTAATTATATATATGAAGATTTATTGAAGCCAAATAATCCTGATTATCCATTATTCTGGTCCAAGACCATCACCTAACTAACAAGCACTATTCTACACAAAGGGAATAAAAATGACTACCTAACAATAATAATAAAATATAAGCATTTAGTGTCTTTGAAGATCAAACCAGCTGTTTTATGGACAAAATGTGTAATTTGGGTTAAATGGAAAGAGAAGTCCTCCCGGTGTGTTGATATCTCGATTCCAGCGGTCAGCTGATAAAACGGTGAGCTGGTTGCTCTTAGCCACTATCAGCTGATCACACAAAATCTCGGACAAAGGGTCATAAAACTCTGAGACGGGAACTCAGTGGAAAATCTCCAGCAAGAAAACTGGAACAAAGAGTGGTCAGACCATGATGTACAGAATGAAACCTTTTAAAAGTCCAACTTCTAACCCCTGGCTGATTTGAGATCACCCGGACAAAACATTAACCATGCACTACTCAGCAGCGCTTGCCCGGCAAATCAAAAACCAATCAGCATAAAACACTTCAATCAGTATTGCATGCAACAAGTTAATACCTTAGATTAACTAGTGGTGATTCTAAATCACCTTCACTATGCCTCATCCTGCCCAGATCTCTAAATGCACCTATCCAGTTTAATATAAAAATAATGAAATTACTTTAACGTTGATTTCTTCTCTCCACCGGTTGAGGAGAGGTCAGGTCTGACAAAAAATGAGGATAGGGGGGACCACACGTCTGTAATCAAATTAAGAAAAAAAAAACGGTAATTTCTCATCCGTCCAGGAGGGAAAAAGATGAAGAACCGTTAGTCGACTAAATAACAAGGAGGAAACTCATCTCCTTGGAAATAGAACCTCTGTAGGCTTTCACCTGTGCCGGGTGTCGGCGCGGTCTTCGATCGGCAAATACATCTGCTGATCTTCGTGTATCAGACAGATTTCCAGCTTTCAAGCTCTTCCGGGAACGGCCTTGTGGAGCAAAGTTCGACTGCGAGCTTTTGTCTCTCCAGATATGTGCCTCCGTTGCGCTGTCCTGTGAGACACACGGGAAATGGCCACAAAACTCTCCATCTCAGCTGGTTTATACTCCCAGTGACGTCAGAGCTACGACGTCTGTTGAGCTGCGCATGTCAATTTATGTGACCAAAATGGATGACCCCAACACCAGATAGAAGGAAATACTGAACCAGGATCAGTATTAACGCAGAAACCAACAGACACATGCAGTCCAGGTGTGCCAATTGACAAATAAAGCAGCTTCTCTTCTGGCTTGATGCTCTTCTCCAGATGAGCAGTTATGTCAGTTGCTCTTACCTACCGCCAAAAGCTGCAGGAGCGCTGTGACCTCAAAAGCTCAGAGGAAACCCGTACCTAAATTACAGACACGCACCGTTGGATGTAACACCTATACATAATGGCTTTGATTCCTGTCTAACTTGAGAGTTTAAAGCAACAGTGACTTTTGGCTTTGGTGTAAACTTTGTATGAGTTGAGATTAAAGGTGGAGCAATGGACTGGTTTCATTCTGATCTTAAATGAGCATTCATTGTTAATATTGTTCATTTTCTGTCCAAATTAGCCCCTCTCTCCTGTAGCAATCCTCAGGGTTCAATCCTTGGTCCTCTTCATTTTTCTTCTTTACATCTTCTTCCACTACTACGTGGCGAATTACCCAGGAATTCAGGGTGACAATCTGAGCAGTGGGGATGTTTTGGTTTGTTGGATGGCGAACAGGTTTTTTCAGAGGGAGATGCTGACATAGGTGGCTTGGATGTGCCGGACGTGGAAACAATGATCCAGATGGTAATTGATCTGCTGAACTGAGCCAGAGTGCTTGAGCTTTTTGACAAATGGAAAACTGCCCTCAAGACTCCCATAGGACACTTTGAATACCATTTTACCATCATGCCATTTTGACTCTGTAATGCCCCTTCAGTTTTTCAAGCACTCATAAGCAATGTACTCCGTGACTTTCTGAATTTCTTTGTTTTTGTATATCTTGACGACATTAATCTTCTCCAGGAACCTGTCTGAACACAATATATATGTCAAATCAGAAAAATGTGAGTTCCACCTCTCAGCAGTCACTTTCCTGGGCTACATCTTCGAGAGCGGACAGGTATGTGCAGACCCCGTCAAAATCAAAGCAGTCACCGAATGGAGTTCCCCTGAAACAAGAAAAAAGTTACCATTCCTGGATTTTGCCAATTTCTACAGAAGATTAATTCACAACTACAGTCAGATTGCAGGACCTCTCATATCACTCACCTCAACCATGACACTTTTCACCTGGACACCAGAAGCGGAACAAGCCTTTCAACAACTAAAAGATATGTTCTCTAAAGCACCCATCTTAGTACAGCCCGACCCCCAGAAACAGTTCATCCAGGAGGTTGATGCTTCAGATACAGGGGTTGGTGCTGTCCCAGCGATCAGACTCTAATAAGCTTCATACATGCCCCTTTTTCTCCCGTCATCTCAACCCCCTGCAGAGCGGAACTATGACATGGGGGATGGGTAGCTCCTTGCCATCAAACTTGCACTAGAGGAGTGGCAGCATTGGTTGGAGGGTGCTGAACATCATGTACTGGTTTGGACTGAACACAAGAACCTGTCCTACTTGCAATCTGCCAAACGTTTGAATCCCAGACAGTCATGATGGTCCCTTTTCTTCTCCCGGTTCAATCTGTCCATCTCCTACCATCCCGGATCCAAGAATATCAAACTTGATGCCCTTTCTCGATACTTTTGCCTGGATGACGACACTGCTGAACCTTTAACCATTCTACCCAATGTGTCATTGGTTTTGTAACCTGGGAGATTGAGGACATCATTACCCGTGCTCTTCGGAAAGAACCTGATCCAAGACCTCCTCCACAGGCTACCGTCTATGTCCCATCTTCTGCCCGTTCTCAAGTTATTCACTGGTTTCATACCTCCAGATTCACTTGCCATCCTGGTTCCAGTCGAACCATCGCTCTCATCTCCTGTAAGTTCTGGTGGCCATCCATTCACAAAGACATCAGAGAATACATCCAAGCCTGTTCCAACTGTGCTCGCCACACGACCAAAAATCAACCACAAGTTGGATTGCTCCAACCCCTCGCCATACCCAAACGCCCCTGGTCTCATATCGCCCTCAAATTCATCGCAGGATTGCCTACATCTCAAGGTATGATCACCATTCTTACTGTTATTGACCATTTCTCCAAAGCCTGCCATCTAGTCTTTATAAGAAAATTACCTTCAGCTCTCCCCTCCTTGAACCGCTACCTTAACGTGGTGGAGGGGTTTGAGTGCTCAAATGAGCCTAGAGGCTATGTTGTCTGGGGCTTAAATGCCCCTGGTATGGTCTCCCATGCCAAACAGGCTCTAGGTGACTGGTCAGACAAAGAGCGGTTCAAGAATCCTTCATGAGGACTAATATATCGAGGCACGTGACGTCGCCCGGTACGGCGGAGCTGGGGTCCCACCCTGGAGCCAGGCCTGGGGTCGGGACTCGCCGGAGAGCGCCTGGTGGCCGGGTTGCTCCTTGCGGGATCTGGCCGGGCCAAGCCCGAATGACAGACGCGAGGCCATCACCCAGTGGGGCCACCACCTGCAGGTGGAACTGTGAGGGACCGGTGCAAAGAGGATTGGGTGGCGGACGATGGTGGAGACCTCAGCGGACCGATCCCCGGATGCTTAGGGTGGCTCTAGGGACGTGGAATGTCACCTCGCTGGGGGGGGAAGGAGCCTGAGCTCCCCCCCCCCCCAGTGAGAGATATTGACTAGATATCGAAATAGTCGGGCTCACCTCCACGCACAGCGTGGGCTCTGGAACCCATCTCCTTGAGAGGGGTTGGACTCTCTTCTACTCTGGAGTGGCCCACGGGGAGAGGTGGCGGGCTGGTGTGGGTTTGATTGTTGCCCTCCATCTCAGCCGTCTCGTGTTGGGGTTTACCCCAGTGGATGAGAGGGTCGCATCCCTGCGCCTTCAGGTTGGGGAGAGGTCTCTGACTGTCGTCTCGGCCTATGGGCGAGCAGTAGTGCGGAGTACCCGGCCTTCTTGTTGTCCCTGTAAGGGGTGCTGGATAGTGCCCATTACACGACTCGATTATTCTGCTGGGGGACTTCAACGCCCACGTGGGAACGACAGTGACTCCTGGAGAGGCGTGATCGGGAGGAATGGCCTCCCCAATCCGAGTGGTGTTTTGTTATTGACTTTCTGTGCTAGTCATGGATTGTCCATAATGAACACCATGTTCAAACATAAGGGTGTCCATCAGTGCACTTGGCACCAGGACACCCTAGGCAGGAGGTCAATGATTGACTTTGTTGTCGTATCATCAGACCTTCGGTTGCATGTTTTGGACACTCTGGTGAAGAGAGGGGCTGAGCTGTCCACTGATCACCACCTGGTGGTGAGTTGGATCCGCTGGAGGAGGAGAACGCTGGACAGACTTGGCAGGCCCAAGCGCATAGTGAGGGTCTGCCGGGAACACCTGGCCGGGCCCTCGGCCAGGGATGCATTCAACTGCCACCTCCGGGAGAGCTTTGACCAGATTCCGGGGGATGTTGGAGACATAGAGTCTGAGTGGACCATGTTCTCCGCATCTATTGTCGATGCTACTGCCCATAGCTGCGGCCATAAGGTCAGCGGTGCCTGTCGCGGCGGTAATCTCAGAACCCGGTGGTGGACACCGGCAGTAAGGGATGCTGTCAAGCTGAAGAAGGACTCCTATTGGCTGTGGTTGGCTTGTGGGACTTCTTAGGCGGTTGACGGGTACCGTGAGGCCAGGTGCGCTGCGGCCCGGGCTGTGGCAGAGGCAAAAACTCGGGCCTGGGAGGAGTTCGATGAGGCCATTGAGAAGGACTACCGGTTGGCCTCAAAGCGATTCTGGCAAACTGTCCGGTGCCTCAGGAGGGGGAAGCAGTGCTTCGCCAACACTGTTTATAGTGGGGGTGGGAGGCTGCTGACCTTGACTGAGGACATTATCGGGTGGTGGAAGGAGTACTTCGAGGATCTCCACAATCCTGCCATCACGCATTCCCTGGTGGAAACAGAGGCTGGGGACTCGGGGTTGGACTCTTTCATCACCCAGGCTGAAGTCACCGAGGTGGTTAGAAGGGTTAAGAGGGTTCATGGGAGTTTGCCCCACCGGTCCACATGTTGTGGGGCTTTCATGGTTGACATCCCTCTTCAACATTGCGTGGTGGTCCAGGACAGTGCCTCTGGACTGGCAGACTGGGGTCTGCCTGTGTCAGAAGGATCATGGCCTCCTGTCGATGTGGTCGACAGGGAGTGTTACGGTACTGAAGAGCGTACCTGGGTGCCCCTCTCATTCATTCTGGATCCCTTGCTCATCAGTGACTTTGAGTTTTCTATGCCGTCTACTTCCTCCGGGCTGCTAGGTGGCGGCCATTGAGGGGAGGGTGAAGTCAGGAAATGGGGTTGTTGGCTCCGTGCCCTGTTTGGCTTCAGCTTGTCAAGTGCAATCAGCCTCAGTCCACTGGCAGCATAAAGTAGCAGTAAGCCAGTCACTCTTCCCCTGAGTGTTGACCATCACTAGTAATGTCGAGCCTCCTTCTGAATATTCTTCTGAGCATTTCCCTGAACATTATTCTGAGCATTTTCCTGAGTATTATTCTGAGCTTTTTGTGAACCAACCTGAGCATCCTACCAGAACCATCTAATCTCTCACCTAAAAAACCTCAGTAATCCTTGTGTCTCTCCTCTCCTGAAGGTATTACCCAGTTCCACTTCCTACTTGCAGTTTCTCTTGTGAACTTACCTCCGCCATTAAAAGGACCTCCGTTGTTACCTAGATCACATTCCCACGACTGGCTTCCATTGTGCTGAACAACCTATGCATGTTCTTCCTTGTCTTCTGCACTACCTGTTCGCCCAGCACCACTGCGGTCTTCATTACCCTCTGGATTTCAAACATTCATTCACCAGACTCCCCACTGTCAACAACCCCATCGACCACTCACCTTCCCCCTAGCGGACCAGCACACATCATCTAGTAAGCTCCGTTTTTCTCCCCTTCTCTGTTCTCTGGATTCCCCTTCTCACCAGTGTCTCTCTTTCAGAGCTCCTAGTTCTCCACGTTGCCGTTTCCCCCCGGACCAGACTCTCTGCTGCACAGTACCCACTGCATTCAAAAATATCATTTAACTAATTCCAATTTTCCAGTTTTCCTGCATGTGGAGAGGATTGGCTAAGATAGAGTAAGCTTTCAAGGTAAGCCATTCAGAGGCAGTGTTTAGTTTATACACATACCACAAATCCACACAGTAGCAGATGTAAGCTGCAACAATGGCGGGTCTGGAGGATAAGATTGTGTTTTCAAAGTAGAAGTACAGACACCACTTTATTCTTCTTGATGTGAAAGGCAAGAATATACATGTGGAGTAAATATTAAAAGTTCAGTGTAAGTACTTGTTTATGTAATTCCACTTTTTGCAACTGGCTTGTGAAACCTTAGAAAAAACATCTAAATTCATAGACATATTTAAACTTAAAAAAAAGTAACACAGTAGTTACTTTCCCTGTTAGCTAGTTACTTTTAAAGAGTAGTAACTCAGTTACTAACTCAGTAACCGTTCGTGAGAACTAACTAGTAACTATAACTAATTACTTTTTTAAAGTAACATGCCCAACACTATATTAAGAAGGTTTTACTTGCTTACTTACTGACACATAAAGGGTATTTTTTATCTGCATCTCATTTGTTCCATTCTAATACCGTCCAGGGTCCATGTGACCCACCCCAAAAAAAACCCCAAAAAACAAAAACTTTATGGGCTCTGCTGCCATACAACTCACAACAACAAATAAAAATAGACTGAATAAAAGTAAGAAAAAAAAATTAAAAGTGTTGCTTCAGATTACCTTATAGATAGGTAGCATAAAGGATAGTTTTGTTTTTTTTACATTTGGTTTGGATTTTCATCAAACGTTGTTTTAATATAAGCTTTTATTCGAGTATCATGACAACTGTCACTTGTTCTAGGGGCTCAGCTCTCTCTTCACCACGTCATCTGTAAAAAGAAGAAACAAAATCCACTTGCCCCCAAAACCAGAACCCCTCCGGCCCTTGGTTGACCCTAGAAATCCTGTCCATAAAATTTATGAACAGGACCGGTGACAAAGGGCAGCCCTGCCAGAGTCCAACATGCACCGGGAACAGGTCCGACTTAGTGCCGGCAATGCGGACCAAACTCCTGCTCTGCTTGTACAGAGACCGGATGGCCCCTAATAAAGGGCCCCCGAATCCATACTCCTGGAGCACTCCACACAGGGCACCAAGAGGGACACAGTCAAATGCCTTCTAAAGATCCACAAAACATATGTGGACCGGTGGGGCAAACTCCCATGAACCCTCCTAACCCTTCTAACCACCACGGTGACTTCAGCCTGGGTGATTAAAGAGTCTAACCCCGAGTCCCCAGCCTCTGCTTCCACCAGGAAATGCGTGATGGCAGGATTGAGGAGATGCTCGAAGTACTCCTTCCACCGCCCGATAATGTCCCCAGTTGTGGTCAGCAGCCTCCCATCCCCACTGTAAACAATATTGGCGAAGCACTGCTTCCCCCTCCTGAGGCACCAGACGGTTTGCCAGAATTGCTTCGAGGCCAACCAGTAGTCCTTCTCCATGACCTCACCGAACTCCTCCCAGGCCTGAGTTTTTACCTTTACTACAGGCCGGGCCGTGGCACGCTTGGCCCCACGGTACCCGTCTACCGGCTCAGAAGTCCCAAAAGCCAACCACAGCCGATAGGACTCCTTCTTCAGCTTGACAGCGTTCGTATTTCTTACGAATAGACATAAGAGATAAACTCTGGTGAAGTGATTATTGGGCTCAGAGCACAGTAATTACAATTAGTTAATTATCACTAGTAATTGATAATTATTAACCAAAACCACACCAAATGTCACTGTGTTATCAACTGTTTCACCAAATGGTGGGATTCTAACCTTCTCTTGACAGATAATCACTCTTACACAGAATAAACACAAATGCTGTTTCTTTATCTTTGTGAAACTTTATTAAACCAATAGTTCCTGTCAGGGTTTGTGTAGTGGAGGACCCCGGAATGCAGACGAGCAGGCAGCATGACGGTAAGTAAAATGATTTAATTAACAAAACTTACTACAGATGGTGAAGGCAAAAACAGACATGGGCAGACTGGCAAGACAGGCTTGGCACGATCAAAGGACAAGACATGAACAGAGAGAGTGATCCTTAATGTTTCCGCGAGGAATGAACAGAACAGACGTGTATATATGGAGCAAGAACCAGGTGAAACGAGGAGACTGAATGCTAGGTGCAGGTGAACCGAATGAAGATGATTGAAGACAGGAGAGAACAAATCGTGGCTGGAGCAAAACAGAGACTCTTGAATACAAACTTAAACAAAACTAGTAAACCATGAAACTTGAAAGCATAACCAGATCCAATAAACCTAACTTGACAAAACATGAACTAGGAGACAAAAACTAAAGCATGACCAGGAAAATAACAGAAGCATGATTCAAAACCTATCAATAATAATAATAATAATAATAATAATAAGAAGAAGAAGAAGAAGAAGAAGAACCCCAAAACACCCACATATCATGACAGTTCCTCTTCCAACCGACTATTCTGGCCAACAACGTTTACCTAATAAATCATGCATCATTCTACAAAAGGGGTACATTACTAACTAAAAATAATAATAATAAAAAAAGAAGATATATACGCACTAAGGGCCGGATCTTCAAAAGGTTTGCGTGTACAAAACCACACGCAAACATTTTGAAGATCAGGCCCTTAGTGCGTATTTACAAAATGACCTACAAACGAGGTGTTAATCGGATTGTGTGTGCAAAATCAGTGGAACTGCGGGTGTAAACTTTTTAGTGTGTCTGCCTTCATGAATATGATAAATGATACATATGATAATGACCCAAATGCGCAAATTCATGGGAGGAGGATATGTAAATGTCATCCCTTACCACTAACAATGCAATTTTCAAAGCCTGAAAGGGTTTGCGGGCTCAATGTATGTTTGGATTTAGCACGTTTGAAATGCAGGTACTAACTGGGACGCACACTTTGGCCAGAAGGAGGCGTAAATAGAATCCCAGATGACGGATGAGAGAGAATCTTCTGTACATGTGCCAAAAGATTTGGGTTGTCAAAAATAAAAATATAAAAAATAGATGAGAATAGACGATTCTATGTAGGGTTATCTAAGCTCTGATTTGGAGCCAATCTCAAACAGAAGCCATGTTATTTCTCCTATGGTAATGCTCCTTGCAACACTTCATTCAACATCAATCCAGCATAACATTGCTGACAGTGATCATCTGCTGAATGCGCACAAACCTGATCATGGCAAAGTAACTGCACATAACTGATCAAACGCACACAGCCTCTAATTGCACATCATGCAAATGACCCACTGTGCTTTGATGTTGATTATATTATTAATAGGAAAGAACTAAAGATATTATAAGGCAGATTCAATTCTTTATTTGCAAACTGGATGCTAAAATCACTTCTTAGTAGGTGAAAAATCACCATTTTAAGGCAGCTTTTCTATGTGGTGACAAAGACAGTGTATGCTTTAACCTTGTCACTAAACAAAACACATTGCATTATTGACAGTAAAGTTATATCATTGCAGGGCAATCGGAGCTGGATTAGTTTGATTACGTTGTTTAAATGTGAACATGTGCCAGGGGAGGGTTTTGTTTATGCAGTAAAAATTTATTTTGTGTCACCAAAAACAATTTAAACAATTGCTGTATATCGTTAAAATATTGGCAACACAACCAAAATGAATTTAGTAAAATCATTGGAAAACCATTTATTTTGATGTACATAAATGTTCGATTCAACCTTTTTGCAGGACAGTTATGTGACGCTATGTTTTAAAATTAGCAAAGCTATGACATACAGATTGCCAACTCCTACAACAATCCATCTTTATTTTGCTAATATTACTTTCAGTCTTAAATATTGTGGCTGTTTATGATAAACTCCGAACACTTCAAACATATACTCTCAAAAAAACAAAAGAACCTGGTGAGTCTCGGAAAAGAATAAACGATCAAGGGAGACAGATTAATTAACAGACACATTTGTCCTTTATATTTTTAATATTGATTTGCCAATTTGTTACTCGTTCAGCAAGAAAAGAGAAATAGTCTCGTTAGGGCAGATGACAAACCTGCTGTGAGTGGCACAACAAAAGTTAACTAACTGTAACAGTCCAGAAAAGTAAGGGCCGAATGGAACAGAAGGAAAAAATCAGCAACTGAATTATTTGTAATAGTTCAGTGTAACAATCCCTGCATATTTCTAGCAACACAGCAGAGGATCTGTTTGCTTTTCCTCTTGTTCCAGCCAGTAGAACACGCAATTTCCTAAATTAAAGTGGGCGGTCTGCACCTGTTGCACCTGCTATACATTGCAGACGCAATCTTTGAAAATCGCACACAACACGCCCACTCTTTGCACGTGCAATTTATTTATAGTACACACAAATTAGCATCCATTATTTTGGATCTTTGAAGATCAGGCCCTCAGTGTCTATGAAGATCAAACCTGTAGTTTATGGACAAATGAGAATAACACAACAATTTGGATTAACTTGGAAAGTGGAACAGAACCACTACACGGTGAAGCTTTCTTCTGTTCATGCATCTTGATGGTAGCTGCCAGCCAGTAGAACAGTAGCGCCATGCCCCAAACGCAGAGTATCTAGCACCCAGCCCCTTAGCCACTAACAGCTGATAGCCCTAAATCTCGAACAAAGAGTTGTAAAACTCTAAGGCGGGAGCTCAGTGGAAAAACCCCAAGGATAATAAAATGATGGAACCATGGAATGGCCAGGCCATTAGGCCCAGACCACAGACTACAGTCTGCTTCAAATGAAAACTTCTAAAAGTGCAACTTTAACTCCTGGCTGATTGGCGATCAGCAGGACAAAAACACACACAAACTTTGTTGAGTGCAACCGTGCTTCACAGTCCAACGGAATTCCGACAGCAAATCAAAACATTTCAGCAAAAAAACTTTAATGAGTATTGCATGCAACAAGTTATTACCTTGGATTAACAAATGGTGATACTAATTCACCTTAACTATGCCTCACCCTAATCCTTGGAAATAAAACCTCTGTGGGTTTAACCTGCGCCTGGGTCGCATCTGACAGTCTGCGATCTGGATATGGATCTTCTGACCTTGTTGTATCAGACAGATTTCCAGCTTTCAAGCTCTTCCGGGAATGGCCAGTGTGGAGGAAAGGTCAACGCGCCCGCAAGCTTCTATTTCTCCGGAAATCTGCCTCTAACTGTAATCTACACTACACTACACTACAGCAGGAAATGGTGGTTAAAGGTTTGCGCGGGTTTTTATAAACTGTGGTGACGTTGGAGCTGCGATGTCTGTTGCTGCAACGCATGCTGAGCTGTGATACATGCTGGGAGGTGTAGTAGCAGCTAGCCTCAGGTCAAAATAAATACAACTCACATTTGAATTGTTCTTGACAAAACAGGATAGAGGAATGGGTGAACTATGCCTTCTTGGTCAGTGTTTGTCAAATTAAACTTTGCCTGTATGTAATGTTTATTTTAATTATTATGACCAAAATGCACTAAAATGAAATAAACAATGTAATAACTAACACAAGGTTATCATCCATGTATAGTGGTATTTCCTGATTAGGTGGGAATGATTTAAAAGTCTTTTTCTGTCAAAGTTATGGGGTTTAAAATGTCCACTCCATCTTGAAAACCAGGGGAAAAGCTGATGGTGATTTATCTGTTTCATACTTTGAAAATTGTGAGGTTTTTTAGTCATAAAATGTATTTGCCCCTTAATGAGACTCTTCTATCAAGATAGTGGTTTATTTTAGTTTAGTTATTTAGGTTTAGATTTATTTACATGTTTAGGTTGATAAAATATAATTATTAACAAACAGGTCCTATTGAAAATTATATAAAAATTAATTATGTCACAAATGTATTCAAATCAATCCTATTTTTTATCATATTAATGGATATTGTCAGAGATGGGTGATAGGTAAAATTTTATCACAATATTTTGTGGTACCATTGTGTAAAAAACGAATTTCTTTTAAGTCTTTTTTAGGTAATTGTGTGGCTGTGACTGCAAGTAGAATATGAATAGTAGGAAGGAATAACTTCTTTTTAACAGTGTTGGACTTGGATAAAGGGCTGAATGATGCCATTATGCCTTTAAAAAAAAACGTGACTTATTTTAAGACCAGAGAATGAGACCTCAGGTCTCTGTATATTGTGGGGCTGTCATGGAGAAGGAGGACCTGAGGGTGTGTTCCAACCAAAGCGGGCTCACACTTCTCAGCCTCCCCAAGAAGGCCTATGCCAGGGTGTTGGAGAGGACAGTCTGACTGATAGTCAAACCTCAGCTTAAGAAGGAGCAATGTGGTTTTGGTACCATGTAATGTAAAAATATTTGCTTACATTACAAGGTAATGTTAGGCAGATATAAAATAGTGCCTTCAGTCTGAGGCTTCTTTAGATTTTTCAGTTTCAAGAATATTTCTTGGTATTTCACCACAACTACTATTTGATGTAAAAGTGGCGTACACATCCTATTCCTGTAGTGAAAAATCAGCATTCTGGCTATAATCTGCACCATTTATTGAAATAATCATCTTCACACATTTTATTACTGAAAATATGTATGGAGAGGAATTTACACAACCAAGCCTAGGTCATGCTGAGATTGAAATAGCTATAAAGTAATTCATTAAACTAGCAAGCCAAGGGTCAGTATTGAGTTGGCAGCTGATGAAACTGATTAGCCAAATCCAAGGGTCTCTGCTAAATGCAAGAATGCCTTGGAATTTACTGGTCTGAAATGTTCTGTTAAAAAAGGACCTGAGGGTTCCATTTGTGAAACATTATGATAAAGAAATTATGATTAAACCTGAAAAAAGAGCACTGTCTTTGCAAACTAAAATTAAACTGAACTAAAATGAGAGAAGGCACTTTGCACATACAGTATGTAAAAAAAGGCACAGGGGAAAGGACACATACAGTACATTGTGTTTGATGGAAGACGGCTGTAAATATGCTTTTACATATTGTTGGACTATGTTTTGCTTAATATTGGACCATTTGTAAGTTGCTGGACACCAGTATGCCTTCCGGCATCATCTGCCATTTTGTATCCTAGGACAGTCCGCTACTACAAATCCCAGCGGCCACCGCGGCTGATAGGACGGGTACGTCGCAGCTCTGATGCCACAGTTAACTATATAACAGAGTGTGAGACTGCCCACCATTGCTTTTCAGCTGGAAACCGAGACGCGGTTACCACGCAACTGAAGCGCATCATTCTGGAGAAGAAATCCCACGTGGACTTACATTCATTCTCCCAGTTGGCCAACAAGAAAACTAAGCGAATTAAGCTTACAGGAATAAGAAGGCTTGTAAGCTTTCAACTTTACCGATCGAAGACGTGGGTTTCACACGTAACCAAAAAAACCACAGAGTTTTCAAGGAGACGCAATTTTTTCTCCTTGTTTTTTTTGTTCCAGTCGACTAGTGACTGTCCGTCATATTTTTCACTTTTCTGGCAAGGAGGCCACAAGGACGAAAAATGGACTGCTTTGTTGAGTATCCATGGACGCGTGGAAACTCTTCAACCCCTTTCTCTCTCTCCCTCTGCTCAGAGGAGACAACATCAAGTAAAATCCATCCCTTTATTTTTATTTCTTTATTAGAAATAGCATGGGCAGGGAAGAGTAGGGTTTCAGTGCGATTTAGAGTTGCCACTTATAGTCTAATGTATTCTAAATTGTATGTGCATGCAACATTTTATTGAAACTTTGATTGCTGTTGATTTCTGAGGCCGCAGAGTCTCGCAAGTTGTGTCTTTACTGTCTGGACACCTGAGTGCAGGTGCGCTGCGGAACTGAACTGCTATAATAACCTTATGATGAAAATCAACCATTTTCTTTGTCTTCAACTTCATGTTTTATTATTTGCTGCCAAATTTTGTTATTGTCCTTTGTCATCTTGGGTTTACAACTTTGCTTGGAGGAAGTTTTATGACTGCCTGTGTCCCGCTGAGCTACACTTTGGGGAGTGGCCTCACCGAGCTTCGTTCGACCATATTTCTTTTATAATTTTGCCATAACAGCCATAACTGCTGGTTTGATTTCATACACACACAATGCTGTAGTTTCATTTTGTTTAGTTAGATATTTTACCATTTCGTGTAGAACTTTGCATGTTTGATTAGGTGAAGATTATTAAATCGGAGAGCAGGTTGTATCAGGGCTGTTGATTTAAAAATTGTCACGTAGATAAAGAGAAGGCGTTTGTGTTTATTTTGTGTAAGAGTGATTTGTCAGTCAAAATAAGGTTAAAGTTCCCCACGTTTCGGCAGAAACGGTTGATTAAACAGTGACATCTAATAATAGTTATCAACTATTACTGAGAATTTAATAATTGTTATTATCAAGGGCTTTGGGCCACAATTGCAACACCAGAGGACATTTCTGATTTCAATTCATAAATGAGGATTTTTGGTTAAGAAATAAATTTTATCAAATTATGATTTTTAATTATAATTCTTGATAAATATTAATTAATCAATAATCATAATCCCAACAATATAGTGCAGAGACAATTAGGACAAATAACCATGCCTTCACACCCAAGGGTATTCATAGAAATGGCCTGTTTGCAATTTCAGTTTAGATTATGTTTTGCTGTTTCTTCTTTAAGGGAAATGACAGAAACTAAACATTTTCAACAGTAACAGTACTTCTATCTGTACACTCAGTAGTCCAATTATAAAGGGGGAGTATAATTAATGCATTACTCTAGATGCAGACTAATATATGCAGAGCATAAAATGAAAGAGCAGCATTGTTTTAATTAAGTTTATTAGACTTGTAAATAATCAGAAATTAGAAAGCCCTTTGACTTTATTGATGATCAAATCTGAATTTAGTTGTGACCATAAGAATCTGAACAGAATCACATCTGATTTCTATGATTTCCAGCAATAGCAATAAGCATGGACAGTATTTGGTTATTACAATAAACCAGATACATAATTATTCAAGTTTGGTATTACTGTTGATCATGCTGGACATTGATAAAATGTTCATTCAGTGCACTGCAAAAAGTAAGTATTTTAGATTAATTAGGCCTGGTGGTGGATTTATGACAATTCTTTCCAAAATGGGTGTAGTCAGATACATTTCAGCTTGTCCTCTGATGCTAACACAGAAAAGAAAATCCTATCAAAATAAACAAGCAAAGGAGATATAAAGAAATGATATGCTTCTTTACTCGGTTTTACCATACATGAGAACTGGCCCTGCCATCCACTTTAATCTGATCTCAGACATGCAGAGTGTGTATATACAACCCTTCTGTCTGGGAATCGATCCAATATACACACAGACACAGATGATCCACAGCGCTGAAAGGGATATGTGATTTGAGCTCAAAACAAAATGAAAACTAAACAAATCACAGTCATCTCCCCATTTTCTCTTTCATTTATATTTATACGTAAGAAAATAACAGACCTATTAGGGCTGATCTTCGACCATAAATATCAAACAATTTCTAGACCCAGATGGGAAGGATTATGTTGGTTTAAAGTCATTACCATCACATCCTTTCCCTAAGCTTCCAATTCCCCTCAGCTGCATTGTAATACCCTTCCATGGATCATTTTCCCATTTTAAACTCGCTGTTTGCTTATTAATGCCATTGTTTTTCTCTGCAGGGACAGTGTCCTCCACTCATACATAATTTCTGAGCATGATTAATATGATTTAGTCTCAAACTGGTTTGAAAGCTTTGAGAACTTGCACAACTACACTATGGCTCTTTGTAGGTGTTGGATGGATATTGTTTTTCTCATCGCCTACGTCTTTTGAAGTGAGGAAAGGCAAATTTTGGGCTGAAAGTGGCTACCAAAAGTTGGGCTTATAACAGAGTGTAACCTGAGATTGCAAAGGGGCTAAGGCTTCCCCCAACAGAGTTTTGATATCAATTAGATTTGTGGTCACCTGATACTGCAATGGCCTCAGACTGAACATCTGCACAGGATAATGAGAGGAGGAGAGGGGCCTGCAACTCGGCTGTGCAATGTTGGCACTCCTAGAACACACAAAAAACATCAGTCAGCACTTTTGGAACAGATTCACACAGCAGCATAGTGCAGAGTCCCAAGTAATGAAAATACACAGCAGACATCTTGACCAGATAAGAGCCAAAGAATTCATAAAAATAACTATTGGTATGGGTAAAGTAGATGTTATATAAAACTAAAACTACTAAAAGTATTTAACAGAAAAACATTAATGGTGTCTTGACATTAAGGGTGACATTAAGGGTGTCTTAAATGCCAAGATGCCTGTTGTTTTCCGAACTCTTACCGCATTACAGGACAAAAATATATAGGACATGTCTTCTTATGAAAATCTAATGCAGAAAACGTGGAGAGTGTAAATCTGCTTTTAAAGTTATTTTCAAAAATATGACTGGAATGAACCTTCTGGAAATAAACTGCTCTGCAGTGAGTTTTCTTGTATTTACTCCAATACCAGAAAGTTCAAACATTATCCAGGAGTTATACAAAGGTAAGAAGGAGTGAAAGACAAATACAGACAAATAACGCATTCACAAATTCAGAAAATTAGCAAACTGAAACCTTTGACCTACTTAAAAACATGGCCAAATTTTTATTTTGTGGCACTAATGGCCTTTATTTTGTAAGTTGACCAACAGGAAATTAAGTGGAGAGAGCGAGGGGAAGACATGCGGCAAAGGTCAACATGTCACTATTGGTCACTTAGTGTTTTGTGTTTGTTTACTTTTCCCAGTTAAGTGTTCATCCATGTCCTCAGATTACTTCTATTAGTTGTTACTTTCTAGGTTCTTGTACTTTATATGTTTGTAAATTGTTTCCTTTAGATCTGTTTCCCTGAGTTTTCTTTAGTCTAGTTTCCCTCGGCGAATTAGTTTCATCAGACACTTTTTTCCTGTTCCATCTTCCCTCTGACTACCTGCCTCACCGTTCCATTGGTCCATACTCTATCTCCCTATAAAGGCTTACTGGTTTTGATTGTTCCTGCTGGTTCCTTCGTCTAACTACCCCGCTAGTCATCCAGTTAGTTACCCTGTATGTTATCCTGTTTCTACCCTGAGTTATTCCCAGTCCGTCACCTGTTGGTTAGTCTCCTGTTTGCCTCCTGGACTTTGTCACTGAGGATTCCTGTTTACACCTAGTACTCTGTCTGCCTTCCTGTAAGTCTGTTGGAGCTACGTTCGTCATTACACTTCATCTACTCACCTTGTGGCGTCCTCGTCATGCTCTGCGCTCCGGTCCTGCCTCCAAAAACCCAAATGTGACACAACAGGCCGGGACTCAAACCTGTGACGGCTGCGTCGAGGACTGTAGCCTCTATACATGAGTCACGTGCTTTACCCCTACACCAATGCCGCGCCCCCGAAAATACAAGTACAATACAAAGAACCCAACAAAAAGTTTCTGAAAATGTATTATTTCTGGTACTTTTATGAAGGCTCCATTATTTACAGTCATGGGTAAAAAAGTACCCCCTATTTCATTTCTGGAATATTAAATATCGGAAAATAATAAAGTTTTTCATTTTTCAAGCGTTGATAATTACTAAACAAAGATAAGGTTACAGAGAAGAAAAACCTGTCTTGTGGAACCACCTTTACAAGTAATTGCTCTCTCATAGTTGCGAAAGACTTTTGGCCTACTCTTCCTTACTTTAGGGAAGGTGGAGCGGTTTTGCCTCTGCATGGCTCTAATGAGGTACAGCCAGTGTGTTAATGTTCCATTGTGGATTTTAACTGGGTCATTGTGACACCATGGCACTTTTCTTTGCCAAACAGATGGCCTTACATTTGACTCGAAAATGTTGCGATACCCGGTAATAACCTAATCAAGAACTTTAAAGCTACAGTAGCTAACTTCTGTAAATGTATTTTTTTTTTTACATTTTTGTTAAAATGTCACTATGTCCTGAGAGTGTAAAATAGATTATCTGTGAAGAAATCTAGCTCCTCTGGCTCCTCCCAGTGGTCCTATTGACATTTGCAGAAATAGACCACTCCCAGTCAGAAACAACCAATCAGAGCCAGGAGGAATGTCTTAGCAGTGTCAATCACGCTCGTGTACGCGCTGCTCACACTCCTCCCCTTTGCGCTCAATATTGCTGGTGTGCTGCAGCTGTGCTAATGAAGCTGTGCTAATGATTTGAGGACCAGGTTTGTAGTCAAAGTATGGGCAGGCCATAGTCAATGTAAAGCATTGTCGTTAAAGTTTAATTTTTACCAGTGAATGTGCCATAGTTGTTTATTCGCCATCATCGGTGGCCCTGCTTACTAGACTGCTCATTCATGGTAGACCCTACTGTGGGGGGAAGGATTGTAGCACTTCAGAGAGCACTTTCAGACTACGTCCACGGTTTTCTCAGAACTCCCTACTGCAGCTTTAACAACCAGCAGCACTTTGCTACTTATTTGCTTATTTATCCTAAGGAAGCAGCAAGGGTGCACTTATATGTTCACTTTTTAAAATCTTATTAAACAATGGTGGTGTGGAATGTGTTGTGTGCTTTTGAGATTGAATTTAAATATTTTAAGAACCTGGAAAAACCTATATTTGTATTATATCCTAATAAGTAAAAACATAGAAATCAAAGAGAATTTAGTGTCTTTTTACCATGATTCTACACAATCATAGTAAACTTGGACAATAAATATGACAATAATTATTAACAATGTAAAGAATCCCCTTACATCAAGAATATGTATCAGCAGACTCATATTCATCTCTTTCTATTGGCAGGTGTTGTTTTTCCTGCACCATCGGTATTTCTTGCCGTTCCTTTTTCTGCCCTCTCAACCCCTACTCTGGGGCTGACTACCCATCTGGAGGAAGGTTCTTCTGGAGGTTCCCAATGTTATAAGGCATTTGAATCTCCTCAGGATGGCAGTTGAGTTAGAGTGACAATTTACTGCAATCTGCTGGTTTCCTAAAACATTTTTTTTTCTAACTGCCCTTGTTCTGGAAATGTTCTTGATTGTGACTGTATTGGCCTCATTATTGTTCAACTAAAGGTGAATGACTTCTAACAGTACTTCAATAAATCAATTAGTACCAATATTTAAGTGCCCCAGAAAGACATTTGCTTTGTTTTGGTTTGCCCCTAAATGTGCAAAATTGTTTTGCTAAAGTGACAAAAAATATACTTGCACTTACACATGACTTGTTCCCTACTGCAATATAAGTAAAAGGACAGAGTATATATACACCATTGTAGTATATTTGGTTAATGTCCTGGTCTCTTGAATTACTGTATGTGTGTGTATCTCAAAAAGCCATCATTTGACATATGAATGTTTCCAGAGGAACAAGTATCATGTCTTTCTTCTAATGCCATGTGAATAAAATACTAAACCCAGAACCAAAGCTTCCCAAGTTAGCTTATTGTGGTTGCATTTAGAAAAGCTGCCTGGTGTGGGTTTGTGTGTGTTCTAATAATATTGTCCTTTTTCCCATGCTCCTTGGGGATGCTGATCTAACCTGTCACCTAATAAATGCCCTCTATGTAATTTCTGACAACAGTGTGAAAAAAACCCTGCACAAGTTTCATGTTTCAAAGTCATGTCCTTAGTTCCAGCTGTAGAGACTTTTTCACATTCTAATGTGAGAGAGCACAAGACAAGTTGAAAACATAGGAATATGTATATATGTAATACCAGCAGAAAAAGTGAAAAATGAAACAAAATAAGAATAAAATACTGTACAGTAAAGAAAACAATTACAGCCCAAGTAAAAAAATACTGTACAGTTATTAAAAATAGCACACTCAGATTAAAATAAATTTGTAAACTAAGTACAGTGATTTTGAAAATGTACAAAATGTGCATGTATGTTTGAGGATAAAAATGAGACTATTTAAAAGAAATGGAAACAGTAATGATTTGCATCTATTAACCACCCGAAAGGTATACCAACAATATGTAAAATGTTTGAAACATTACATAATTCAGAAACATTCCCAGACCAGAAGGAAAATGTCTTGAAGATGTAAAAGCCATCCAGATTCCTTCCACTTATCTTAAAGTGTTACTTTAATGTTTTATGAGAAGTGTGTGCAACATTTTGCAATAAATATTCCTTCTGGGTTTGTATTTAACTGTGCATATGTTTGTAAAAATGCACTAAACAGCTGCTTTTCCTGTTTGTCAAGTGCCACTTGCACTGCATATTAGAAGTTAAAAAAATGGAAATGGGCACAACTGGTCAAAATGACAGAACGTTTCCCCTACATATAGTGTGAGCATGTGTGCTTCTTCCAGGAAGCGCTGTTGATGAGGACAGATACTGCAGGTGTAAGTTCCCCCTATGACTGTAGAAACAACAATGGTGTTCAAAATTCCAACATTGCCAAGAACTTGTTCTAAATGAGGTTCTGAGTTTAAAGCTGAATCAATTCAAGTCCATAATTCAAATTCACACTTACAGTACAAGTTGAACTAGTTGTCATTCATTCATCAAATTATTTTTCTAAATGGCACACCCACAGCAGTCACAAAACTCTTGGCTTTGAGGGGAAATGTTATGACTACCATAATGCTGTTTTTCTGATGCCAGGGAGCACTGTTACGTTTAAAGTTCTCCAGAAAGTTAACCACACTAATGAACATGTTCCTGCTCACGACTGAGCAGCAAGGACTTGATCACTCTTTTACCTTATTGTCATGAAGGAATGTTGGCTTTGAGTTTGTAGCTTACCTTCTATTCCAAAACATTTGCTGTTTGTGTTCTGTGACCCCACCCTTGACATTGATTTGCCTCTCAGTAACCTGATTGTGGTCACCCCCTCCCCTTCTGTCCATGGTGACCCCTCACAACAGCGGGCCTGAATTTACATTCTTCACCAATCCTTTAAGCTCTGCAACCAAGACACTCTCATCCCCTGATCAAAACAGACCTGTTGACACGTCCAGCCAAGTCCCAGTGAACAGTTTGTTCTCTTCAGTTCCTCTAATTGGCCTGTTGAAAGAAAAATGATTGCTCAGAGAGATGAGCAAAGGAGGAAGTGAAAAGGAGTTCAGTGAACTGAACAAACAAAAACAGCTTCATCACCATAAATATACCATCTTATGCTACAAAAAAAATCTCTACACAGCCGAAACTTGTCTCTATTAAGTTTGATTTTACTTGAGGAAAAAAAAAAAAAAATGGTGAGGGGAAATTATCAGTATAATGTATGACTTTAAAAAAGAATCACATATCTGTGAAATAAATTCATCGAGTGTTTCTATCAACTGATGTCAAGCTCTACTGTGGACCTTCTAAGACCTACTGTGTCATTCAAAAACTTAGGTAGGTTGTCAAAAACCATGAGAAATAACAATGTAATAATGTGTCAAATGTCAAATAATATGAATGCTTATGTTCAAAACCTATAAAACCTATAATTTTAATAATCAAGCAAAAAGGTGCCTACTCTTGGCCTGTTGAGTTTCTGATTAAAATAGAGATATTGATCAATGGCAAAAGAGTGGGACATTAGAGTATGAGCAGGTAGATTTGCTGTGGGTAAATGGATCTGGTCTTTCTTGGTCTGGCAAGTGAAGTACTGCTAGGAGAAGTTCAGAAGATGGAGAGGCTGAAGTCACTGTTGTCCAGGTAACTGGATGAGAGGTGTTCCATACAGGTGTGTTTGGAGTGAGGGTGAAGAGGCAGAATGGTAATGGAGACAAGACTATTGATGGATCATGTTGTACATGCTTGTGGAAGTAAGTTTGAAGGTAAGTATTTCAGATAAAGAAAAAACATAACTTCAAGAATGCTTGTTTACCAACGCAATATCAGGTGAAGATTAAACACCTTGCAGATCCTTTTGAAGCCTAGCCTAGTGCGACATGATCACAACGGGCTTTTTGGAGAGAATATTGCATATGTTACTAATACAACAACAAAATTTGCCTCATATTAAAAAAGGGATTAAGTCAAGAAAACACATCTCTTTTGGCTCATTTTAATCATAATTTATATGCAACACATACTTTTCTCACCTCCTTTTACCGTTTTATGTAACACATAAAAGGCTGAAACAAAAAATGTAATTCAATGATACACATAAAACATCAAACTAATAATAACAAGAGGATGTGCAAGAAAGTACATATCAGTACTCCCGTCAACATTGTGGTTGTTGTCTTTACCTTTAGAAAACATGAATATTTAAGCCATTCTGATCCATATATTTACATAATTTTGTTCCATTCTGTTCATCATACACAGCATGGGTACCCTTAGATTGCAAGTATACATCTTTACACACATTTAAATAATAAGGTATCAGTGTTTGCTGGATTCCCAGTTCATTAAGTACCAAAAATAATCATAATACTTCAAGAAGCACAGCAGGTTAAAGGGTTCTCAATCTGATTTCTTCCCTAACCATAAGCTTTGATCTTAAGCATGTACTTACTTTAAAATCTCTCTCACAATTCTTTCTTAAACATAACCAAGACAGCCCAATCTGACGAAGCCAGAAACATTCACAATCATTTGTCATTGTTAGTATTTCCCAATGAGTTAAATAAAGATCCACAGATCCTGAAATGAAGTCTTGGTAAAAAAGAATAACCATGAGGCATGAGCTGTGACTGGATGTCTGAGGGCTGACTCGTTGTAATCAATTACAGCATACATCTGCTATGTGTTGAACTGATTGTGTTTCCCAGTCCCAGCACCTGTTATCATTGTGATCACAACTCTCTGAACCCACAGCCTGCTGGAAACCAACTGACTCAAAGAAGGCTCTGTTGGCTGGACTACTGACGGAACATACTCACACACAAGCGAACATATCAGCTTACACACAGCGGCATGCATGGCAACAGCCAACACACTCCTCTCACCACAGCCTCAAAAACTTTGTCAGTTTATTTTCACGTCCCTAACAATTTCACACGTCTTTTTCCATCTCAGGGTAAAAGTCTTGTATGCCTCATGGAGCACCCCCCAATGCTGATGCTTCAGTAGGCTCTTCCCTGTTCTTTCCATAGAAAATAAATTTTTAAGATCAAATTGCACTGTATAGCACTGCTGCATTTGCAGCAAGTAGGTTCTGGGCTCAAATCTCCAGGGAGTTCACATGTTAATCCTGTGTGCATGGGTTTTCTTCAGCTTCCTCCCACAGTCCAAAAACGTACATGTAAGTTTTTTTGGTGTCTCTAAATGATCTTAGAAGTGAGTTTGTGTGTGCATGAATGTTTGTTGTGTGTCTCTGTGCTGTCCTGAAATAGGCTTTAGGCAACATGTCATATAAACATTGAAATCCACCATGTTAAAAAATTTAAAATGTTAATTAAGTTACATATACCTGCACACATTAAGTAGCATTAATTTAGTATATTAAAAGTTGCAACTTAATTTTTCATTTGATAAACAGTGATATAATCAGTCACATTTTTTTAAGCTTAACATGCAAGAAAAAAACAGGATTCGATGTGAGTATATAAAGGTTATCCAGTACAGTTATTCAGTACATTGCATGATATATAGAAGAAATGCAAAAATGTCACATTAATGTTGAGGCTGAATGTGTGGGGCGACATCATCAATAGGCAGTGTTATTGTTATTAAATAACTTTTTAAAATAATCTTAATTTTTAAGCAGCATCACAGACAGACAAACAGTGAAAATAAGTATGTTTTTCGCTTTGACCAAAGCACCACCAAAATGTACAGGATTTTGTTTTGGCTTATTTATACTGACATTTTGACTGTCTGCTGACCATCTCAGAGTTGTATGTCCTGTAAGAAATTTTGAATGCTCATTGTAATTCTAAGAAATGATTCATCATTAAACTTTAGTTTTAGTATTGTGAATTTGTGCAGTAAGATCTTAATAGACTCCTCTTTTGATTCACTAGAAGATTTCTTTTGAGCTAATATTTGAAATAGAAAATTTGAAGGGATGTGATCATTTTCCTCACATCATATCACACATTTCTTCACCTTCTCTTTTAAACATTACACTGACAAAATTGGCTATATTCTTGATTTGAGGATTATTATTCTCATTTTACATCTTGTTGGTCAAAATTGAACAACTTTTAAAAGCCCTCTCTGTACAATTTCCCTGCACTTCAGGGAAAGTATGAACACATCCACATAAATCACAATAAAAGCACTAAGCCTGTAGGAATAATGTCCTCCAGCGTTAGGGATGTTAACCGTGGTGCTGACCAATCATTGCCTACGGCGGCAATATGTGACTTCCAGTCTGCATTTTCAGAGTAAGAGTACAAAAGTGCATTTGAACCATGATTCCCTCTTCCTTTTCATAGTTAGTCTGTATGGTTCAAAACATATTTTCAGTGTTCAGGTTTATTACTGTATTTGTTTATCAGTGATTAGACCAACTGTGATAAATACCAATAATTTCAAGACAGCAATAACTTGAAATTTAATAAATTAGGACAATTGAGTTATGATCACATGGAATAAAAGGATAAATAGATGAAGTTAAAATATTTTAAGTTCAAAGATGTTTGTAAATTATTGCTGAATTGCAACTGCAGTTTTCTGAAAGGGTTTTAAAAGACATAACCCACTGGTAGAGTTGTCACACAGTGCGTGTAATGTATTAACATACAGGTGCCAGACACTGAGCTGTTTTATTATCGCCCTTACAGGAAGAAGTTTAATATGCTGTACCAAGGATGGTCCATAGCATTATCCACTGGCTTATGCCAGAGAACACATGGAAAAGTGCTCTCTGAAATGATGAATCTTGCCTCTATGTCTTGCAATCTAATGGATGAGTTGGTAGTCACCAGAGGAATGGCAATTTCCTGTCTCCATTGTGTTAAGTGTAATGTGCGGGGTACAGGGGATTATACTGTGGGTTTGTATTTCAGGAGCTGAGCCCAGCCTCCTAGTTCCATAGGGGGAAATTTTTTATGCTTCATATTCATATATTAAATAATTGTATGCTCCCAATTTTAGAATCCTGACCTTAACCCAGCAAAACAGGTTTGGGATGAAAAATAGCTGAAACTTTTGGCCAGACTTTCTCACCCAACATCAGTGTCAGACCTCACAAATGCACTTCTGTAAGAATGGAAACAAAGAATCCTGTAAACTGTACCCTAAACCCTGGGGAGAAGAGTTCAAGCCGTTATAGCTGGAAAAATGAGGGATCACTTTGTGTAAAGAAATACCCAAAGAATAGAAGTTGATATACTAAAATCTAATATATTATGAAACATATGATGTAAAAAAATAAGTAAAAGTAATTAACTATAAAAATATATTGTCATGTTTATATTTGTCATAATATCAGAACATTATCCAATGTGTTTTTTTATTACAATAAAAAAAAAACATTGCTGCTAGTTTAAAGGATTATGGTACATCAAATGTACAGGGAATGTAATGATCCTATTTGTATTCTTGTCTAATCTTTTTCCTATGTTTTATCTTTTATGGTGGAATGTAAACGAACAAGGAAGTCTGACATTCAAACACTAAACCATTGCTGTTATCATTCTGTTATTAATATATATTAAGTTTTAATAGGAGGACTTGAAGGTGTTTCTTTATTCCTCAGCAGAGGTGTCAGGGATGGGGTCATAGGTGGCAGGAGTGCCTGTGAATGGTAGTGGTGGGCTTCATCAGGCAGGGACAGATCAGGTTTTATTTATGAAGCTGGGATCATGGTTGCTGGTACAGACAGGAGAGCAGTTACCTTGCCCATGGGGATAGGAAGTTGGTCATGGGGTCAGAAGTTGAGGGGGCGGGCAAAGCAGTTATAAGGGAGCATGTTTGTGGGCATGAAGGGGGTTGGGGTCAACAGGTGGGACACTGCTACTGAGGAGCCACACCTGCCACGCCTGTCAGTCAGCATGCAGCCACAAGTGTGTGTTTGCAGTGAGAATGCTGTGTGTGGGGGGTGTTTTTGTGAATGAGATGAGAGTTTTAAAGATTTGGATTGAGAAGCCAGACAAATATGCTGGAGAGACAAAACATACTTTTTTCAGTGTTTGTCATGTATTTCGCTCAGGTTTTTCACTTGTGCTCAGTGCTTCTGTGAGTAGATGAACATGTTTGTGTGCTACACTGTTACACAGTCACAATAATAATTAGCTAATTCTTCCTAGATTCTATATGTTTGAAAAGCAGTGTAAAACAATGAACCTTTAATAATTTCCCAAATTATCTTAACAGCTACAAAAAAAAGAGAAAACACAAACACTGATGGCCACTACATTTCTCAGTTGATTAATAGATAGCTGAATGTCAGTCTCCCAGTGTTCCTTGCAGCTGATCAATTGGACATTGTACTCCTGTGTGTTTGTGTGTGGACATGCATTTGCCGTGTCAGTAGCAGGTGCAGATAAGACGGCTGGTTGTAATGACAGTTGCAGTTAACTCAAAACAACACATGCAACACGTCCCCAAGACAAAGCAGCTACAGTGTGTGTTCACAGTGTGTTCTCGTTTAAAACTACTACAGCTTTAACAAAACATTATTTGGTAGTACAATAACTATTTTAGTTTTCATAATATCCACAAAAAACAGACTACTAATTGAAAGAAAGACAATATTGCACATTAATTTCAGACGATGATGTTTACTGACCATCAGTTAAATCACTACAGAGTTTATTACCTACAGTGAAGAAAAAGAATCATTTGGAAATAATCTTTACACAAAATGTTTTCATTAGAATTTGGTTTTGTTGAATATGGTGCTTATATAGGTTTGGATAAGAGGGCTCTCTAAATTACCTTACACTCTAAAGAAAATGTGATGGGCACAAAGTCATGTTGAATTCACCAAAGTGCATCTTAAGCATTTCAACTAAAGGTTCCAGAATGTTTTTTTTCTTTTTCTGGAACTCCACTCCTTTTCATCTTCTAGAGTTTTCATTTGTGTTTCTACCTTACTGGGTCATTTATGTATACATTCCATGATGCTGAGCGCTCCTCCTCTTTGCAGGAGTACTGCTGCGATCTGGGGTCACCCACCGCAATGGCAAACAGAGTGTTTCAAAAACATTAAATCAGACCATCATAGCTTTATTCTGAGGATTTTTCCATACTTTATAAGCCTATGACGTTATTTTGAGCTAGGTAAAAATGTGTAGTTAGAATAGATTATACAGAAACTGTGCTGATCCTGAATCCTGACTGGACGTAGGAAGAAAAAAGCAGGGCTCTGATCAGGATCACAATTGATTATCTGAAAAAACAATTGAGGACTATTTTAGAGTTAATCTCTAGAATTGAATTATAATCCTTTATCTCACAAAAAAGTGGTTTATAGTCCGCAAATCTTTAATAATTAAAGCCTGCGAAATGTGTCTCTTAGTAAGTACGTTTCCTCAATTCAAACTTAAAATCAGTGAATGATGATCAATTCTGATCATTTCTGGTTGCTTTAACCTGAGTCTCAAAGACTAAATGCAAAAAGGTATCTTTACTTTCCTGGGTAAAATGTCTTGGTTTTGATAAGAGCATTGCTTTCTCTCTTCATCTCTCTATCTCATTTTCTCTCTCTCTGTCTCTCTGTCCCTATCTCTCTCTCTCTCTCTCTCTCCCTCTCTCCATCTTCACAGAGATACTGAAAGCTATCCTTTCTTTAATTAATTACTTCCACAAAGGTTGGCTGATTTTAGCAGTTTATCTCAATATAAACTATGTAAAACAATGTGATGTTCAGTGTGGGTGGCTGGGTTGAAATGTAATCAAAAATACAGAACTCACTGTCGTATAATTTAAAGTTAACAGAAAATAATAACTGCAGACAAGAATAAACTGGAACATGACTAAAACAAAACACTGGGATTATTTGACCAATGAGATATGATTAGCAAAGCTCCATCTGTAGTTGAGGGTCCATCCAGGGTCCAACCTCTCTACCAGGGTCTTTTGGGCTTGGATTTTTACTGTCTTTTGTCTGATTTTGGTCCTGGTTCCTGAAGTGGAAATGGGGGAGAGTGAAAAGCTACCCCAGAAAACTACCATGGTTCCTGAAAAGGTTCCTGCAGTGGAAATGCATCTTTAGACACTCCAGAAACATCTTGCCTTCTCAAATGTAGGATGGAGTTATGGAATCCAGGGTGACAAATCGGATTTGGGGATAACAATCAAAGTCACTGAAAAAAATATAAAAACTTGGGAAAAAATGTAATCTGACTGATAAAATGTGTCTTAATGTATTGCATTATTGTGTTTCGGGAAGGTGGGATGTGTGATGAACTCTGTTTGATGCTGCTTCATAATTGAGGAATGCTGTCTTTGAGGTAATGTTCCTGGGATTCTCGGATAGGTAAACTGCCTTTTGACTGTTTTAAACAGAATATTAAGTAAGTCAGATTTCAGCACTTTTATTTTGAAAGAAAAAGGTTATTTTGTTCAAATGTATCACTTGAAAAGCACACAGTAGTGGCAACTCCTACATCTCCATTATATATGATGGGATGATTTTTATATTTTAACTAGTAGTGCAAGTCAAGGCAACAGTGGTAAGAAACAGGTTTCAGTTGACAAAATAAAATTTGAACTAATAGCAAATATTGATAGAACTCAAATCTGATGAGAATTTGTTTATCTTTTTCCTAGCCAACGAGTTATTTCTGCCATTCTGAAAAGTTTCATTTTAAATTATTTATTATTATTTAAATCGAGCTTGGAACCCAGTTTTAACCAACATGCTAACGTTTTCTTATACCAGGGTCATCAGAAACTAAACATCCAATTGAAACTGTGGGTTGCATTTCTTTCATGCTGCTATGTTCTTTCAGTGCATTAGTTATAGCAAGGCAGAATTAAAAGTCTATCAAATACTGGACTGCTTTACCTCCTAAAGAGAGTTCTGACCTTGCAATCTACACATTACATTCTGTCACGACAACTACACCACAAAACCTTTTTTGTTATTTCTGGTTTCTGGTAAATATAATTAGATTTCAGACGTCTGTTGTTAAGAGCAAATACTGTAAAAGAATCATCCTATAAACCTGTTTATGTCTTCTTATATAAAGTACCACTACCAGCTGTAAACCTTTGGCATGAAAACATACATACATGCTCCTAGAAATACCTTTTGAGAACTAACTGAGGGTATCTTCCTACTAACAGGACTGAGTTAAAGAATGAACAGAGTTTTTTCTATCCTCTCTAGAGGGAGCTAGTACAGTTGTGCTGCCTGTGTGTAAAAGCGTGCACGTGTGTCAGTGTGCGTTTTGAAGGCCATGATAGACCCAAGGGAGTCTCCAATTGCAGGCCTGCAGACTGGCTGGCACCCTCAAAGTAGCTTCTTCATCCTGGAAACAGCTGTTGTCTCTGTGACGACACATTTAGCCAATGAGGATTGGGTGTGGAGTGGAGGGGTCTGGAGTGTTGTCATGTATGTGTGTTGCATGATGTGTGTGTGTGTGTGTGTGTGTGTCTTGGTATGAAATGAAAACACTGAAGTCAGTTATTTAAGGAAATGTGCCAAGATATGCCCAGAAAGAAGCTACAAAACCAGCAGAATTATTTTCCAGTGTTTCAGGTACTTTCTGAAGCCTAGTTTGGGTTTTAATGGCAGTACTGCAGTGTGTGTAATAATCTCAAAGGCCAGTTGGCTCAGTGCAGTAAACACCATTCCTTCAGTCCCACTGTGGCAGAGGAAAAGGTTCTCTATCAATTCAACAACAAGTAAACATAACACTGGATCTGACTCCACACTGACAGTTGGCCATGAAAAGTACCTGCTGGGAGTAGAGTCAGGCCTCTCTAAACCAGCTCACAGGAACTGTGCACAAGGCCTGTTCTTTCCAGAGCTTATTTGTGTGGTTTGATATCCAGCTATAATAATCATCCAAATAGAACACATATAATCTAATGCTGATGTTTTTGTCATCAGTTTTACAGGCCACTCTTGATTTTTAAGACACAAATGATCAAACTCGAGAATGATGTCAAAATGTACGGTTTTTGAGGTGGACCAATGTGCAGATAGGGTCTCAGTAGCAGCATAGTGTGTTTAATGGAAACAAAAAGAAAACAAAAACTTACTGCATGGCACGAGTAGATCAGGACTTGGAACATGGACTGAGCAACAGACATGGAACACTGGGAAGTAACAGGCATGGAAAAGGAATGCGGAACAAAACAACGGACATGGAAATGGAAGGATCCAGCAGGGAACAATGAGAACTGATGAGCATATATACAAGGAGCTGAGATGAGCTACATCAAAACCAGGTGAGTACCATGAACAAAATGCAGAGCAGCTGGGGGAGAATAAAAGTAGGAAACTGAGGGAAGGTGACTAATTAGCATGAATATGGCTGAACCGAGATACACAGAAACTGAGGGGACAAATTTAACACAAAACAAATAGAAAATAACTCTAAATGTACAACGAACATAAGAATAAACTAGGAAGCCACCAATAAAAGAATGAACTAATATTGAAAACACCTAATATTAATGAGCACATGGAAAAGAAGGCAAGACCAAAGGAACGTAACAGGATAATCAAAATACACACAAAAAATAACGACCCAAACACCTCTAGATTGTGACAATTGATTTTGTTTATATAAGAAAATGCAATAAAAATGGTAAGGAAGGAAAATATATATCAATTTTAAAGCTCAGGTGTAATTGAAATATTTTAAAATGCTTCATGTCTTTACAGTGTGGTTTATCAAAGAACAATGTGTAAAGTGTGAATGAAGAGATGCAGTAGTGAGAGGCCATGACATCTGTTCTTCAGGAAGTGACCTACACCTCTGATTATGTATTGACCTGGGAACTTGTGACCTCCACAGAGGGAAAAGTGCTGATTTAATCAGAGGAAAGCCATGGGAAAAACTGAAGTCTTCTTTAGACAGACACCAATACAAAGAGACAGGTGTGAAAGGATGGCGCATCTAATGTTTTGTTCCTGTATGGTTTAAAGGGACACACACGTGCATTTTCCCACATTTTGAATGCAAACAACATGCTTGTTTGGAAAACTGTTTGTGTTCTAAATAAGCTCTTTAAGAGAGTTGTTCCTGACTGGACTTTTCTGTTAAACTGCTGTCCACTAAAAGGAGGCTTTCTCATTGTATTTGATTAAACAGGAATATATGTGAATAGGAGATGTACAGTAAAATGAACAATACCTCTATACTCATCCCATAGATATGTCTGTCCTGTTTGGTGGAGTATTTGTAGGACCCAAATCAAGACAGAACAACAGAAGGATCTTGATGCAGGTGAAGAAGTAAAAGAAACCTGCAAAAACAAAAGTCCTAGAAAATCTAAAGACAGGGATGACAAGATATTTCATAAACCGTAGAGATCAGACTTGAAACAGGCTGGAATACAGAGAAATCTGGCAAGGAGCGGCAGAAAATGGCTGGGAGGGGATCAGGTAATAGTAAATTGTGTGATCAGATACCATAATGGCTTCAATTTCAGTTGACCATAAACCTTCTCAAAATTCCTTTATCTGTTTCCTAAGTGAATATAGAGTGTCATCCACCTTGGCCATCCTGAACCCTAAATTGTTAGTTGATAGAAATAAATGTAATCCACAGTAAAGTACAGTGCAGTACTGGGGGCTGACAGAATGAATAACTTTTTACGGTGGCCCAGAGGTCTGAGGTCTCAGGCCATATACAAAAGCCACAACAAAGGTGACCCGGAGTGGGAGTGACGGTACACCTACAGGGGTTGGACAATTAAACTGAAACACCTGTCATTTTATTGTGGGAGGTTTCATGGTCCCATGATTCATTAAGTGGATTGTTCAAACAGAAGTGGCAATGGTGGAGGAGAGAGTAAGCTGTGAATAAAGTTGGATATATTACACTTTCTGTGAAACAAAATAAACTTTTACAATGTTTTGCTTGTTTTGCTTGGTTTACAGAGATATTGCTTAATCGGAAAGTGCTTCAACATGTTCGGAAAACAGCCTGCTCGCCTCGCCCGCTGTCAGCTGACTGGGCAGTCCAGGTTTGGTAGAGGACTACATCGATTTCATTCTCCCGCTGACTTTGTCCAATGAGTGGAAGTTAAACACAGATATAACTCAGTCTGATGATATTTAACTGTTAATTTTTGGTTAGGTTATTATTAATATGCTCTACAAATAAACTGATTTAAACTTTGTTCCTAAAGTTAATATGTTACTGTTTAAGTTTTACGAATAAATTAAACAAAAAGGAGTTGTCATCAATGTTTTTTATTTATAGTGTTATATTTTTATATCTGAACATAAAAATTATTCTAAACATTTTAAATGGCGGAACGAGAACAAAATAAAAAAGGTAATAAAACAAGAACATTTAAAATAAAATAGTTGTATAAGCCATCAGGAATATGTAAAGACGTAAATAAAAACCATGTACAGTTATTTACTGTGGAAACAGTGGGATTAACCTTCGGGCTTCATATATTCACAGCTGTCATGGTTGCTAGGCAACAGAAGTTATGCAGCGGTAAGGGCAGGAACAGCCAATCACTTCCCGTCTACGTGGTTTTGTGGCCATGGAAGGACCCGGCCCATTTACAGCAGTCCTTCGAAGGACGAAGCTACAGATTGTGATGGGTCACTGATTTTGGTGCAACATCGGTACCGTCACTTCTGCTGCAGGTCACTTCCGTTGTGGCTTTAGTATATGTGCTTTGACTTTTGTATTTAGCCTGAGACCTCTGGGTCACCATAACTTCTAAACATCTTTTATTTGATAAAGAAAATCATCTTTTGTATGCATATTTTCTGTGTGATTCAAGCTTTCCCCTTTTTTTATCTCCTTCACCCTCTGTGGACTCCCTTCTCATGTTCCTAATGATCCTTTTCTTCACAGTCTTTTGTTGAAAACAGGTGAACAAATAAATCACTAGGGACGCACGCTGCCAGCCAGTGTGGGCAGGATAAGATTGCTGCCTTGACATGAGAGCAGATTGGCCAATCCTGATCCATATTATCTTATAAATAAACTATGTCAGTGCACACAGACCACACATCATGAATAAGCTACCAGTTCGGCTATCAAACGCCTCTACATCTCTTCCGGGACCCAGCCATGCTTCAACCATTGAACCATCACCAGTGCAGTGATATCTGGGGTGAGCTGGACAGTGGCAAAAACGGATGAACGTAATTATAAGGGAAAAGCCACCTACCAAGCGTAGAATCATACTTGACTGCATACTGGACAAATCATTGTTTCTTAGATTATTATACATGCACACATCAATCTCAACTATGAGACACAAATGTAACTTTACATAACGTCAAAACCAATTACATTAAAGAATATCAAAATAAATTCAAACAAGAAGGATGTAGAGACAGATGAGTGTGTCGCCGATGTGCAATGTAACAAATTTAATCCTGCAATGCTCCAAATAAATGTGAACCACATTTGTTCTCTATTAATGCCACCTACATATTTTAGTATTATTATTATAGCTCTGGCATGAATCCCTTCTGGCATCTCATTGAACTTTGACATTACATTATGTATGTGAGAATCTGAATGAGCCAATCACAGAACAAATCTATAGGATGTAATGTACTGCGACGCGATGCTCAATTGGTACTAAGGGGCCCAAAGTGTGCCAAGAAAATATCCTTCACACCATTACACCACCACCACCAGCCTGAACCGTTGATACAAGGCTGTATCAACAGTTAGACTAAGGCTTCTTAGTCTAACTGCACAATTCTACCAAGATATTTCATAAACTGTTGAATTACAATAACAAGGATTGTTTTCATTCCAACATTCTATCAAAAGAAAAATCCAAATCCCATGCCTGTTTCTTGGCCCTCTTGGTCAGAAAGTTATTTGTCAGTATTAAGGTGTATCATTAGAGGAACCTATGTAGGTGCAGGGCTTAGGATACAACAGTTGAGCAAACATGAGTTGGAGTATCACTTTCAGTCTGGCCGTAGCCTCACCTCAGGAAAAACAGGGGCAGCAAACCTATTCAGGTGCTTATGTATGCAGTAGACCCACACATAACTCTACAATTCTTCTTATATCATATACTCTGACTGACAAGGAGGTACTGTGTTAGCAGACAGATGATGACCTTCTGTTTATGTCCCCTCCCTCATAATCTTATGATCTGTTATGTGTGACTAAAAGGTCAGCCAGTGACTTGACAAAGCTGAACCTAAACCCTATCCAAGAACATTCATGAAACACTCAGAACACCTGATGCTATTTCAGGTTGTCTGAGGTTTTAGGTTTTTGCTCTCTCTTAGAATAGACAACTGTTTTCAGTATATTTTGGGTTGGGAATTATTTTCCCATTTGTTGTACTTTAAAACACTTGTTTCATTTTAGCATAAAGTTCTGACTTAAAACATTAATGTGGGAGCTGCTAATGTTACCTTTACAATTTATGATCTTTCAAAAAGCTTTTAATAGCATCTGTTCGAAGCTGATTTGTTTTTTTCGAGAGACCAGTTTGACATCTAACTTAGTTGTTTTAGCTATCACACATCTAAAACAATGATGACATTCCACATGGTTGGGGATTCAGTATCATTCTTGTTCAATCCATCAGTGGACCTCGGGTTTCAGGTCTTCAGTAGCGTTAGTCCAGTGGATGCCTGCCTGCTAATCATCAGCTCCCATTGCAAAGGTTGGCCCTCGTCAGTTGAGAGCAGGCCCCTGGGAGCCATTTATAACTTGAAACCAACTCATACTGCAGCACTCATATTCCTGGACCTCTTGACCAAGTGTGAAAAGAGATTCTTTAAAATGAAATAGTCATGTGTACCATAGTCAGAAGCCTTAAATGAGCTTTTCAACAAGTTGAGGCTCAGCTTTTCTCCTTTTACAGCCCAAAGCACTCAGAATGAAGGTCAGCCTCCTGCTGACAGTTCAGCCACCCATACATTTTTACTGTGGTGGTGTGTGTTATTTGGCTAAAACCCTACACCCATCTTCCACTTATTTACGTTACTTTTAGAAAGATCAACTCAGGGATTCAGTTTTATAACTCTTAAACACTAAAACCCATGTTTAAAAGTTCTATTTTATTGTTGTGTATAATTTACCTTAAAGAATCACATTTTATTTCAGACAATGCTCATATGCAATTTTGCATTAAAGTTTTTAATTTCATATATTATGTTATTTTTATTGTGAAGTACTACACCATTTAACACTTTAATGATGACATACAACAAATCAAAACTCTGGCAAAATGGTAAAGGAATACCTATGGTGGTTGATCTCTAAAAAACACATAAACGCTGAAAATTTGAAAGGTAGTGTAGCTAAGGCTGGGCAATATGATCCTAAAATATTATCACAATGTATTTGGCATCTGTAGTGATGCACTAGATATTTTGTGTATCGTGATATATCTGTTCTTAATCACCACCTCACTAAGTATATAGACTGACCCCCAAGTCACTTTTAACAAAGTCAGTTCCAAAACAAAAAATGAGGAGCAGTTATGTTTCTCTTTGAGAAAACAGCAGATAAGGGCAGCATCAATATTTGCAATGGGCAATAACTAAAGATTTTGGGAGAAACCTATACACAGGGTGTAAAATAATTAATGAAATCTGAACAATGGATAAAATTGTTAACCACCAAACACAAAAATACTACTAAATGACAGTAGTTTGAAAAAGTCTAAGACCAGAAATACAAGCCGAGCACTTCAGCACATCAGTTACTGGTGATAAGAAGATGACCAATTAAAATAAAGTTCTGGATGTCAAAATAAAAGCTGAAAAAAAAAGTATTTATTTCATATAGTTTCAGGCAGAACAATTCGAATGGACGTAAGGAGTGAACAAAAGATGTAAGTTCAGATTTTTCTGGAGGCAAATCTAAGCTATAAAAAAGGGCTAAAACATTTCCTCTAAGAGGCGAGAGCTGGGTGACTGCTGTTCGCGTCAGTTCAGGTATATACACACATATGTGTCTTTGTGGAGCCTGTATTGATAAACAAAAATATCTCTTCCATCAATTTGAGACTGTATATAATGCCTTCCTCTTCACTTTAAGCTTATCTTATTTAACCAGTTAATTTTTGCACCAAGGTTTTGCCCTTGGTGTGCGAGTCTGCTTGCCGGAAGGGAGTCTCCAGGTGGGTTTGCATGTACAGTAGAGAAGATGCATTTTCTTCTGGTCACTTCTAACTTTTTTTTTTTTACCATCAAATAGGTTAATAATAAAGTCTTAATAATAGCTCAGCAATAATTTTGACAGCTAATGGTACACCTATCTTAAGGTACTTTGAAAGTGTTTAATACTATTAAATATAGTGTTAAGAGGCAGTCTTTCAGTCAAGATTTACAATTCATTTTGCTTTTTATAAATAAAACTGGAAAATATAAAAAAGAAATAAAAATAAAACCAGGTATGCAACAGGACCTACTTGAAGAAGGAATATATGCAAACAACATATTGACTTTGTGTTTGTCTACAAAACCTGTTCAAATCTCTACACCAAACCAAACACTATAATGGAATTTGGTGTGATATTTGGGAATGCTGCAGCTGATAGCTGCAAAGCAGGAGGTGGGAACAGGCAACTATAGATGTCACTCATGGTTTATGTTTCAGACTTTTATAGTCATGTTTACCAGTTTTTTTCTGAACAAGACGTTTTTGGTTCTTATATTTATCTGTGTATGTCACTTTTTATTTGGTTAAAGTAGCTTCCCTTGTGCTTTTGATTACTTCTTTCTTGTTATCCAATGTAACATCAAATCCAGCATTCTTGTTGTAAGTGTCTGGTACCATTCTGCCTCTGAAAGTTTCTTTTGCTCTCAGGAGAATTTTTGTCTACTCCTGACACCCTGCCACTTAGGAGCTTTTAAAGTTATTCACAACCTCTGTCACAGTAAAGAAGCCTCCCCCCCCCCAAGTTCTCAGAGGACTATTTGTGATTAAATTAAGGAGATCCTCGAAGTACTCCTACTCCCCTCCAAGCCAAACACATCCTGGGATATGCCCAGTTTTTCCTTTCTATATCTGCTGCCAGAATTTGCTTGAATCCTTAGCTATAGCCTTGATGAAACCCTCCTGTTCAAGGTTTTGCCTCTGCATGAAGAAAACACAGTCCTTCTGGCTATCTGGAACCTGCCTTCCACTTTGGAGTCCCAAAGGTCAGTGAAACCCCACAGCACTTCTACTTCAGCTTGATGGCTTCTGTCATTTGTAGTGTCTACCAAAATATCCACTGGTTCCTTGCATGATGGACGCCAATGAGATTCAGGCTATACCTCCTGGAGCCGTCATCTGCAACGGAGATTCTGAACATAGCCTCAATCCCAAAATTTCTCCCAGTTGATGAGTTCATGTGAAAAAATATTATTTAAATCTCACTGTAAGTTAGGTTTACTGGAAAAATATACAAATTAGCAGCTGTTTCTGATAACAAAATCAAACTAAATTAATTTAAAAAGCTTGAAATAACTTATATACAAATTGTTTCTAGAAATTCAACACAAACTGCCACCTTCAATAACTACTGCAGTTTCAACATTATTCAACCTTTTCATGACATCCATCTTTTCTACGAAGGTGATTTATTACCCAACATCATCTTCTGGAATCTTAGCACCCATTCCTCATGGGCAAAGGTCCTAATTCATTAATTATTCTTGGGGTTGCATCCTGAGTCTCAGTCGACTCAGTGGATGAAACCATACAGACTGCAGCAGTGACAGGTTGTCCCTAGAGGGAGCAGAACTTGTCATAAACCTTAAGATTGCAAAGTTCACCCACTTAAATGAATTATGCGATTGGTGCCTTTTATTGTAGAAGTTACTAGAGACCCTCTGATGATTTTGAAGAAGGAATACCAGTCACAGAGCTAATAGAGGCATATGTGTGCCTATGCCTAGAAACAGAACAGAATGAAATATGATGCTGACTTTCAAATAAAATGGAAAATCCTAATTCTAACTCAGTGGTTGGTTTATTTCTTTAGAAAGTTATTAAATAATAAACAGAATTCAGATATAACTTCAAGATTTTATGTTGATTTCTTTAAGGTCTATTCAAAAAACATTTTTTAAATTACTATGTCCCCTATTAGTTCCTCTCAGGAACTAACAGGGGACATAATAGTTCCTGAGATGAACTAATAGGGGACATAATAGTTCCCTATTAATTCCAGGAACTAATAGGGAACTATTATGTCCCCTATTAGAAATAACCTGCTTATAACCTAGCACCAGCTTCAGGAATCTTGGCCAGTTCCTGCGTGCTGCATTCGCCTTTTTCAAATCCCATTTGGGATTTTACATAGATTTCAAATCAGGCCACTTTTGTATCTTCTAGGACTTCTTAGCTGGAAAAGATAAAACATGCAAGATGAAGCTTTTCACCTTCTCTGCTATCCTAAATATATTTTAAAAAATATTCTGATTTTTTTTGTCACATCCTTACTCTTAACAGAATAGGACAACAGAACTTTAAATGAAATAGTAAATATATATATATATATATATATATATATATATATAAGTTCACCAGACCTCTAGGAGGGGTTGACCACTAATATTACCAACTTATATATGCTGCTGTTTGTTTTTTCTGTGATTGCAGCATTTTTGCAGTGTTTTTCTGTTGCATTGTTTTTTGTGTCTGTGTGGTTTGGAGTTTGCATCATTCATAAATTCTGGAGTTTGCATCATTCATGTGTTTGCACCTGTTGACCTCCATAGACAAAGGAGTTGAGACTGTGCATGGGGAATGAGTATTACTTGGTTTCAGAGAGAAACAAGGGTGTTATAAGTTTCACAGATGGGGAACACACCTGTCCAACTTAGACAATGGCCCTGAGTAAGCACGTTAGAGGTCATCTGAAAGTAAAAACACTCTGAACATCTTCTATACAGACACAAAAAGATTAATTTGGCACAAATATATTTATTTGATAAATAAATAAAACCATTCTAACCAGTTAGCTGGAAAGCATAAAATGCTCAATCAAAAAAAATGGAAATGTAAAAAACTCAAGATGCATAGAGTTGTAAAAACATTTAAGCAATGCCAAATTAGAAAAATTGTTCTTTCACTGTAAAACAGAGACTTAAAATATAAAATATGACATAAAATTTTGAATTGTTGAGCTTGGCATTCAACGTGAATATTATTCATTAATTTACAGCTTCAAAAATATCTCATTTGCCAAAATAGTTTTTAAACTTGGATTAAGAGAACAAGAAAAATGCTGGTTCTTTATATAGAACAGGTCTATTTTAAACAGAAGAAAAAACGTAAATACAAGGGACTCTGACAATAAAACACATAAATCATAGTCCTAGGAGCACACAGGCAGATGATCTGCAGTGTCAGCAGTCCACAATAGCAATGCATCTGGAAACTCCATTTATTTCCAATTCTGACATTGCTCCAGCCTATACTCTGACAAACAGAAGGCCACAGCATGGACACTGCAAGGTAGAGGGACAACTGCCAGAATTCAGACCTCAGGGAAAAGTGCCAGGGAAGGGAAAGGATGATATAACCAGGAAGAATTGTTTGAAATATTAATACTTCTTTTAAGATATGATAACACAAGCTAGAGTCAAGCTAGAGCCAGAAAATTAACCAAAAATTAACAAAGTACAAATTTAAAAAGAGGAAAAACAGACTCTAAGTAATGTTTATGTGCTGATTGAGATACATGGGAAGAGTGAGACTAAAACACAGTCCTGGACGTTCTCCAAGATATTTCCACCATCCCTTGTCACACATCTCTTGTATGGTTCTGCTGGAGCTTGCTGTCCAGCTTCTTCCTTAACACCTCCCTGCTGTCTCTGATCTTGACTGTAAGTTGCATTTGTATACCCCTCAATAATTTCCTGTCTTCCTCCCTGAAGGTTTTTTTTATTTTGTTTAGTAGTTTCTTTATGTCACTGGTGATCCAGGGTTTGTTATATGGGAATCATGTCCCTGTTCTGATGGGGACGGTGTTCACCATAAAGAACTTTATTCAGTCACACACTGCATTGATGTCATTTTCAGGTGGCAGTTTGTAGCTTACAAAAACCTTGTAGGGCTTCTTTAGCCTCTTGTGACGTTCTTTTCACATTATTTTCTAAATTATGTGCTGTCTTTGAGCAAGAGGTTTATACTTCAAGCAGAGAAAAACAAATTAAGATTCTGTCCCAGAGTGATGCAGAAATACTAGTCAATGCATTTTTTATTTCATGGCTTGGTTATTGTAATTCTTTACCATCTGGAAGTCTGACAAATACTCAATTAAAAGCCCTCAGCTGATCTAAAACAGTTCAGTGAAATGAAAAAGAGGTCATATTTATCCAATTTTAGCTTCTCTTCATTTGCTCTCTGTTTAATCGAATTTAAAATTCTTCTTCTCACATATAAAGTCCTTAGTAGTCCAGCTCCGTCATAAATATGAGATCTGATTGCTCCATCTGTTCACAAAAGAACACCCTCTCAGACTGCAGGTTTACTGGTGTTTCCTACAGTTCCTACCATGTGTCAGAAAGAAAATGTGCTCTAATGACATATTTTTTACTAAAAAAGCAAATAGTTATTTTAAAAGATTTCTTCAAAAGCTGAATCACTGAACCTACCAAAACCAAAAACGCACATACATGCCTGCCTGTCAAATTCTGCCTTCAACCAAGGAGGGGTCCTTAAGCAGCAGAGGGACAGAGTAGGACAGACATTAACATTTTAGAGCTCTCACAGAGATGAAACATGAACCCGTGTTTTTCCAAAACATAATTATGGAAGTTGGAAAAAAGGAGAAGGGGCTGTGTGAGTGTGCAGAAGGTAGCTGAGAAGGTTGAACCAGTTGGCTGTCATCTCCATTTGGCTTCTGTCACACTCTCTCTATAAGAAAAACCTCAACATGACCAGTTCCTGGAAAAAATGGACACTTATATGGACATATATACAGTGTGGAGAACAAGTATTTGATACATTGCCGATTTCTGGTTTTCCCACTTGTAAAGCATGTAGAAGGCTTTAATTTTTATAATAGGTACTCTTTAACGGTGAGTGACGGAATCTAAAACAAAAATCCAGAAAATCATATTAACTGCACCTGTTTGAACTTGTAATCTATATAAAAGACACCTGTCCACACACTCAATCGAAAAATTGGCAGTGTATCAAATACTTGATCTCCCCATTGTATATACAGGTCCTTCTCAAAATATTAGCATATTGTGATAAAGTTCATTATTTTCCATAATGTCATGATGAAAATTTAACATTCTTATATTTTAGATTCATTGCACCCTAACTGAAATATTTCAGGTCTTTTATTGTCTTAATATGGATGATTTTGGCATACAGCTCATGAAAACCCAAAATTCCTATCTCACAAAATTAGCATATTTCATCCGACCAATAAAAGAAAAGTGTTTTTAATACAAAAAACGTCAACCTTCAAATAATCATGTACAGATATGCACCCAATACTTGGTCGGGAATCCTTTTGCAGAAATGACTGCTTCAATGCGGCGTGGCATGGAGGCAATCAGCCTGTGGCACTGCTGAGGTCTTATGGAGGCCCAGGATGCTTCGATAGCGGCCTTTAGCTCATCCAGAGTGTTGGGTCTTGAGTATCTCAACGTTCTCTTCACAATATCCCACATATTCTCTATGGGGTTCAGGTCAGGAGAGTTGGCAGGCCAATTGAGCACAGTGATACCATGGTCAGTAAACCATTTACCAGTGGTTTTGGCACTGTGAGCAGGTGCCAGGTCGTGCTGAAAAATGAAATCTTCATCTCCATAAAGATTTTCAGCAGATGGAAGCATGAAGTGCTCCAAAATCTCCTGATAGCTAGCTGCATTGACCCTGCCCTTGATAAAACACAGTGGACCAACACCAGCAGCTGACACGGCACCCCAGACCATCACTGACTGTGGGTACTTGACACTGGACTTCTGGCATTTTGGCATTTCCTTCTCCCCAGTCTTCCTCCAGACTCTGGCACCTTGATTTCCGAATGACATGCAGAATTTGCTTTCATCCGAAAAAAGTACTTTGGACCACTGAGCAACAGTCCAGTGCTGCTTCTCTGTAGCCCAGGTCAGGCACTTCTGCCGCTGTTTCTGGTTCAAAGGTGGCTTGACCTGGGGAATGCGGCACCTGTAGCCCATTTCCTGCACACGCCTGTGCACGGTGGCTCAGGATGTTTATACTCCAGACTCAGTCCACTGCTTCCGCAGGTCCCCAAGGTCTGGAATCGGCTCTTCTCCACAATCTTCCTCAGGGTCCGGTCACCTCTTCTCGTTGTGCAGCGTTTTCTGCCACACTTTTTCCTTCCCACAGACTTCCCACTGAGGTGCCTTGATACAGCACTCTGGGAACAGCCTATTCGTTCAGAAATGTCTTTCTGTGTCTTACCCTCTTGCTTGAGGGTGTCAATAGTGGCCTTCTGGACAGCAGTCAGGTCGGCAGTCTTACCCATGATTGGGGTTTTGAGTGATGAACCAGGCTGGGAGTTTTAAAGGCCTCAGGAATCTTTTGCAGGTGTTTAGAGTTAACTCGTTGATTCAGATGATTAGGTTCATAGCTCGTTTAGAGACCCTTTAAATGATATGCTAATTTTGTGAGATAGGAATTTTGGGTTTTCATGAGCTGTATGCCAAAATCCTCCGTATTAAGACAATAAAAGACCTGAAATATTTCAGTTAGTGTGCAATGAATCTAAAATATATGAATGTTAAATTTTCATCATGACATTATGGAAAATAATGAACTTTATCACAATATGCTAATATTTTGAGAAGGACCTGTACAGGGGTTGGACAATGAAACTGAAACACCTGTCATTTTAGTGTGGGAGGTTTCATGGCTAAATTGGACCAGCCTGGTAGCCAGTCTTCGTTGATTGCACATTGCACCAGTAAGAGCAGTGTGAAGGTTCAATTAGCAGGGTAAGAGCACAGTTTTGCTCAAAATATTGAAATGCACACAACATTATGGGTGACATACCAGAGTTCAAAAGAGGACAAATTGTTGGTGCACGTCTTGCTGGCGCATCTGTGACCAAGACAGCAAGTCTTTGTGATGTATCAAGAGCCACGGTATCCAGGGTAATGTCAGCATACGGTGTGTTACAGTTACGGTGTGGAGAAGCCCCAAAGAAGCATACCACCCAGACTATTGCATGCCCAGAGTGAAGCATGGGGGTGGATCAGTGATGGTTTGGGCTGCCATATCATGGCATTCCCTTGCCCCAATACTTGTGCTAGATGGGTGCGTCACTGCCAAGGACTACCGAACCATTCTTGAGGACCATGTGAATCCAATGGTTCAAACATTATATCCTGAAGGCGTTGCCGTGTATCAGGATGACAATGCACCAGTACACACAGCAAGACTGGTGAAAGATTGGTTTGATGAACATGAAAGTGAAGTTGAACATCTCCCATGGCCTGCACAGTCACCAGATCTAAATATTATTCAGCCACTTTGGGGTGTTTTGGAGGAGCGAGTCAGGAAACGTTTTCCTCCACCAGTATCACGTAGTGACCTGGCCACTATCCTGCATGAAGAATGGCTTAAAATCCCTCTGACCACTGTGCAGGACTTGTATATGTCATATACAAGTCGCAAAAGGAGGCCCTACACCATACTAATAAATTATTGTGGTCTAAAACCAGGTGTTTCAGTTTCATTGTCCAACTCCTGTATATGGACACATACACACAGGTAAATCAGCAGGCAAAGCTAATCGTCTCCCACGACTCCAAGGATTGCATCGCCTCAATGAACCCTGGGGCTACTTTATGCAAAGTTAAGTTTGCATTGGGTTTTTCCTCGTTACAGACTTGAAGGCATAAGTCATAGGGTGCCCAGGCATTTGTTAGTTCTCTTAACAGTATCCTTAGCTATATTTTTCCACAATAGTAACTTATCCCAAATGCTTACAGTGATTTTTTCAGTGTGGACTCTACAGCATACATAATGGTGCCTCTAAATGCTCAAGCACAACAGAAACAGACAGAGATTTTTATCTGTGGAAGGGTGTGAGCCAGAGAGAGAGTGGGGTCCTAATGATGAAAGAGAAGAAGAAGCTGTAAGAACCAGACTCTTTCAATGAGTCAAAATAACTCATGGGCACCCATTGACATTTCTTGTGAGCTTTCTGAGCTTTTTCATACTGATAAATACATTACACTAACAAACATAGACCACATGTAATCTGAAAACATTGTATAATATTTGAAAATATAGTTCTAACAGACTGAAACCTTTTACAGTAGGCAATAACCTCAGGATGTTGGGGTTTAACAAGAAGAGTACCCAAGTTCAGGCAAAAACATAATGACACAGAGACAAGATGAAAAGTTAAATGATGTTTATTTACAGTGAATGCAAAGCGGTGGGTTCGTCCTGCAAAGGAATACGAAGAAGTTGGCTGGTAATCCACAGGAGTAATGGTAAGTATAATTAGGAGATTGTTCCTTTCTTTCTTACAGGCTCTTGGGAGGGAGGTCAGCTCGGAGGAGGAAGCAAGGGAAATCCAGGAGGTAAGTGTTCCAGGTTTCGGTGTCCATTTGTGTTCCAGGTCCAAGGGAGAGAGAGAGAGAGAGAGAGAGAGTGGCAGGACGGGGGATGGTTGGTTTCCAGGTGAGAGTTTCCAGGAGAGGAATCCAAATACACGAGTCCTTAAGCTCCGGCAAAAGGCGAGTTCCACACTCCAATAAGTGTCCTTAGAAAACATAAAAATCACCAGGTTACTCAAGGTCTCAAAGATAAATTATTGGCTGTCTCACTCAGTACCAGTGCCACTGAATAATCCGGCGAGGAATGGATCACTTCCAGGAGCTTAAATGCCAACTGCTCTCATCAGCAGAATCCAGGACAGGTGCGTAGATTGGAAAACTCCACCCATGCCACTCTGACTCTGGAAGGTAAGTGAACACAAACAGATCCACCAAACAGAACACAATCCTAACAGTACCTCCCCCTCAAGTGTCGCCCCAAGGCGAACCAGAACGCTTCTCCGGATGAGCCTTGTAGAAGTCCGTAATGAGACTGGGGTCCAATATAAAAGATCTGGGAATCCATGCTCTTTCCTCAGGTCCGTAGCCCTCCCAATCGACCAGGAACTGGTGTCCACGACCTCTCCTACGGACATTAAGGATCCGTCTCACGGTGTACACCGGCTGATCATCTACCAACCGAGGAGGTGTTGGGTCATGGTTGCTGGGGTTTAAAGTGCTCTGAATGACAGGTTTAATTTGAGAGACATGGAACGTAGGATGGATGTGCATAGCTCTGGGGAGTTGCAGCCTGACAGCAGAAGGGTTTATGATTTTAGTGATAGGAAAAGGTCCACTGAATCGAAGAGCCAACTTCTTGGAAAAATCTTTCAGGTGTATATCATGGGTGGATAACCATACCTTCTGACCCACCCTGAATTGAGGAGTTGGAGTCCAATGACGATCTGCTAGTCTCTTATTCTGTTCCAACGACCTCCCAAGAGCCTCCCTTGTCTGCCTCCAAAACCTCCTACAGCGCCTAAGATGATGCTGAACTGAGGGTACCGAGATCTCCTGTTCCTGAGAGGGAAAAAGATGACATCACTTTAGCCCCGCCCACTAATAAATAAATGAGTGTAGCTTCCATATGGAAGGTCCGATTCACTTCAAATTGAATATGGTTGATCTTTGTCAGTATACATCATGACTGATCAATGCTGAACATGTTGACACAGTCAGTTCATGATATCATTTCAGCTCCACCCACTAATAAAAAACTCAGTGCAGCTTCCATCTGGAAGGTCGGATTTCCCCCAAATTTTAAATGCTTCTCGCCAGATGAGAACTCTGCATGACCGTAGATCATATGACATGTCGCTCAGAGTCCCTCCTAGTGGCAATGTGTGGAACATAATGGCAGCCTCGTTGGTCATGCGCAGCTGGCGATGCCAGGCTCCCGCGGTCGCTGCACAGGCCGAGTTGCGCAGAGGTGCGAGGGCCTTCGATGCTGCTTGCAGCTTTAATTATTCTTTCTTTCTTCCGTTGCCTCTTTGCGGGGCAATTTGGGGACTTTGCCATGCACGAAAACTCACAAGATTTTACCCAAAATTGTCCCCCGCGTGAAATTCTTGTTCCTTAATGTCATTGTCAGTGGGTGTGACCAAACTTCTTAGCCACGCCCCCAAATGTGAGATAGGCCGAACCGCAAGTCGTACAGATCTGAAATTTGGCACATTGGTAGAACTCCTCAAACCAAGAAAAAATGTCTCTTGAGGGTATGCCCTAAAATGTACAGAAAGTCAGCCATTTTGGGTCAAATGCCAATTCAATTTTACTCACCTCGAGCTTTAACAAACTCTTCCTAGGGATTTTGAGCTATCGCCTTGAAATTTGAACATTATGCAATTAATGCATGGGGGATTAACATTTAACAAATTCGTGAGTTTTCGGCCATGTTTAAGGGGCGTGGCCGGGACATGAACTTGGCGTTCATGCCCAAAGTAAAAAGATGCAATAACTTTCCCAAAAAAATGCCAAATCACACCAAAGTTGGCATGAAGGAGGACCTTCGGGTTCCCGATGATCCTATGGTGTCATATGCCGACATCATCAAAGCCACGACCCCTGAGAACAGGAAGTGACTTTTTTCACTTGGAAAGGTGCCTCTTTGACCCTCTTGACCCAACCAACTTGAAAGTGTGTCAGAAGACAGATAACAAGTGGGTCTAACTTCGTTTGAAGCACAGTAACTTTTCATAAAAGAGCGTGGTCGTGGTGGCACGGCGAAGTTTGACGTCACGCCATGGCCATACGTTTGGCTTTCATTTCCAGATACATCATCTGATCTGCACCAAATTCAATGTGATTGATGCTAGTCCAGTCCCCAACAGAGATCTGATGACATATTTGGTGGGCGTGACCTAGTTCGTCCACAGCGCCCCCTAGAAACTTTTAAAAAATCGGCCCCAAGCCATGCTTTGAATGAGGAATGTGAAATTTGGTACACATATGTAACTTGTCAGGACCTACCAAAAAGTCTCTTGGAACATTGGTCAAAACCCGACAGGAAGTCGGCCATTTTGGATTGAAGTTGCCATTTTGACCCCATTTTTTCTGTTTCTAGCCCATGTATCTGAGCAAACTCCTCCTATAGCTTTTGACTTAGAGCCTTGAAAATCTTAGTATACTCTTAAGGCATTGGGTATCAAAATGTATCAAAAGCTTTTGCATACATGAAAGCATGTGGGCGTGGCCACGGCTTAAAATATGACTTCTCGCCATAAAAGACTAAATTAATATGGCTCCTACACGGAAAGTCACAGAGACCTGAAACCTTCTGAGATTGATCTGCCTCTGGCCTTGAACAATATTCACTGATCAGATGCTGACATCATCGAAGCCCCGCCCCCTGAGAACAGGAAGTGTAATGTTTCACTTTGTGTGGTACATGTTTGATCCCCTCCAACTAATCAACATGAAACTGTCCCATTGACAGATAACATGATCGTCTAAGTTTGTGTCTAGTACTGACTGGTTTGGCTGGAGGGTGTGGCTATGCGTCATAGCGAATTCTGATGTCACGCCACGGCCATACGTTTGGCTCTAAATTACACATGAATGGTCCGATTCACTCTAAAGTGAATATGGTTGATCTTTGTCAGCCCCCAAACAGCTCTATTGGATTACATTGAAATTTAGATCAGTAGCTCCCCCTAGGACATTTCGAGGGCTATATCTCCATCATACATAATCGGATCCACTTGAAATGTTGTATACGTGATCATGAGTTAATAATGGACATGTTGACAGTCAATAGATGACATCACTTTAGCCCCGCCCACTAAGAGACAAATGAGTATAGGTTCCACTAGGAAGGTCCGATTTACTCCAAATTTTGAATGCTTCTCGCCAGACCAAAACTGTGCATGAGCGAAGATCATATGACATGTCGCTCACAGTCCCTCCTAGTGGCAATGTGTGGAAGTCCTACACTCCAAAGATTTATATTACCGTGTTCATTGGATGATTCTTCATCACTTTGTAATTGACCACGCCCACTTCTGCCTAACTACATTTTTTGCTACGTTGCGACAAAGGCAAAATCTATTTTCCACAAGTCCTCCGACATTTTGAGCTCAATCAAGAACTTCTCCAAAAATCACTCGTGGTACCTAGAGAGCCCAAACCTTTAGGATATGTTCTGTGCATAATCCTGAAAAGTACCTATTCTAGCTGAAGCTCTATCCCAAAGCGCGTCACTACAGTGTACAAAGTTTGGTAATAAAGCTAGCAGATGTATCTCAGGTTCTGTTGGGCCAAATGCCATGTAATTTTGCACACTACTTAAGTAGACAATGCCTATAATTCCCTATAAACATTGTTCAGTTTGGACTGCCCACTTGTGCACAATTAATTCATAAAGATATATGCTAATCAACAATGGTGGTTATAAATTAATTTTGATGAACCCATTAAAGTGTGGTGGCTGAAGAAAATCAGGCCTATTCTACATATGAACGAGGTTCTTGGTGAATATGTTGAGATTTTTCTGACAGGATGGATTTTATGTGAATTTTTCAATTTTGGTCAGTATTACTAATATCATTGAAATTATAGTTAACATTTTCTTTTAAAACAATCATTAAAATTAGAGACATGACAAACAATATCATTCCACATATAGATGTGGTTTTCTGAGAATATTTAGGGAATTTTATGAAATACCATATATTTTATATAAATTAAACAATTTGGCTAACTACTACGGACATGACAGTCAATTATTTTTGGTATAAAAGATAATTAATTTAGGCACTTGAATAAATAGTTATATTGTTTCTTCTATAGTCTCGGAGATCTAAGAATATTTTGGGAATTTTGTGATGAAATTTTGATTTTTAATAAATATTTAAATTTGGTTCATTATAGGTTGTTAATGTATAAACAAAGCCTTTTCACTTTTTGATCAAGGACTATTACATTTAGGGACATTATTAACAATATATATTATCGTAGATATACACAGGTTTAAATGAGGATATTTTGGTAATTTGTATGACAAATAACAAACAAACTTTTGTACTGTCAAAGTACTGTCATAGGGAATAATGAACTCAGTACATGTGTCAACATTTCCCCCTGTTATGACAGGTGTATCCATCCTTTTATTGGTGTTTTTTTTCTCACACAAGTATCAGACGCAATGCTGCCTGTTAATCAAACACATTTTTTTTTTAAACCCATTACATCTCGGGACATTATAAACAATGCATGTTATTGCAGATATAAACAGAGTTAACTGAGAATATTTTGGACATTTTTAATGAAGCAGCCCTGGTAATTGTTTGATGAAATATGGATTCTGCAGAAAGCTCGCTATCGTATCTGCCGCTCGCGGAAGAAACAGCGCCCCCAGGGTTACCCTAGTGGCCAAAAGGTGTATTACATTCGTAGTGTTCAGAACTGATTGCCATGAAAACTGTGCCCGCTGTCTGACGCGGGTTCGAATCCCGGTCATGGCAGGAACTGAAACGTAGTTTTTATACAATAAATATGTCTTATTTTTAGATAGAAATTGAAAGAATATCATTAAATAAATACTTACTCTTTGATCCAATGTTTTGAAAGTTTTTGTATTGAATTAGAATCAAATCAGATTCTATCTGTTATGGCATGTTTGGATTACAACAAATTGAATTTGGACAGGATATCTAATGGCCCTATTTTTTTTATAATGTACCTTTGTTGTGAATTAGTGCTAAGTCAAAAAACCAAATTAAAGTTTGTATTATATAAAGCATTACGAATAAATCCTTTGACGAATCATATACATATGCACAATATTTTACTTAAATGAGAAAACAGCTATAAGAAAATAGTTTGGTTTCAGTTCAATTATGTTTATTTAAAAGGTCACAGCAAGAAATACAAATCACAGCAACTTGTACTGCATGTTTTAAAATGCTTTTTTCATAGTAAAAGGTAATAACAATTTTCTATATAGAAATTCAAGCTCTCTCCTGAAAATAGGAGTGCAGGCAAAATCAACAAATGGCATTCTTGGATTTGCCAGGCTCTCTGCTGCATAGGTCTGATAGACTTTAGTGGAACAGTAAAAGTATTTCACGTCTCCTAATTGATAAAAAAAAAAATGAATACTGGATCCATCCCCCAGGAAACATGACTTTGGCTGGCCACAAGCCAAACAGTTCTTTGTTCTTTTGAGGGTTTGCTCAGAGTGGTGAAGGTCTGGGATTTTCTGTGACCTATGCTTATTCCAGTCTAGAGGGACAGGACAACAACTGGGCTCCAAATACTGCAGTGCAAACCTTTCTCCCGAAACTGACTTGAATTTTCCAAGGGAAGATCAGCTTCCTTTTCATTGTAAACAGTGAAAAAATACCAACATTTGTAATGTATAATATGGTTTTAAAATATATAAATGATCTACTACAGGAACGTCAATAAACTGCATACACACTTGTAAACTCGCCGACTGCTTTCCGTTTAGAAACGGAAGAAAGAGCGCCCCCAGAATTACGCTAGTGGGCAAAAGGTGTATTGCATCCGTAGTGTTAAGAACTACCATAGGAAATGAATGGGAAAAGTTAAGAGAGTTAAGCTTAACCATTCTCGACTCCAGGGTTCAATAACAGTAGTAACCTCTCTGTTTTATTTTTGCTTTTTTCTGACACAAGTATCAGAACCCTTCTTCCTCCATAGCTGCTAATATCCCTAAAGGGCCTTTCAGACAGGACGCGGTTTGTGCTGTGCTTGCCGCTGGGTATAGTGCATCTGTGCTGCGTGCCGCTAAGCCTGTGAGGTCTGAGTGCTTCTGCAACCAAGATCTGACCTGATCCTTTGGAAAATGTGGTCATGTGACGTGGTAGTGTGGAATGGGCGGGGCAGGGGGCGGAGTTGCTGGGAGGGGCTTGGAACCCGATCATAACTGCTTGCAGTTGTAGTTGTTGATTAGAATCATTCATAATTGCTGATAGTTAAACCAACCACTGTTACCCAACTGAGGTCTGATTGGCACTGATTTTTTAGTCTGACTCATAATTTAAAATTGTAACTTTATTTATAATTTTGTTGATAATTATTAAACAGTAATTATAATTATTAGAAGTTGCTAAAAGCCAAACAAAGTATATAGTTGCTTTGTCAAGATATATTTCACAGCAAAAAAGCCCCTTACTTTTCTCTCTTCTCTTTTCTGCCTTAACTATTTTACACAGATAATACATTTAGTGTAAAAAAATTACATTAGCATATTCTAGCATTTTAATTAAATTGTAAATTGTTAAATTTGTTCAAATAAAATAAAACCACCATTGCAGGCCCTTGTGTGATGCTGAAGATTGAAAACTGAACCCCACTCCTGTAAGTATAGACAAGAGCTTTAAGATACCAAACTGCTTCCAAGTTTTATTTCAAAAAAGCCAACTGGGAACTTCATAAACAGTTTATTGTTTTCAAACAAACCAAACGGTTTAAAAAAGTCTGCATATCCCAGATGCAACAAAACCCCAAGCATTTCAGGACAAGTTGTGACTGTCACCAGTTGATTTGGGTGTTTCCTACAAGGACCAACAGGTGTACACACAGCCACATTTAAAGGGAGGACTGAACAATACTGATAAAGCACATAACATCCAAACAGCATGCATTGTGCTATTGGTTTTGCACATATAGGCTGTGTCAAAAGCATAGCAACCTGTATCATGCACAGAGGCCTCAAGTCTTAACTGAAATATATGAACCTTCATGTATTCACACTCACACACCCAATGTCACACATGACATTTCCCAAGCACTAAATTAATAGGATGTCTGTATGAGTCTGATTTTAATCTGCTGTATAGCCACACAGTGAAGACTGGGTGCCACCCCTGAAGTCTCATTGGTCACTGAAGGTGCCCTTTTCAGATTTGATAGATAGTTTATTTTATCAATCCAAACATTAACCAAAGGAACTCCTAACAATCAAGAATACAGTTCAGTAGTTTTGCTAATCTAGGGCTTGTTAAAAACCTTAAACTCTTATATTAATTCCTACCTGAATCTTTTGAGACCTGATTTCAGGTCAGTCAGAATATTGCTATATTGACCTGAGATACAAAGCAGTGGCGTGGTTAGTCCCACTGATAGATCTAAAGAAGATTTTGTGCAATAACTCAGACATATACAGTACTATGAAAAAGTTTTAGGCAGGTGTAAAAAAGGCTGTAAACAAAGAATGCTTTCAAAAATGGAAGTGTTGTTGATTTATTTTCATCAATCAACCAAATGCAGTGAATGAACAAAAGAGAAATCTAAATCAAATCCATATTTGCTATGACCACCCCTTGCCCTCAAGACAGCATCAATTCTTCTAGGTCCACTTGCACAGTTTTTGAAGGAACAAGGTTGATTGGTTGTTCCAAATATCTTGGAGAACTAACCACAGATCTTCTCTGGATGTAGGCTTTGTCAGATCCTTCTGTCTCTCCATGTAATCCCAGACACACTCCAAGATGTTGAGATCAGGGCTCTGTGGGGGCCATACCATCACTTCCAGTAAGTCTTGTTCTTGTCAGGTCTCTGTGTTGGTGTGCAGTTTGTGTGTTTCTTTTCACCCTCAGCTCTAGAGCGTTCCTTGGCAGGGGTTGCTGATCAGAGCCTAATTACTGGGCTTCTTAAGGAGCTGAGACTAGGAGGGAGACGTCCGCCCGTCGCTTCATTTTGAGTGGTAACTGACTGTGGTGTGCAGTGCTTTAGCATACATTTAACCTGAGTCTCATTGTTTTTTTTGTTTTTTTGTCTTTTTCTCATTAGACCTTGCCTGTTGGTTTTTTACGGCTCCTGGTCCTGTGACCTGGTTCCGAGTGAGCTTCAAGTTTTGTTCCTCGTCTCCTACTGTGAGTCCCCCTGCCTCTTCCGCTTCAGGCCCCGGCTCGGGAAAGATCTTTACGGAGAACCATTCTCCTGCTGTCACCTGCCTGTCCACCCTCCTACGTGGGAATACTCAAACTGAGACCTCGAGCTATACAAGAGAACTAAGGGAAAAAAACTGCTGCTGACTGCACACATTCTGCCAACCTCCTTCACAGAGGAAGGACTTACCTCCCCAGCGAAACCACTATCATTCTGGCTGTAAGTCCCTATATAAATCCTCCAGAAAGAAACACCTTCCAATACTCCTGGGATATCAATAACCCTGTCACCTTCCTTTCCAGAGAAGAACCAGTCCCTTGCTGTCGTTGTCTGGATTTCTGTCTTGCCTCTGTTCATTCACTTCACAAAATAAATCTGTTAAAACGCTACCCTGAATTTGTGGTTGTGTTCTGCTCAGAGTTAAAAGAAACGCTGCATTATGACAGTTAACTTAACATTTTGTTAACTGATAAAAATAAACAATCATCATTTATATTTCTGAAAGTGTTCTTTGTTTACAGCATTTTTTCACACCTGCCTAAAACGTTTGCACAGTACTACAAATCATCGACCCTGCTTTCTAAACTATTGGTTACTATTTACATTATGTATTTTTGTATCTGATAATTATTTCTATTTATTTTTTCTGTAGTCTATTACATTATCTTAACTTATATACAGTATATAGCGCCAATCCAGAACAAATGTCATCCGAATGTATCCTGAAATATTTTATCAAATAATTCCAATAATATAGAAAGATTCAAAATCAATTACATGCATTACAGTTTAAACCTAGTTAGAATCTAGTAAAATGCAGTCTTCTCTGTAAAATGTCTTCTCCTGAGCATGGTGGCAGCAGTGGAAAGGGATGTCTCACTTTTTATATGGAAGTATCTTAAATAGCAATGTGTGGGACTGATAAGAAACCACAGACAAATCCTAATCCATAAGGGTAATATATTTTCAGTCTGTTGTCAGCATCCTTGTTTGAGAAGAACTATGCATCTTAATGGTATCAGCATGTTTGCATGTGGTGTTAAACACTCTGCTAGTGTGTCACACATTAGTTAATGTCATCTATATCATACTTTAGATCATATGAACCCTTTACACACTAATGACACTTAAATTACATTTCAAATTTGTGAACTTTGCTATGTCATTGTCTCTGTGTGTGCATCTCTCTCTCTCTGAGTGTATGTGTGTGTGTGTGTGTGTGTGGTCATGAAGTACCCAGCTCTCTGTGTGGTCTGTCACCCTTTAACCTGCTGGCCTGAGGACCTTCACTGTCTGAATCAACACACTCGGTCTCTGTGTCCTGACTGCTGCTCTTCACACATTAAACAGACCAAACATCATCCTTCAGCTGACCAGCAAAGTGACAAAGTTAATTCAGCTCAGAATGGCCATTGTCCAAGGACTTTTCTTGAAGTGTAAAGAAATCATCTTGCTCTCATTAAAAGTGAAACTTAACCCAATAATTGGCAATAGTATATTTCAAACAATACTTTCAATCCACGATCTACATGTTCTATAGACCTCATAATTAAATAAAAAGTAATATTAAGTAATATTGGGGGGTTAAAGTAAACACCATTGATCCATCTTGCGAGGGACATTTTACTACTAAAGATAAGCGCAATGAAATATTCACAATGATCAAATCAAGTAGAAACCAAGAAAAAGACAAGTAATCCTTAGTGATAAAGCAATGAGAAATAATAAGTGAGAGAAACTAATCAATTATAGAGAAGGAGGAACTGTGAAAACACAACCATGAAAATTACATCAGCGAGGATACACTGAAGGTAGGTTTATTGTATAAACAAAAAAGTAAAATGACTAAATACACACTAAAGTTGTGACAATACATAATAAACATTTATAATGTAAAACATAATCTAGAATCTAAAACAGCAAAAAACTATATTCTTAAAACATATAGCAGTAGGGGCTATGATCATTAACAACTATCACAGCAAGAACATTATAAAGAAAGGTTGCTGGCACTGAAAAAACCAAAGTGTAAGCTAAACTGAATAGATACATCTTTAGTTTCTCGGCTACCTTCAGGTCTTGAGTGGGGCTGGTCCACAGTCGAGGGACACCATGAGGAAAAAGACGTCTCACCGTATTTTTATGATAAAGTGACACAATGCTGAGGTGTTAGGTTTGGTTTTCTTTTTTGTTCATGTTTTTCCAGCATTTTCCTAGATGTTTATTATGTTCTGTAGATCTTGCCAGATTATATTTTTATTTTTGCCATTTGGGTTTTGCCATATAGTTCAATTCCTTGCTCTCATTGTCGTTAGGTGTATTCCTTTAGTTCCTTTTTGTTTCTCTTGTGATTCTTTTGCATTTTGATTGATTCCTGATAGATCTTTGTTTGACATTTTCCCCAGGTTTTCTTGTTTAGCACCATACATGTTTATTTGTGTTTTTACCCCTTCTCTGCTCTTTTCTTCTGTCTCAGCTGCTCCACTTATCCTCTGATTGCTCTGCTTTCTCTCTGCCTCAGCTGTAATTCATTCCTTCTGATTAGCTATTCTGGTTTGTCTGTCATTTCTCTGCCCTTGCTTCAGTGTATATATACTCATTGGTTCTGTTTGCTCTCCAATGGATCCTCCTGGTGACTTCATGCCTCTGTTGCTCTGTGTTCCTGGTGCTCCCATCCACATCTCTTTAAGATCTGTTTTTGTACGTTTTTTTCCTATTTCATATCATTAAATCATTCAAACAGAATCCTGCTCTGCTCTGTGTTTGAGTCCTCAAAAACCTAATCATAACATAAAGATAGCAGCATCATAGACAGAGAAACCAGATGACTCTCCAGTGTTGTCTATGAAATATGTTAGCAGGATCTAATGCAAATCTGTTGAGGTTGGAGCATAGCAACTTTTCTTGAATTTTAAACACCGAATGCATTTGGAAAGCCTTTAGGTGGACCGTCACTCTGAGTTCAGCGAGATCTAGGGTAAATCTCTGACATGCATCTGATACAAACTGCTCAGGTGAATGCTGCTGAGTAACATGCCCCACCTCAGTCATTCTGCAATCCCAGCTACATGATCTGAAAGCACACACAGCCCTGTAATCTCAGTGGATCTACTTGCATGACATGAATGACCTAAGGCACTGTACAGACCTGCGTCCTGCCTGATCTGATTGTAAGTAGACCAGGTATAATTTAGACTATTCTGACAATTTACACCTGGCATTCAAGCCTCTGATCTGATCAGAACCCCCCTTTTCACATGCAAATAAACTCATAGTCACATCACAGGCAGTCAGCTCAACAATTAACAGGTCCTCTGATGTTTCTGGAACACCACAGATACTTTAAATCACTTGAACTATTAATACATGGGTTGGGGTGGCATAGAGATGCTTACTTGCTGTCATTTCAGCACTTTATTTGTTTAATTTTGTAGTTTAACTGACATGATACGAGAGAGGAAGCAGAAAATAAATAGCTAATTGCGGAACTTCATAAAGCATCAGCAGATGGAGATTTTGACCAATAAAACAGCATTATACACATGGCCCAGCATAAAGTGGACATTCCAGATATGTTGGTCTGTGCACAAATAATTTTAAAATGTGACAACCTCAGCAGATTCAGTCAGCTTAGAGAGAAATGCATTTACCCATGAAGGTCCTGACCACTGATTGGCAAAACTGCGAGTGGTAAGAGATCATCTTTTTCCAATAAGGAGGGTTCCAACAAATACATTTTAATCTGAAAAAAAAAGTAAAGTATTCCAGAAACGTTTTAATAGATGTTTTAAATAAGCTGACATCTTTTTTTTCTTTGTTTTCTACAGAGTGGTCCAATTAACACTGCTGCGGGGAGCCACATCACATCAGTGTAAGGTACTTATAATTTAATAGAGTTTTAAAGATGTTTAATGACATTATAACTGACAAGTTGAGTTTCTTGATGTCTTACTGAAATGTCTGTGACAGTACTAAACATTTCTTCTGTAAATAGATCACCCTTTCAAATCTGTTGCTTATTTTTGCAAGAATTTAACAGAGATGTGGTTTGGCATATTTCATTTCACAGACAAAACAGATATTCATCCTACATCAAGTAATTTGTCTTAGTGGAATACAAAGCGCTAGACAAACGATTGGTAATTAGCTTTGCATATTGTACACTTAACTGAAGTAACATTTTAGAGGATTTGATGGAAATATCACCCCAAAGGGATTTCCCACTTCTGAGGTACAATGAGTACAACACTATTACATGTCAAACTTCGGGGGAAATTTTATGGACAAGTCCGTGTTTCTGAGCTGAAGAAATGATTTAATTTTTCCTGCTAGTCCTAACTGGTAACCGAAGGAGACGTTTTCAAACTGTGGAGGTACAAGATATCCTACTGTAACTGAAAATAGGATACAGGATTGTTATTGTGTTTAGAGTTGAAGGTTTATTAAAAATACTCAATTATATGCTATAAAGCACAAAAAAAGAAATTGAAAATCTTCATATATTTAATTTTTAATCTTCCAATTAAATAATTCCTAGGAAATTATTTATTAACTCAAATTAATTAATCTTTTCAAGATGATATTAAAATCCATCCATTTAACATTTCTACTTCATCCACTTTATTGCTTAAACATGCCCAGGGTCTTAAGGGGCAGTGCAGTGATAAGAGTGATAAAGGAGGGAGAGATGGGGTGTACCCTCATCAGGCTTCATAAGAAAACTGAGATCCAAAGAATAAACTAGAGAGGTATTTCATGGGGGTTCTGCTTTTTTATTTGCTTTTTTTTTGCACAGAACAATTTTTCTCTTCCTGCTGGTCTCTGCAACCTCAGATTGACAACTGATTGCTGCTCACCCAGGGCTGAGGATCACAGTATGAGGGAGCCCTATGGACTTTGACATGGCCAGCAGCTGATAACAACCCAAACACGGTTCCAGGACTGAAGAGTTTAAAGGCTGGACCCACCTCTGTTGTTAGCTACTAGCAGTGGCTCTTGGGGGGTCCTGCCTTCTTTGCCTTAGTGGTCCTGACACTTTGCTACAGTTTTTATTTGTACAAATGGTGCAGAATTTGTCAGTTTAACACCTCCATACGTCCATTTGACAAGCTCAGTATTGACACATCCACAGAAGATTCTAAGATTAAATGAAGTGTCTATGAAACATCAGATCATTTCAGATGTTATGTGCTGTAAACAAACAGTAAACATGGGCTTAGACCTGACTTTAATGTCAATACCTAATTTCCTAATCGTCCTATATCATCTATATACTGGATTTTTCGAACTATGAAGACTTGTTGTAAATATCAAAAAACCTTTTTTTTTTACCACAACATTATACCAAATAATACTTCACTTACCTTATTAGAATATAGTTTATTTCTACAAATAAGAACAGAAAATAATTTAGATTTAACACTATACTATAGTAAAACTAAACATTATATGACTAGTTACAAAAAGGTATTAAATCGAATACACATCTGCAGCATACATGTAATGGCAGGCAACAGTGGAGAGGAACAAATCACTTCCTAAATTAGGGTGCATTAAACTTTTCACTTCTAAATTACCAGTTACACATGAATTCAGGATTTGCTTTCTACAGTGGGTTTTGTCACCGTGTAAAAAAAAAATGAATAAGAATGGATTACTTGTATGTCTAAAAATTCAATCGGTTAAGATCCACAAGGACACAGAGAATACTAATGTTCTTTTGTTAGCATTGTTCACCGGAGCAAAAAAAAAAAAACCGAGTGTGAAACTTAGTTCTCACTCTGTGTGTTATTATACATTTACAAAAATGAAATCAAACCCTAATAGTTAGATTCTATCTACCGGGATGGTGACAAATCTGTACATTGTCTGGTATTATTTGCATTTTATTAAAAAATTACATATTGAAAAGAAATGTTATTACCTTCTTGACAATCAACTGAAAAATCTTTATTGACACTACAGCAATCAAATCATTGTTATGAAAATCTTTTTGCATGTTTCCACTGATATTTTAACGATCTTAAGTGATGAGCTCTTTTGTAATGAAGTCTTTGAGGGTGAAAGGTCTCCTCGCAATGAATTCCCACTAGTCATCACAGTTTTCCTTCTATAATAAAACTACTTCTGATTAGCATTTGGGTTTAGAGTTGAAATGAGGTTTGTTGGAGTGACCAATGAAAAATAATGTTGAAAGGAAACCCTGGATATAGACATCTGACTGAAAGGGAGCCTGCTCCTCATGTTGTGATGAGTTGAGACAGTGAAGAAGCTGAGGATGTAGGAAGATTTGTAAGGAACATATGGTGAACTTTGGCTTTAAGGGTTATAATGTCATGATCAAGGGTGTTTGGTTTTATTGTTTCTGTAATTTGCATCTGTTCTCTAACTACCTCCCCATTTTCTGCCCTTCTGGTTATGCTACCGTCATCCTTCTGACCTTCGGAAGAACTGACCATGCTTCTGAAACCAGCCCTTGAGCCCTCACCATAAACCTACCTTTACTAAGGAGTTTTCCACCAGCCTATCTTTCGGATGCCGTTTCTTCTCTAATACTGACCTGGACCTAACCTGCCAGCCCTCCCTCATGCATTCAGTTTAAGTACTCACATGCGTGTCTGCGCTTTGCTGTTTAGTTCCCCTGGAATCTCCCAGTATAAACAAATCCTTAACCTGTTCAGCCCTGAGGGATTTTAGAGGCAATTTCCCCATGAAATTGGAAAACTCAAATAAATCAAGTATAGCTTCACATTTATAAAGTCTAAATCCAAACTTTTGGTACCTGTATAAAGGTAAGACATAATAAATTGCTTTCCAGTGGAACCACTGTTGCAACTGTTACTATGTCTGATTTATTTGTGATAAAACAAACAAAACAAAAAGAAAAATCACATTTGTTGAGCCTTGCTGAATACATCTTCTAAATGAACATTGCAAAACACCATGAAAATCAATTTGAAATCCTAGGAGAAGCCTCGGATTGTATTCATCAGCATCTTGACTATAACTGCAGCAAATTTGGACTGAATCAGTTGAAGCATATTTGTTCCACAAAATGTTTAGTGGGCAATGTGCCAGGCGGAGCTGGCAATTTGGCCAAATGTGCCAAAGCTGTGTCAATGTGTTTTTTACCCCATAAAATGGAATTTGGTTAAATAAAAGTGCTGATTTCCTTTGTAGGAGTCCTTCTGCATATGACATCGCCCTTGGCCATGACTTTGTTTTGTTTCCAACAAACAAAAACCACCAAAGCAGTCCATCAGCTCTGTATTCATTCTCTCGTTTTCTCTGATACACATGAGAACTGCACAGTCTTCTGAGTATTTCTATATATGACAGAACTCTGACTTGTACTTGACAGCTGAGGTGTACAAATCCCCAGGCGGTCGTGGCACTCAGCCACTGACACTGAGCCTGGTTCTGCTGAAGGTTTCTTCCTGTTAGAGTTTTCCTTTTCACTGTCGCTACATGCATGCTCAGTATGCGGGATTGCTGCAAAGTCAATGACAACAATGCAAGCGACTGTCCACTGTCGCTACATTATGGGAAGAAACTTGTGCCATAAACTTGTGCCAGAAACTGAAGTTGAATTGCTCAGACTTAATCTGCATTTGTGTAATTTGAAATTAAATACATTGGTTTGAAAATTAATTTCACTAAACTAAAACTGAATTTAATGGTTTGAAACTGAATTCATTTCAATTTAAAATGTATTTCGCTGTATTACAAATTTAGTTTGACTACTTCACTCAGGTCTGAAATTAAATTTTTTGTGTCACACATCCATCAGGTTAAACTTCCTTTACGGCATGTTGAGCTGGAGCAGCGCAGCATACAGGAGCTTGGCGGATGTCAATTACCAAGTCAAATGAGCGTCTATAAGAAGCGTCATGTAAACAAATGATGGTCAAACAGTAACATTTATGCTACCTGTAGCTATTAGCTAAACATGACAGGTTAGCATAGTGTGCCGCTGGTGTTACATTAGTCTGTGTTTCTCTTGCCCTTACCTCAGCGTAAGTTAGGTTGCCTAGCAACCGTGTTAGCGTGAAGCACAGAGCTGTGAAGCCGAACAAATGGAGCCTGAAGGTTAATGACGCTGTCTCTACTGTAAATAACTACACGGTTTTTATTTACCCTTTAACATATTGCTAATGGCTTATAATGCTGTTTTGTTTTAAAATGTTATTGTTTTATGATCTTATTCATTATTCAGCTGTTTAAATGTTCAAAATAATTTTTGTGTTCATTGATATAAAAATCTAACACTAAATAAAATACATTGATGACAAATACCATTTGTTTCAATTATTTGTAAAGCTTTAAACAACTTAACACTAACATATTAACTTTAGTAACAAAGTTTAAATCAGTTTATTTGTAGAGCAAATAAAGGAGAATAATAATAATAAGTATTAGTTATTATTATGTCACAACTATTATTATAATAAATAAACCAAACATTTATATTGGATATCGTCTGACTGAAATATATCTGTTTAACTTCCACCCATTGGTAAAACCCAGCGGGATTTTGAAAACATTGTGCCGGGAGTCAGCCGTTCTCTTGGGGTTTAGCGCACCTCAACCAGCCGGTCAGCTGACAGCTGGCGAGTCGGCTGCTAGAGCAGTGGACGTCTCCGAACACGTCAAAGTACTTGTGCAATTAATCTTGTTACACCGAGCAGATATTTTAGGTTTACACAGCTACGGTCTCGTCTAAAAATATTGTAAAAGTTAATTTTGTTTCAGAGAATGCGGAATATATCCGGCCTTTGCTACTGCCATTTGAACAATCTACTTCAACCTGCAATGAATCATGGGATAGGGTGGGCCACGGAGGATACATCGGACCCATCCTTCAAATGTGGGGAAAAGAAGGACGCATTTGTCGGCCGCATTTGAAGGAGCCTTCGAAGTTGGATAGCCTTCGTTGCCTCACCAGGACGTTATCTATGGAAGCAAATCGTTACCATATTTCAAATGAAAAAGCATTTTCAGAAATGCTTTTTCATTTTAAGAATGTGGCTGCATTGTTTGACTCATAAATAAAATTAGTAATCAATCATCTTATTTGCATTTTCTTCTTCACGACTGCAAATTTTATGCCATAATCAAAAAGAAAACAAAGCAGACATTGCTTTTTCGTTTTCGTAGTCTGCCCGCAAAGTACTGCCCAGAACTCGAAAACGAAAAAGCATTCCGAGCGGCGGGCGCAGCAGAGGGACGTCAGCAGCCGCTCTTCCTCAGCTCCCTGCTGACCGAGCTACCCATCTTGTTCGGTAGGGGGCGGTGTGCACGTCTGGATTGCATTACATTGCAAACGTGCCGAGAAATTGATTGAATTGCAGCAGGGCCGAGCTCAGTTTGTGGCATTGGCAGGCAGAACTGGTAGTTCCGGTAGCCGCCACAGCCTGCCACCGAAGCTGCCACTGGAACTGCCACAGTTCCAGGGTGGCAGACTGTGGCCACCCTGCGGCCACAGTCTGCCGCAGGGTGGCAGGGGATTCTGCGAGGATGCCAGAAGGTGCCACACCGGCCGTAAAAGCTTGCCAATGCGGTTGCCGCTGTTTTTGTGGAATCTGATACTGATTATTGGCAAATGGGATGTCATTGTTGTTATAGCCTGTTACCTTTAAATAATGATTTCATTATTGATTATTATTTAATAAACAGCTTTAGACCCATAACATAAGGTGACTGTATTTACTTGACATGGAAAATAAATAGCACTATGTGTATGTGTGACGTGTTGAAAGGATGACGAAAATGTATTGCACAAACAGCCGGTTTATTATAGAGCACGAGCAGCTATTCTGAATTGTCACTCACAGAAAATTATAAATAAATGCTTAAAAACACGCTGGATGTTCCAGGCCATAAGGCTGCCACGAGGATACCACAGCCTGCCACCGGAACTACCAGTTCTGCCTGCCACTGCCACAAATTGCCACAATTCAATCAATTTCTCGGCACGTTTGCAATGTAATGCAATGCAGACGTGCACAGCGCCCCCTACCGAACAAGATGGGTAGCTCGGTCAGCAGGGAGCTGAGAAAGAGCGGCAGCTGACGTCACTCTGCTGCGCCTGCCGCTCGGAATGCTTTTTTGTTTTCAAGTTCTGGGCAGTACTTTGCAGGCAGACTACGAAAACGAAAAAGCAATGTCTGCTTTGTTTTCTTTTTGATTATGGCATAAATGTGCAGTCGTGAAGAAGAAAATGCAAATGCAAATAAGATGATTGATTACTAATTTTATTTATGGGTCAAATAATGCAGCCACATTCTTAAAATGAAAAAGCATTTGTGGAAATGCTTTTTTTTTTTTTAAATATGGTAACAATTTGCTTCCATAGTTATCGGCCTACAAACCCGACCTTCAAAGGATGCAGTCCCTGAAGGTGGACATAGCAATAGTGAATGACATCCATAAATCGGTAAATCTGTGTTTGATTAATCTGTGGCTTCAAGGACCCGGATGTGTGACACACACAAAAAAAAAACAACTGAATTTTGGAACTGAAATTAAATTATAGAACTTAAAGTGAACATAATTAAACTGAATTTTCAATACAAACCAAAGCAATTTTCAAACCCAACAAATTCAGTTTCAAAGCAAATAAATTCAGTTTCAAACCATTACATTCAGTTTCAGTTTAGTGAAATTCATTTTCAAACCAATGCATTTAATTTCAAATTACACAAAATTACACAAATACAGATTCAGTCTGAACAATTCAAATTCAGTTTCTGATGGCACACGTTTCTTCCCATACTACATGCTCATCCTGAAGGAGTGAATGCTTCAAATTACTGATTCGATGCAGTCTGCTCTGTTTCCTTATAAATAATTTTTTCAACCAATTTGAAAAATAAACTGAACTTGACTGCATTGTCTGATAACTAGGATCAATTGGAATGTATGTACCTGACTTGGAATTGACGACATGTGTTGTGAATTGGCACTATATACTGTAAATAAACTGAATTGAAATTAAAAAGGCAAAGTAAGAGTACAGATTCCTCTGGTGCTCCTGTGGTGTTGAGCACTTGGTTCATCATACAGCCTTTCACCAGTAAACTCTGGTCTGTTTGTCAGGTAGTCTTTGATCCTTGACATAGTTAAATTGACTGTTGTTTAATGCATTGGAGAAATCAAATAACAGGATCCTCAAAGTACTGCCTATTTTCTCCATAGTTTCCAGGGTTTATGTAAGCAGATGTATGATGGCAACGTCAACTCCAAAGTCTCAGCAATAAGCAAACTATAGAGGGTCCTGAAGGGTGTTTGATTGCTTACTCTGGTTATCCAAAGGAGTCTCTCCAGGACCTTCATTATGTGGGATGTCAGGGCAACAGATCTATATTTGTTGATGACCAATGGATAAGCTTTCTTAGGTACTGGAATAAAGCAGAATGTCTTGTTCAGCACTGAAACCTTCTCCTTGGTCGGGCTAAGGTTGAAGAGGTGCTTCAGAATGCTACATAGCGGGTCCACACAGACTTCCAGGGGTTGGCACCATCATGACCTGCAGCTTTGTTTTGGTTCAGTCGCTTCAGCTCCATTTTCACTTGCCTTTGAGAGACAGAGGGGAGGAGATGAAGAGAACACCTGATTTGGTAAAACACAATGATGGGGCAGTAGCTCCATGACCAACTTGTCAGATAAAACATTTGAGGTGTGACAGAAAAGCTGTGAGTCAAGAGGGAATGGGAGACTTGTTTGGCTGGGGGCAGGAAAGGAGGATGTTGAGCCTGTTCCCAAACTGAACCAAATGAAGCAGGTGTTTGGTTTATGGGCTCTGTCCAGACTTTCCTTGAGCTGATCCTCCTTCTATCTGAAGTCCATGAACTTCTTCATTCTTGACAAAACACGTCTTTTACCGTTATACCGTTATACTCTCCTGCTTTTATGCCTTCTTGCTGTTTCCAATCTTGGCCTTAAATTGAATTTCTATAATTCCCTGTCTCCCTCAAAGAAAGCAATTTTTTTTTGTTAAGCAGTTCCTTCAGGTTACTGGTGATCCAGGGTTTGAGCAACAAAGCTAAGAGAGCTGGTTTCAAGAAAGTAAAGGGCGTCCTGCCGACCTGCAGGTACTCCTTCTTGCCTTATGATGATGTTGTTTTCTTGCTCCTGATCTCCAGGTTTAGGATTTTTTCCAAGAAAGGCACCAGACAGGGCTGTTCAATCTTCCCCTCACTATTTGCTATATTCAATTAACTATTCATTGAAGCTCTGGTGGCTGCAGTTCACCATTACAAATATATGAATAAAAATCAAACATCAGATATAACCTCTCAATTTCTTTTATATGTTATTGATGTGTCTCTCTTATTCGAAAAATGCAAACCCATTTCTTCCAGAGACAATAACAATAGTAGATGAGTTTTGTGCCAAAGACAAGACACATGAAAAACGACCATGAGACCATTTAATAATGCCTTTTCAACTAAAAAAAACCTGGATGATCATTCTCCAACCGTCTTAATTTCCTTTAAGAGGTTAAATTTCATATTTGTTACTGTGTTCCTTGATAAGTAATCATATTAGTGTGATCACTAATCATTTAATTTATTCTTTTAGTAACGAGATACAAAGCAATGATTTTTGGAAGTCAGAGTTTCTTGTGCTGAGAAGGAGCAGCTTGTCTGTTTTGTTTGCTAGGGAGCGGACATTTGCCATGTGGATAATGTAGACTGAAGTGTAACTCGTTGGCCGAGCTTGACAAGGATACGTGCACGTCTCCTGGTCTAAGTCTCTTGTAAATCCCACAGAGAGCTGCTAAGCTTCAAACCAGAATCTCAGAAAAATTCTCTGGATTGATGAAAGCCAGAGCAAAACTGCTTAAACAGGACTGTGTCGTGATTAGGAGCTGCTCTTTGTTGAAAGCGACTGTAGTACAGAAGCAAAGTTCAGTGTAAATACAGAAAAAAAACACAAGTGTGAGCGAGCGTAGTATGGAGGAGATGCGGCCATCCGTGGCACTATTATTGACATTTTTTGGACAGTGCTTGAAGCGTGTGTGTATACTCACCAAACATCATCTTTAGCCAGAGATGGCGACTTGAGTTTGAGAGTCGCACTCTAGGTGCACTCTAGTCGCACTTAAGACCCAAAAGTGAGTTGGCTTGGACTTTTGGCCTAAAGACTTAAACCTTGACTTGGACTCCTTGTCTGGGAATCCAGTGTTATTAACAATTTTTTTTTTCTCATGCAATGAAGATTGAAAGAAAGCCGGTGTTGTGCAAAATTGTTTATTTTGTTGCCATTCTTCTGTGATTACTGTGTGCTTGCCTCATAAAAGCAGATTCTCCTCACCAGTCTGCTATTTACTAACCCTCACCTCACAGGACTTAAGAACTCTGTGGAAACACTATACAGTGAAAAATATGTAGCGTCCCCATGGTGTAAGGCTGCAGCTCCTGCCATGTTTTTCGGTGAAAAGATGCGCTTGACTATTAGCCACTGATGCTCCTTAATTATAGACTGTAATGGCTCATAACAATCTGCTCAAGTTAACTGTAGCCTCACAATAATGACCACTTGAATGTCTCTAGAAATGAAAAAATAACTTTCTACATGCTCTCACTGCTAAGCTAGCTGTGACATTACAAGGACACTTAAGGCTGAAAATATATCACAATCAGAATAAACAAGTAATTTAACTTTGGTTTCTATCACTCACATCGCATATCATCTTTAGTCCAAACAGCAACCACAACGTTTAAAAATAAATAAATAAAAACAAAGAACAGTATGTACAATTTTTTATGTACATAAAAGATGGAAGACAGATTGTGATAATGCAAATAAGCTTATTTGTTTCCACCAGAGTAGAGCTGAATTTTCGGGCTGTGAGGTGTTCATTGTGTTCATCAAAGAACCAGCATGGGGGGAGAAACTGTCTTTGTGGCGGCTGTTTCTTGGCATTAGTGCTCTGTAACGCAAACCTGAAGGTAACAGTCTAAACAGTTTGTGTCCAGGATGTGTGGGGTCTGCAGAGATGTTAGCTGACTCTAGACCTGTTTAAGTCCTCGATAGAGGGATAGTCAGCTAATGGTTCTCTCTGCAGATCTAATTGTTTATTGAAGTTTAGACCTGTCCTTATTTGTAGATTAGCCAAACCACACAGTGATTAACGAACACAGGACAGTCTGAATGATGGCAATGTAGAAGATGACCAGGAGCTCCTGTGGAAGGTTGTACTTCTTAAGTTGCTGTAGCAAGTACAGTCTCTGTTGAGCCTTGTTCTGAACAGTGTCTATGTGTGAGGACCCCTCCGGTCTCAAGAAAGTGTGGTTTCTAGGATCCAGAAGTGATCCACAGTGGACACTGCTGTTGAGGATGGTGAGGGGAGGCAATATAAGGGTGTTCTCTGGAAGTCCATCATCTCCACTGTCTTTAACGGGTTTAGCTCCAGGTGGTTCTGAGTGCACCAGTGGACCAGCTGATCCACCTTCTGTCTGTAAGTAGACTCATTATTGTCCTGGATCAGACCACTGGAAACCAATGACAGTCATCTGCAAACTTCAACAGTCATTTGTAAACAGAGAGAAGAGGAGTGGGGAGAGAACACATCCCTGGGGGGTGTCAGTGCTGATGGTTCTTTAGTGGGAGAAGATGCTCCCCAGCAGTAGCTGCTGGTGAAAAATATTCTTGGTAAGGCTGATGTAACAATACATTTCTTTACCTACTCCAATATTTGAAATTCAATTCAATTCAAAGATACTTTATTGATCCCCGAGGGGAAATTAGAATTCCAGTACAACCCATCCAAGGGGGGACGGGTCACCGAGGCTTTGCTGCCCACTCACAGGCGCTGCCCTAATGGAAATGGAATCAACAGTGAGATGACGAAGACACGAAACATCCCTTTCATCATGCCTGTGCAATGCCAGTTGCCAAAAGCACCACAAAACTTAATACAGTCAAAGAGTTTAGGTAAAATAGGACGATTCTTAACAACCTCTTAGTTGTGCCTATGCTAATCTTTCCTAGCACAGCTAGCTTGATAGGTTTTCCATATGAACTCTTGATTCTTCATGCTTCTTAATGCGTTTGGAGAGATGCTTCAAGTCGGTTTGTCCCGACTGTGTCCACATTAAATCATTTTTGGCACTTTTGAAAAGACTGCAGGGAAAACAGAAAAGTGCATTGGCTACTTGCGCTTGAACTCTTGCAACTCCTGCAAAAACTGTTGTAGACTATTTTTTTCTCCTTTGTTTGCTGGTTGATGATAATGTTGGGCTTGTCGGATCGCCACTGCTGCCCAGCCTCAACTGCTGCTGCCGGTCAGTCAGGAAGCTGGTGATCCACCAACAGTGTAGGGTGGCACTGTGAGTTTGGTGAGCTTTTGGTGAAGGCCGTCTAAGTTTATGATGTTGAAGGCTGAGCTGAAACCTAAAAACAGGATCGTAGTGTTTGTCCCTAGGTGGTCGAGGTGGTGTATGATAAAGTGCAGAGCCAGGTTGACTGCATCATTTGCTGACCTGTTTGCCGGTAAGCAAACTGCAGGAGGTCCAGGAGAGGGCCTGTGATGTCGTTCAGATGCTTCAACACCAGACGCTCAAAGGATTTCCTGACATTTTCTTCATCATATCAAGCTAGAAGCACTACCTGTTTTGTTCATTCAGACGTTTAAAACTCAAATAGTCACCTAGAACATTCTGTTGTAATTGATGTCCTAAATCTGAACATCCTTACTATTTAGAATTAAAAAAAACAAATATAAATATAAATATTATGAATGTACAATATTTTCCAGCTGAGCGTGAAGAGAAGAAAACCCTGTTAATGCGATATATAATGGAGTGGACATTATGAAAACAGAGATTAACAGATGTTAACCTAGTCATTACAAAGACAAGAAGCAATTTATTTGATTCCTTCAGGAATATAAAATTACAGGTCTGAATCTCTTTTCACAATTTTTTCTTAGAGCATATTTATATTTCTAATAGGGTAAATATTAGATTTGATCAATTTATAATATAACATAAAGCAGCCTTTTGGATGGCAATTTAAATATCAGAAGATAACTGCTAATAAATATTAATAGACTGAAAGATAATTATGAAATGTTCATGTTTTATTTTAGGCCTAAGGAGAAACAGTACCGGTTTGGAAACCTAACCTTGAGCAATGCAGGTTTGGAGTTGCACTAGATGTCATGGATTTGACAGGAAAATGTTTGTTTCAGTCATTACAGACTTGACTTGGACAAAACATGAACATCTCTGCCTTTACCTCACACTTGAACCCATTTGGCCTTGGAATAATGCATTCAGCATTTAAGTTAGGTGGCTTGTAGAACTGAGGACAGAACTTTCACAAGCTAAGATGGGCCCATTCTCTGGCTGATGAGCAGATTTCTATGGTTTAAACGGGAAAGAACATTTCTTTCAACATCATTTAAATCTGTTACTAATACACTGAGAGAATTGTTGAGTGTCTGAACTTTATCTAAGCCCCTCACAGTATCTGGAAAATGTTAATAATATGCAGAAACAGGACGTGTATTTAAAATTTCATTTAAATGTATTTTAAATAAATTCAGGCCTTTTAAAATCCCTTTTTCACAAATGCAATATCTGTGTGTTAAAAAATAATTATAATCACCCTTTATTTTAACATATAGAGGTATATTTTACAAGAAGCCTAAAATAAATTTACTTTCAGAAAATTACATTTAAAGTATATTTTCCTTTAATATGCTATCAAAGACTTTAATGCAACAATGTTAAAGTACATTAAAAGTGTTACAGTAGAAGTGTAAAACTAATATATTTTTATATGTTTTCAGAATATATATTTTTGTTAGTACATTGGAAATATATTATTCAAAATGTAAATAAATTTTCAATAAAATTTGAATTCTTTTCCCTGGGATACCATCTAAAGTTTAGCTGATTGCATTTTATTTGTTTATCTGTGTCTCTGGTTGGGGAAAAAGTGTTTGTTTGTCCGGTTTAGATGATCAATAAAGGTCAAACAGTAACTGCCAGAAGCTGTTCAGACAAGATCATTCATTTTTATGTCAGAAAACATGAATTAACAAACATGCAATCATTATTATTGGTCACCAGTAAATTCCTCTTTCTAAGTGGTTTTATTTATTGTCAGGAGACGTTGAACACTTTGTTGTTCTTGTTTTTTAACAGGATAACCCCTTGCAGGAGGTGGAGAATAAAACATCCTCACTCAGTCAGTCCTTATTGCATTCACACCTGAATGTAGCGCGGTCCAAGGGGGATCAGTCCCAGTCCATTTAGGCCACCTTTGCAGAGTCCCGGGCTCGTCGGTTGCAGCGTCCTCCAGCTGTTGTATGTGTGTGGTGCGGCAGGAAGACCTGTGTGTACTTTGTACTGGGGTGGAAAGGAAAAATAGATCCACATTTAAAATTTTCGGGGTGGAGTTGCAGCAGTAACAGCTGAGTGGTGGACGGCAGAGATGAGAGCTGGGGAGGAGAACGACCCCCGACAGAAAGCAAGGGAGAAACCCTTCATCTGTCTAAAAATACGCTCTGACATTTGATTTTTTCATGCAGTATTTACATTCGCTATGTTTTCCCATATGAACACGTGTATTGTTGAGGGATGGAATGGACATTGACTTTAGTGGTGGCTAACAAGTAATTAATTTAATTGTATCTGTAAGTAATACAGCGTTAGGTACTAAAAACAATTTTCCACAGCGTTTTGTTGTTTTATCTAAAACTTTTCCTGTTTCTCCCCGTATTTACCATTATACTGGAAGACATTTTTTGTTGGCTATTTGGATATAATAATGTTTTTATAGTTTATATTTTAATCATATATCAATCAATTTTGTCAGAATGAAATACTGTTTGTTTTTCCAGTTGAAGCATGTTCTCCGATTAAACTCGATTTGTACTCATAGTCAGTTTTAAAATCATGATAAAAAAATAAAGAAACTAGAAAAAAGCAATCCACTTGCTCTTGGAGCCCTTGGACGCTTTATTCGGTTTTTATTTCCAGCTCTTTATATTGCTGTAGGTAACAGACTCATAGTGAAATTATTGCAGCATGAAACAAAACGCAAGACCAATATGAAATGTGTGTAGGAGGCTACAGCTGCAGGTTTCTGACACTTTCTGCGCTTTTTACCTCCGCTTGGGTTAATTGTAGGACTGAGCTAATTACCGTGAAGCTGTAAACCCCTCCTGCTGGCAGTAGATTGGTCAGATCCGGGTGGACCCCCAGTACCCTGACCCTGCCCGCTGTGGTCGAGCCATGTATAAGACGCAGGGGACCCCGGCTGACAGCTGCTATGAGAACAGGAATCAAACATAACTTCTTCGTCTTTGCTGTAGCCTGAATACTTTGCATCGGCTGGAAGTGGGCTGTTTGTTTCTGCTTCAGCGGATCTGGCTTCTGCTCTGAGTTGGACTCACTTATGGAGTTGTCGGATATCTCCTTCCCCATCCCTGCCGCTGATGATTTCTATGATGACCCCTGCTTTAACACCAGTGACATGCACTTCTTCGAGGACCTGGACCCGCGGCTGGTTCATGTGGCCCCGCTGAAACCTGAGGACTCCTCATCCCCCTCCTCCTCCTTATCATCATCATCCCCCTCACCGTCCTCCCACCTGCATCACCACCTTCAGCACCCAGAAGCAGAGGAAGACGAGCACGTCCGCGCCCCCAGCGGGCACCACCAGGCCGGCCGCTGCCTGCTTTGGGCCTGCAAAGCTTGCAAACGGAAAACTACCAACGCGGACAGGCGGAAGGCGGCCACGCTGCGTGAGCGTCGGCGGCTCAGCAAAGTTAACGACGCATTCGAGACACTGAAGCGCTGTACGACGGCCAACCCCAACCAGAGGTTGCCCAAGGTGGAGATCTTGCGGAACGCCATCAGCTACATCGAGTCCCTGCAGGCGCTGCTGCGCGGCGGCCAGGAGGACGGCTTCTACACGGTGCTGGAGCATTACAGCGGGGACTCTGACGCGTCCAGTCCCCGCTCCAACTGCTCCGATGGAATGGTGAGTTAAGGATTTTCACCCACCAACTTTCTTTGCTCACCTGACTCGTCCTGTGGCCAGCTGTGATTTTCTTTCCTGTTATACAATCTTAACTTTAACGTGGAATTGTTTGTCCTGATTTCGTTTCTTTTTAACACAGTAGAAGATTTATAAAACAGACAGATATTATCTGCAGCACAGACAGATAATATTTAATATTAGACTAATAATAATAATAATAATAATAATACATTTCTATTATTGTTATTATGTCTTTCGCATATTTCTTTTTGATTGGTGTATTCTGGATTAATTAAAATGCTATTTAAAAATGCGTGTTTACAATAAAGATTTATGGAGAAAGTGTTGAGAAAACTGTAAAAATATTTTTTTAAAGTACGTTTTGTGACAGCAGAGACAGATTAATGAGACATAAAAATGCGACCTGATTTGTAAACAGTAGTACGCCAGTCATTAGTGTTTTATTTTAAAACGCGTCTTTTTTTTCTTAAGCACCGTAGATTGTAGTCTGTTTTATTATTTGGACAAAGTCAAACATTGAAGCGGATGATAAAGCCGGTCTTGTGGTTTTTGGAGCCGTTCCGTGTTGAGAACTGATGTCAAAAATTCTTCTCCTTTCAGATGGATTTTAATGGGCCGAGCAGAACAAAACGTTTTGACAGCAGGTCTTTTTACTCTGAGACGCCAAACGGTGAGAACACACAGCTAGACACTTTATCAGGGGCTTTGAAAGAGCTTAATGTAAACGCGATCAAACAAACAATGAGTCTTAGGGAATATTTTATTTAACTGGACCTGAAATGAAGCTACGCACAGTCGCCTAATTCCAAACTAATTTAAATAAGCTGAAAATTTAAAGTGAAGATGTTTTGAATCAATATAACGAAATAAAGTCCGATTTTAACAGATGCTTGAATAGATCAATAGTATATTACCAGATAAAAACTAAAGTACGTTTATAGAAAGATGAAATAAAGTAATTCACAGTAAAAGTCCATAAAAATATATATTAGCATTTCTATAAAATGTATGTTTGTTCTTTTCCATGGGCAGCTGGTCCAAAGAGGGAGCGCAACTCCGTGGTCTCCAGTTTGGATTGCCTGTCCAGCATTGTGGAGCGGATCTCCACGGACAGCAGCAACCTGCAGCCCGCGGCTGACGGCTCCGGTTCCTCAGCCACCTCAGCTCCGCTCAGCGAGGCAGGAAAGGCCCCAGAGCCCATTCAGAACCCCTCCCCCGCCGACATCCAGGACCCAAACCGTATCTACCAAGTCCTGTAGAGCCTCCTACACAACCCCAGCTTGGAAATGAACACCCTGTCTTACACAAAGATGCTGTAACAATAAGTCATCATCTCCATTTCCTAACCAGCTGGAAGCCTGAATAATGTCAAAGCTCATTCCTGCTCGGAAAAAAAAAAACTTGTTCATTTAAGCCTGTCAAAGTTTTCGTCACTGGGCATTTTTTTTATTAGTTTTGATATTAATTTAAAAATAATAAAATGTACTTTTTATATTTCTCTAGTCTTAATTTAAATTTTAAATATATTGATAAACGTAAACATTTTTGTATTTGTTCCAAGTCAAAAAAAACTAAAAAACGAAATTAAAAGAGCAAACAGAATATTCTATTATATAATAACGATAATAATGATAATTATTGGTATTATAGTAGTAGTATTTACATTTTACATCCCTGTAAAAGAGGGAACTAAGTAGAAACTTGTCAGTGGTTTGCAACACAAATGAGGTTGATTGCATAAACCCTAAACTGATAAGAATAATTTACTTTCCACCACAGATGCGCTCCAAAGACTACATTATTCCACTGCTTGGTAAAGTTAAGGGATCCAATACTGTTTAACCAATAGCCTCCAGTACATTGTTTTTTAAGTAAAAAAAAAAAAAAAAGACTCAGTTTATTCATTTTATGAACCGAGGCCAAAAAACCATCCGCTGACATTCCTCCATTTTCACCCTTCCATCTAAAGTCAAAATACAACCACAGCACACACTGCTGCAGCTAAACCTGATGACAAAATGATGGCGAGCGACATATTAAGCAGCATTTGGAGAAGGAATCTAGAGATTGTTTTTACATCCCCTCTGCAGGGCCACGTCTGCATCCTGTCAGATCCAGATTCAGAAGTCTCTTTCAGCCACTGCAGCACAGAACCATTTTTCTGTTTCTGTACATATGTAAATAAGAGCTGATTTGTTTCATGTGAAGTTATTCATTTGTATTTAATGTTTGTTTTTATTGTTTGTTGTGAAGAAATTGCCACCTTTATATTTATACTGCTGAAAATTGTGTGAAATTCTGAAGATAAATTCAAAATAAATAAAAAATCCACTGGCTTATTTATACAAAGAAGCCTAACTTTGACATTTTTTTATTTTACACTAAACACTCAAATTGATAATAATAACTGTCTTTTTGTTTTAAAGTAAAAAGAGATTTTATTGTAAGATTAAATGATTTATTTTAATATAATAAACTTGATCCGGCCCCAGGGCGGCGCTGCATAAGCAGGTAAAGGAGAGATGTTAATAATATCATTTGCTGAGAAAACTGAACCGGTACTTTTTTCACTGCCATACTAGTTTAGCATTTCAGGTAAGTGGGTATAAAATGAGGCTGTTTAACAATGCAGCCTAAATGTTTTGGAGGTCATATCACACTGATGTGTGTTTGAAAAGCAATAGATTAATACGATGCTACATCGACACCCAACTATAACCTTTTTGAATAAATAATGTTTTATAAAGGTAAAGATTTTGGGTGAAAAACCCAGGCAACATAAACTCTTCCCAATGTTTCCTGAACAATACGAAGAAAAAAACAAACTACTGTATTTATATATTATGTCTATCTTTTTTATCTTTGTCTCTCCATCTTTCTTATTTTTCCATCTTTCTGTCTCTTTATCAAATCGTTTATCTGCTTTTATCCCTTTCTTTCTTTCTTTCTTTCTTTCTTTCTTTCTTTTCTCTATCTATCATGTATGTATTTAATCACCAAGCTCAGTCTTATAGATCCAGGGGGATAATTTCACCTCCGACAGCCAAGCCGGGTCAGAATCTTTTATTGGGTGGTGACTGGACTTTAGCAGGGGCAGGGCATGAAACACTAGGGCTATTTTGTGTATTTGTACCTTCGCCATATGTACCAGGAGTAGGAAAGTTAGACCTGCTGCTGCTGCTCGCATGAGAAAGTGCTGCCATCAAAACTAAATTTGGCACTTTTTAAAACCGCTGATATCCTTGCCTGCTTTCTAGCTTTTAGCGCATGTTTTTCTGTCCTGAGCCTGTGTTCACCTGCGTGCGAGCGCACGTAACTCCGTGGCAGAGTCAGCGTTGGTGACACGGGTATGTCCCAATTCAGGGGCTGGATCCTTCAAAGGCCGTATTTGTAGGCCGATTACGTCACAGCGCGGCGACGAAGGCTGTCCCAATTCATGAATCCTTAATGCGCCCGAGGAGTGTGTTTTCGTCCAGCTTTTGTCAAGTTTGGCCATAGAAAGTAGAGTAGCAACGACGCAGGTGACATGATCTATTAAAACAAATGACAATATCTGTTAAACGTACTATTAGCCTACTACCGTGATCCTCTTGGGGGGCGGGGCGGCCCCATTCAATAGAGGTAGGGGAAACGCTGTAGGAACTTCCTCAGATTAGAAGTATTCCCGCTGCTGGTCTTGCACTTTGCGTCACAAATATTGCAGCGAGCGTATTCTGCATGGCATTCTTCCAATTCCTCAGTGTCACAATGATGCGTTTAGGTACCGAAACATGGTACCGTTCGATTTTACGTGAATCGACACTCAGTAGTACGGACGGAATTCGGTTGGTACCGATAAAAGTACCGAATTCGGTACCCATCCCTAGTGTTTGTGACGTAATTGTCTGTGACGTAATCGGCCAAAACTTGAAATTTAAGTTTAACATGTCTCTAAAGTAGCCTACAAGTCATGTAAGATAAAAACAAAACAAAAACAAAACTTATTTAGATATTTATTTAGTGTGTTTCTCTGGATGTTCTCTGGATGTTTTGGGGCTGTCATGGTTGACACGCCTCCTCAACATTGCTTGGTGGTCGGGGACAGTGCCTCTGGACTGGCAGACTGGGGTGGTGGTCTCCCGGAGGGTGTGCTCCAACTACAAGGGGATCACACTCCTCAGCCTCCCTGGTAAGGGCTACGCCAGGGTATTGGAGAGGAGAGTCTGGCTGATAGTCGAACCTCGGCTTCAGGAGGAGCAGTGTGGTTTTCGTCCCGGCTGTGGAACACTGGACCAGCTCTATACCCTCTACAGGGTACTCGAGGGTTCATGGGAGTTTGCCCAACCGGTCTACATGTGTTTTGTGGAGCTGGAGAAAGAATTCGACTGTGTCCCTTGCGATGCCCTGTCGGGGGTGCACCAGGAGTATGGAATCGGGGGCCCTTTATCAGGGGCCATTCGGTCTATGTCCAAGCAGAGCAGGAGTTTGGTTTGCTGGCACTAAGTCGAATTAGTTCTTGGTGCTTGTTGGACTCCGGCAGGGCTGCCCTTTGTCACCGGTCCTGTTCATAACTTTTATGGACAGGATTTCTAGGCGCAGCCAAGGGCCGGAGGGGGTCTGGTTTGGGGACCAGTGGATTTCGTCTCTTCTTTTTGCGGATGACGTGGTCCTGCTGGCCCCCTCTAGCCAAGAACTACAGCATGCGCTGGGGCAGTTCGCGGCCGAGTGTGAAGCGGCTGGGATGAGGATCAGCTCCTCCAAGTCCGATGCCATGGAACTCGACCGGAAAAGGGTGGCTTGTCCTCTTCAGGTTGGAGGGGAGTTCCTGCCTCAAGTGGAGGAGTTTAAGTATCTCGGGGTCTTGTTCACAAGTGAGGGAAGAATGGAGCGGGAGATCGACAGACGGATCGGTGCGGCTGCCGCAGTAATGGGGGTGAAGAAAGAGCTGAGCCGAAAAGCAAAGCTCTCGATTTACCGGTCGGTCTACGTTCCTACCCTCACCTATGGCCATGAACTTTGGGTCATGACCAAAAGAGCGAGATCCCGGATAGAAGCGGCTGAAATGAACTTCCTCCGTAGTATGGCGGGCACTCCCTCAGAGATAGGGTGAGGAGCTCGGCCATCCGGGAGGGGCTCAGAGTAGAGCCGTTTCTCCTCCACATCGAGAGGAGCCAGTTGAGGTGGCTTGGGCATCTATACCGGATGCCTCCTGGACTTCCTCGGGAGGTGTTCCAGGCACGTCCTACCGGGAGGAGGCCCAGGGGACGGCCCAGGACGTGCTGGAGGGACTATGTCTCTCGGCTGGCCTGGGCTCCCCCACGGAGGAGCTGGAGGAGGTGTCTGGGGAGAGGGACGTCTGGGTGTCTCTGCTGAGTCTGCTGCCTCCGCGACCCGGTCCCGGATAAGCGGAAGACGATGAGTACGAGTACGAGTGTTTTTTGGTTAGGTAGAATGTGGTATCATTCAACAATAGAGCGATAAAAACATCTCTGTTCTCTTTGAACTTTAATTTTGATAGGAATCAGCTATAGGCCATCGTTTAAACAGCACATCCAGTACTTTGACTTGACTGATTTGAAATATTTATGTTTAATATATATTTAAATAAGTCTACATATATTTAGACTAATTTAAGTTTCTTTCTTTCTTTCTTTTTTTCTTTCTTTCTTTCTTTCTTTCTTTCTTTCTTTCTTTCTTTCTTTCTTTTAGTTGCAGATTGTCTGCTTTTCATATGTCAACCATGTAACACTGAGAGACACTGAGAACCAAGTTTAATGTTCCATTCCTACTTGTACACAACATTACGTTTTGAATTAAACTGATCCAGTAATCAAACCTTTGAAGCTTTGAATGCAGTTAGCTGTATTTCAGGATGACTGAGACATTTAACTGATAGCTAGAATCAGCATAGCTAAAAGAAAACAGTTCAAAACTGACGACTTTAAGATTCCAGATCTGAAAAGACAGAACTTTATTGACTTCTGAATAACTACAGACATGGCTTGAAGAGTTACACTTTATTTACAAAATTACTGAGAACCACAGAGTTAAGGGTTATGAAGCATGATGGCACGTTGAGTAGTTTTTCTTCCAATTAAACAGCAGCTAAAGGCTCCTGGTTGCTTCAGGACTTGGCTGAGAAACCACATGGTGTACCTCAGCATTACTAGTTTCTTCAGAGGTGCAACCTTCTCCACCATGCGCTTTGCTTCATTCTGTATGTGTCCATGATGATGGCAGTTTGGTTTGCAAGCACTAGTGGGTTCAGCCAATCTACTTTCTGCGGCGGGCTGCAGCTCCCTTCTTGCTGCTGTAATTTCAAACACATTATATGGAGACATGTCAGAGCTGTGGCTTTACATTGTTCTAAATAGAAGCAAATTATGGCAGATTTTGAGTGAAGATGTCTTGAGACCCCATTGTTTCTCGTTCATCAGTGGTAGTTTTGTGAACTAAATAGATACTATCTTTAGTGTCAGAACAGTTACTTCCAATACACATGGACCAGCCTTTTGTTTATTATTTACAAAATAATATAAAAATTGCCAAAATACAGTATGACAAGTGAGGAAAAGACCCTGAAATACAGAAATAAAGTAAATGTGAAAATGTACTTGCGTAGTATGATAAATATCCAGATTTTATTTTATGGAATCTTTATTTTCAGACTGTCACGTTTATTTATTCATATGAAAGTCATAATATCTGACTGCGAGTTTTGAAAGATCTGAAGATTCATCCATTTGTCACTTCTGTGTTAGGAAATATTGATACCCAGTTGGTCTAAAATTGAGTACACTGTAAACCCAGATAAGTAGAATCTGCATTAAAAAATGAAGGTAAGTTGTTGCCTTAAAAACTTTAAGTAATGAAACAGTAGAATAAGTGAAGTGGCCTGCGTTCAATGTACTTGAGGCCCTTATGGAATGGAAGAGAACAATTGAGTTTAATTTACTAATAGCCAAGTTACAGTAGCTGAAGATACTTAGTTTTAACAATTAATATAAAATGTTTATTTGAAATGACCTAACTTAACTTTTTCAGTTCCTGAAATTCAAAATATGTCTTTCATGAAGTGTCCTGCCCAAGGTTTGAACCAGTAACCCACCAATTACAAGATGAACCCCTATTACCACTGTCACCGTAATCTGTGTACCACTGCAGTGTGATTTTCCAAATGAACAAAATAGCCAACAAGCTAACATTAGTTACTACACCTTGAAGAGTTCCAATTTACCATTTTGTGGCTGAAGTCAGATTATTCACTAAAGGCCTCAAACTTGGGTCGAATAACTAACCTACTAAAACTTTACTGGTTGAAACTTTAAATACACTTGCATTCTTTGTCTCAGTTATGTCTCCAAAGTTTAGATCTCATCAGTAACACTCTGTTAAAACTGGTTTAAACTAGATTTTGGCAGGTGGGTGAAGTCAATGCATTGGTAACAGGCAAAACCTGATGATATTGAGTTGTTTGAGCTCAAACATATAATTACAGTAAGATAGGCCATTAAAAAGTACAGTTTACTCAGCGACCCCAAAAGAAATGACACATGTTTAACTAATATAAACTCAGTTTGTTTGAATAGAAACTATTGATTGGACAATTACAATAGAAAGGACATGAAAAAGTTCAGCTTAATCTGAATCAAAAAGTAATGTCAATAGATTTGACACATTTAGGTAATAGGAACTCAATCTTTTTGAGTTGAATCAAAATCTGGGTTTATAGTGTAAAACAAAAAAGTAATATAATGTCTAATACAGTCAGTCAGTCATTTTCTACCGCTTATTCCATAGTGGGTCGCGGGGGAGCTGGTGCCTATCTCCAGCAGTCTATGGGCGAGAGGCAGGGTACACCCTGGACAGGTCGCCAGTCCATCGCAGGGCAACACACAAACAACCAAACACACACTCATTCATACACCTAAGGGCAATTTAGAGTTACCAATTAACCTAACAGTCATGTCTTTGGACTGTGGGAGGAAGCCGGAGTACCCGGTGAGAACCCATGCATGCACGGGGAGAACATGCAAACTCCATGCAGAAAGACCCCCGGCCAGGAATCAAACCCAGGACCTTCTTGCTGCAAGGCAACAGTGCTACCAACTGCGCCACCGTGCAGCCTATGCCTAATACATCAATCTTAAAATACAAAACAATTCCACCCTTGCTTTCTCAAAAACAAACCAACAGCCAGTTTTGCCTGTGCTGTGAAAACCTCAGCAGGCTGTGTCTGAGTCCCTGCCAGCATACATGACTCGTGACTAAACGTTTGATTCTAAAAGAGGAGATACAGGCTTAACTTTGGTGCTGCAACACCTTGCCACATTTCTTTTAAAAGGGACACACAAAAAGACAGTTTTTGATGCAATTATCCCTTTAAAATAATACGTGAATTGCAATAAATGCAAAGATGTTCTCAGCTACAGCAGCTGTCCTGTTTTGAAAACAAACAATTTTGAGTCAACAAAGATGATTAAATTGTAATCAGACTGAATATATGTAACCCACTTTGAGTCATACCAGCCAATCAAAGCACTGTAGACAAAAGTCGCTTTCACCCAATTGAACTCGTAAATATGCAACCTGGGGTTAAGTGCCTTGCCCAGGTTCACATTAACATGTGACAAGAGGAGGTTGGAACGGAACCCAAAACCTCCAGATTACAAGCTGTTTTGTCTAACTCATGCTTGGGGTTTAGACCCCAGGACAACAAAGTGATTTTGGGAATGTCTATGGTGTCTCTCTCTGCAGGGGCAGCACATTGTTCTCTAACATTCTTTCATGCTTACATGCAGTAAAGCTGGTGAACAAGAACTTTCGTTTTTTGACTTACAATTTACTGAGCTCCTCCACTCTCTTACGCATTCTGGTCACCTGGAGAGAATAAAATAATGCAGAAGATTTTAAGCTCTGAAGATGATGAAAAGTTTGCCCTAGGACTAACCCTTTAAAAGCAAACCAAATGCTCCACTAAGGAAGTAGCCTTTTATATGAGAGTTCAGTTCCGTTTTATAATATATTCTTAAAACAAAACAGCAAAAGGTCAAAACAGACATAATACATAAAAATAACCGGATTTAATTTTTATATTGTATATCGCATAAAAAAGTCAGTAAACATATGACATATAAATCATTTAGTTTTAGATGCCTACATAATTACTAGGATTGAATTGAAATGTCTGTAAATGGATTTTAATCTGTCTATATGATTGGATTGATTTAATGATTACTTTCTATATATAAATCAGATCTGACTGACTTTAAGTGCATTGAGGTGACATTTGTTGTGAATTGCTGCTGTATAAATAAACTCAATTAAGTTGAGTAAATAGTTTTGTTCTAATAGGATAAAGAAGTAAAACCTGTGTTTAAATAATTAATTCTGCATTTCAATGATGCCATATTCTAAGCTTTATTGCTCGTTTGAGTCTGTTATGTACCCCTTAGCAAGAAAAGTTCGTTCTTTAGGGCAGCAAACAGTGAAAATGATGCAGACTCGTCTCACCTCGTACTTCTGCAGTTTCAGTCTCTCCATGTGGTCGAACTTCTCAGACTCCAGCTGGCGCATCCAGTCATAAAATTCATTGATTTTATCCCTGCAGGAAAACCAATTAGCTTTAGAGAAAAGAAGTCACAAAAGCTCTCATCATCGTTGTCATTATGTAAAGCAAAAGTGAAAGAGTAAACAGCAAATAGTAGTAAATGTCAGAGCAGACATCTAAATGTTACTCAGTAGAAGCATTATTAGTTTCTAAGCATGTTTACAGCATATTGTTTTACAGCATCAGTTCTCATGTGTCCATTTGCAGCTTTAATGACTTCTGTTTGTTGTACTCCTAGATAATAAGTGTGTTTAGACAAAGAGAAGCCTCTTGGGACAGAAAATGAATCATACTTCAACTTGTCCTCGCTCAGGTGATCAATGTTGAGTGCCTTGCGCCTGGCGGCCAGGATCTTCTTCTTCTTTTCCCTCTCAGTCTCTTTCTTTCCTCCTCTCTTCTGGTCAGCCTGTTCAGTGTGATGCATAGATACAGATGAAGGCTCAGAGTGGATAAAGATTCCATTTCTGTCATGGAAAGTGTGAACATGTATGTACTGACCCTCTGCAGGTGGCTGCTGTAGTTGGAGCCCATGTTGGACAGCGCCGACTTCTTCTTAGCATCCTCACCAGCCTTCTTCTTGGCATCAATCTCCTCCCTCATCCGCCTCTCCTCCTAGGTTCACAAAAAATAAAACCACAGTGAGACCACAGTGCTTCGTAGTTGCTAGCCCACAAGGTGATACCATAGCTACAGATATTAATGAACACATACTTTCAATGTGTGCATAGTATAAAACGTAATATATGAAATGATGAACACAAAGCTAAAGGTCATGTGTAAAAATACTACCTCTGTTAAAAACAACGAACCTCACGTTTGGCCTGGCGCTCTTTATCTTTCTCAGCACGGACCCTCTGCTGATCAGCCCTCTCAGCACGACGCTTCTCCTGCAGAGTCACAAAACACATACTCAATGAGGTCACAGTGATGCAGCACTGTAAAACTGGCTGCAGGTAAGGGTTCAACAAAAACCGGAGAGAGTTTGGAAATGCCAAGTAGAACGGACAACATTCTCTTACGAAGAGAAATCTAAGCCCATGTTGTCAGTGATCGGACAGTTTTCAGTAACGTCCATCACCAGTCAACACTAACTCTTTAAAACGTCATACAAATAAAGCAATGTTACTGAGAAACTCAACAAGTGAACCATTTGTGAAGGGATGAGGAAGTGAAGGCATGTATTAATCAATGTAGTGTGGTTTAGTACACTGTGCACTTAAGAGATTATGTTCCTTCTGTTACTGTCAGGTTATCAAAAAAGTATTTTTTTAATCTGAACAAATGTTTGCTGATCATACAGCAATGAGATAGATAATGGAAAAAGTCATGTTTATTTATAATTAGTTTAAACTAATAATTTGAGTAGTCTGCAGCAAAGGTGCATAGTGTTTTGTGGATGTATTCTTGGACTTCCTCTGTATGCCTCAATTCCAGTTATTATGAACTTAAGTTAACAAGTCAGACTCACAATCCTCTCCTTGAGTGCAATCAGCTCCTCCTCCTCCTTTTTCCTGCACTCGAAGTGAGCATCAATCAGAGCCTGCAGCTCTACCAGATCCTTGTTCTGACGTTTCTTCTGGATGTCCTGCACAGTGAAGAAAATGACCCAGCAGTCAGCAGGAAACACCGCAGATAAACCAAAAACCTTCTTATTCTCATTTCAGTCACACTTACATCAAAGTCCACTTTCTCACCGTCTGGAATCTTTGGAGCGCTGGGCCTAAAACAAAATGGATTCATTTTTGACGTGTGTAATATTTGTTATCACTGTTACTTTCTGGCTAATGGGTAACATAATCACACATGAACATAGTAAGGAAACTTACTTGAACTTTGGCTTCTCCTCTGCAGGTTAAGAAATGAAGAGGGGATGAGTACATGTCATTGGGTTAGGAGGGACACAGACTATACTTCAGTTCATTTAGGTATTACACAGATCACACTGCATGGTTGGGATTTTAAATAGGCGATGAGATTAATTTCTGAAAAACTAGACTTATTAACTTAAAGGTTAGAGTCACAAAGGGGAAATAAAACTAAATTAATTTAAACAGATAGATGAAAAAAGCAGAACTCTGAACTTTAAGCATGGATTAAAAAGTGTGTGAGAATCAAGAGGCAGTTAAATCTGAACTGTTAATACAACAAATATCTGTTAGTTTCTTTCTTTCTTTCTTTCTTTCTTTCTTTCTTTCTTCTTTTTGGCTTGACCCCATAACTATTTAAAACAAGCATTATTTCTCTGTTTTCTTTCTATCAAACCATACTCTGGTTGCTCTGAACCATGCATATGATGAGCTACAGAGCAAATGTTGATGGGCTTCCAGACCAAATGGCTTCAGCGGGAGAACCCTGTTCAGCTGAGTTTTACGGATACAGGAGAAATATGTTTTAATTGAAATTAGAGAATAATATAAAACTGCAGCAGGAGCTCTGTTTTTGGCCAGCTATGTTCAGTCCTGTTAACAAGATGAGATATCTGGTGTCTTTTGGCTGCAGGAACAAACACAGCAATGCAGTGTGTGTACAAAATACAAACAAATAGATTTTGAGGTACAGGGCTGATGTGCTGCTTTGGGTTTGAAAGCCCCCTAGGTTTGATGTGCAGAAAAGCAATTCATAATCATAATCCATATCCTTTTGTACTTTTCCTCTCATAACACTTTCAATTTTCTCTACAAACCTTCTAAAAAGGAATTTTGTTATATGGTTGAAAACCTGATGTCTTAACCCCAGTACCTTATTAACTAGTTAGTGCGCTTGGACTGACTTAGCAACTGCTGACAGAAACAAGCCTCAAACCAGAACACTGACAACCCACCAAAACCAGAAGAATCCATTTCATATCCATCGAATGTTTGTTAAAGCCCCATACCTTCCTCTTCAACTCAACAACTTCAGCATGCAACAAGCATTAAAAAAGCAAAAAGCCAAAAAAACAAACAAAAAAAACTTTTATTCAAACTATAGAAAACAAAAAACTATCCTGAAGCGCAACAATATTAAATAAGATTTAGTACAATTCAGAAACAATTCTCAAAACATTCCGATAAATTAGATATGGAAGCTGGGTGGTTTACAATGGCTAAGTGAGACTACACTTCTGTTGTTGTTTTTTATTTTTGGATAAATACGTACAATAAGTGCAACACTTCTAAATGTTAGATAGTATAGAGGTTGAACATAAGCTTTTATCCAAAGCAATAAAATATATTAATTTCTGTCAGTATGGTGAATAAAACAAACATGTACATCAAGCATTCTGAGTGCATGTCATTTAGTAGTGTAAGTAGGTTTGCATAATTAAATAGGTCTACAATCAAATTAGATGTTCGACCTTTGAAATAATTTGAAAATTATAAAATTCTTTTAAAACATCCTCCAGGTTTGCAAGTAAAGGTAATTTAATCTGTGGTTCGATTGCAGGATGCCTCAGGGTCAACCTACTAGAAGTACACAGGAAGCAAATGTTTTGTCTTCTTTTGTAGGTGTGTTGTCAGTTAGGCCATACAAAATGTGACCAGAATATAAGTCTTAGCTGGTATACATATCAGTTAAAGCCTTTTTTTCCTGCTAACCAAGAACTGTGGTGCTTGTATTCCAACATGAAAGCACACGGAAAACTTATTTGGGAGTTGGGATTCTCAACTAGGCGACACAGTTGTTAGCACTGCTGCCTTGCAATGGCTCCTAGATTTGGATCTGGGCAGGGGTCGTCTGCATGGGTTTAGCATATTCTCCCCGCGCATACATGAGTTTTCTCAAGCTACTAATGGAGTGACCAGTTAATCGGTAGGTTAACCAGTAAGGGTAACTGGTCACTGTGAAATTGCCATTAGGTCTCTGTAAACTTTATCAGTTTATTATTTTACTTAGTGTCCCTACACGTGGCCCGTTTTGGCGTGGCCGGGCTCTGGCACTCGGTGGTTTGGTCTGGCCTCCCCGGCGGCCCCGTGCCGTTCCGGATCCTTTGTGGGGTGCCTTGAGACAACATTGTAAATAAGCGGTATATAAATAAATAAACTGAAACTATCTGTGTAGTTATGCTGCTATAGGCTTAGGCTGCTGGAGGACATAATGACCACCTTCATTCTCTTCGCTACATTCTCAAACTACTCTCCAATTTTGCTTTTTTAACTTCTTGTTCTCTCTCTATTCTCTTCCTAGAAGCTACACCTGGCCTGACTCTGTGTCTACCTGTGACACCTTTCTGGAGAGGGGCATTGTCCAAGCTTCTGCTGGCAACAACTTAATGCTCATATTCTACAGATGATCCACTTGGCCCTGTCTTTCAGTGTTTAACCCTTTCTCTCTCCTAGACATGGCTACTGACTGAGCTTCTACTGTGACTAAGGTAAGGTAAGTTTATTTATATAGCACTTTTCAGCAACGAGACACTCAAAGCGCTGTTAACTCTATGTGCTTTCTTTTAGACTCTAACCTTGAAAACTGGCTCAGAGATTATCTGTTCTTTCTTTCTAGATGAAACAACTAAAGGAGCTACATCCACTAACATTTACTTTTCCTTCCCATAGAAAGTACTCCTTGATCAGTGCTTCTGTATGCTTTGTGTCTCTGCTCTGTTCTCTCAAACCCTAAGTCGGTCGTGGCAGATGGAGGTTCACACTGAGCCTGGTTCTGCTGGAGGTTTCTTCCTGTTAAAAGGGAGTTTTTCCTCTCCAGTGTCGCTACATGCATGCTCAGTATGAGGGATTGCTGCAAAGTCAATGCCAGTGACTGTCCACTGTCTCTGCATGCTCATCCAGGAGGAGTGAATGCTACAAGTCTCTGACTCGATGCAATCTGCTGGGTTTCCTTAGACAGAAAAACGTTTTATCCAATTTGAATAAATAACTGAATATGACTGCACTGTTCAATGGTTAGAATTAATTGGAATGTATTTACCTGACTTTTGTGAAGTGCCTTGAGACAACATGTGTTGTGAATTGGCGCTATATGAATAAACTGAATTGAATTGAATTGTGAAGCCCTATCATGGATGGACTGGTGTCTGGCTGGTACCACCCCCATCCCCAAATCCAAGGTACCTCCACATAAAAACATTATATAGAAACACAGATGCTGTTAGGCTGAACAAGACAGCACCGAATGTAACTATAGTCTGTTGGAACTTGTAGACTGTTAATATCCAGTAGCATAACACTGTGTCCTGCTGATATGAACAGCTTTATTTTAAGATAATTTAAATAGCTAAAGTCAGTTAAAACAGTTGGCATACAACTAACTAGCTAACATTCAAAGGATGTACTTACATCTAAAAAAACTTAGTGGGATAATGAGATGTTTCTACTACAGGTAAGGGAACTATTACTGATATTTATTTCACAGAACCTCCCTTTACAACAATGCAAACTAAATCTTCAATATAAGTCATATAATCGGAAAATGATATAATATATGTATGTTTATTTCTTCAAAGGTCATTCAACCTGCACAGTTTCAGCGGTAAGTTAAAGCCATGTGTTTGAGCTTGTCCAGAGGTGAAAGGAAGGTTTCATGTGCAGACTTAATCAAAATATTTGTGGGGTTTTTGCACCTGAAGCATGGAAAGGGATGATAAAATACCCCCTCCCCCTTCTTGTCACATACCTTCAGGCTCAAGCTCTGGTTCTGGCTCTGGTTCTGGCTCTGGTTCTACCACTGGTTCTGGTTCTGGTACTGGTTCAGGCTCAGGCTCAGGCTCTGGCTCAGGGACCGCCTCAGGGGCGACCTCTACCTCCTGTACTACCTCCTCTTCTACAGCTAAACAACATGCAGCAAATCACCGGGGAGATGGAGGTGGCGGGAGGGGGGTAGCAAGAGATTTAATGGAAGCAGGGGAGAGGGGAAAGGGGAAAGAGGTGGATGTTTTAAGTTCTGTAGATGAAAGGGAACGTGAGAAAACAGAGGTTAATGACGCCACTGTTTGGTCAGTTTCCACAAGATGGCGCTAAAGCATGTGTGCCAGCAAGCATTGTAAAGAGAAAAAGATACCATTGATGGATGAAATGGAACGGTAGCAGCACTGCCACCTGTGTTTTTAACATTTTTATTTATTTTCTTATCACAAAGACTGTTAATGGTAACATGCTACATAAAGTATATCTGGAAGAAGTGGGTCATAAATTAGTTATTTAATGTTATGGTTGGTAGTTTGCCGACTGTCTTACCATCGTATTCTTCATCCGAGAAAGGAGGGAGCAGAAGAATATTATCATATCATCCCATTTGTACCCATTTCAAATACAACATAAATGTAAATTATGGGTACAGTGGGAATCCATGCTAAGCAAAACAAAGCAGTCCTTTTGGGCTGATCAGAGCTTTAAGGCAGGCCTTCAGGTGTACAAAATATTTTTGGTTCATATGAAAGTGTGCTCAGCTCAGAAGGATGGCTCAAACTGCAGATAGTCATGCAGAGCTAAAAGACTATTTGCAAAAAGGGCAGTGAAATCCAAGTGATTTGAATTTTAATTTGATATCAAGCAGCATGGTGAACATTTTCTGCCAGTGTTGCAACCAGCAAGAATGCTACAGTAACAGTAACATTTATTTTCTGTCTGCACAGTTTCAATCTGGAGGAGTCAAGCCAAACCTGCAAACAGACAAAACTGTCCAATGCTCACGGCTAACTTTCTATAGGAGATGGAAAGTCAGTTAGAGAATGTCCAGAAACATCATCTATATTTAGCATGGAGCTCCCAATTGTACCTGGGCAAGATTACTTGACAATTAATGTTTTCAAATATGGAAAATGTAGTCACTTACCCCCGACCTGCTCACTGCAAAACATAAGACCAAGACAAGTTAGCATTAACAATACCACTACAGAATAAGACAATATGTTTATAGAAGTATGTTGACAAATTTCCTCAAGAAGAATTAAAAGCTGTTTTAAAGTAAGCTGAGTTTTTGTGTCAAAATAATCACAAAAGTACTGAAAAAGAAGGAATTTCCGAGAGGAAATGGGAGAAGACTTACACTTCTTCTGTGTCAGACATGGTGGCAGTGGACTTTAAAACCTTAAAACCAGAGAAAAGAGAAGCCAGAAGATTAAAGTCTCTCTTTAAGGAGCAACTGCCCGGCCTGTTTTATTTATAGCACAGGATTAAGTTGCAGATGCCTTAAATATGTGCTATATGCCCCACCCTAAATGAGCTTCAACCTTTAGTTTCACATATTTCTCCACAATTAAAATAAATAGAACAAACATGATTACATCTGATTTATTTTAAATGTTTTTCCCAAGGAAGCTATATTGTCAATGTTTCCTAAAATACTGATATCCAGACATCTTGGCTTTATAATTAGTGTAAAACGTTGGACTGAAATTTGAGCCTCCGTCATGAATCTGCTTCTCCCATGATAAGTGAGAAGTAGACTAAACATAGATTTATGCCAATAGTCTGTTTTTAACTACTGAGTGAGAAGATAGATATTGCAGTGGAGAAAAAATGGTCTCCCAGTGATAGTGTTACATGTCAACCTCCTGTCCTCTCCCATCACCTTAATATAGCTGTCATCTAATGTGTTAAAGATGATTTTATCTTAGGCCGTTAATGAAGCTAGCATCTACAAGTTACCTTGGCTTACATAATTTCTTTCACATTTATAATCTGTTTCAGCATTTCATCTGGGAGCAAGTCAGCTGACTCAGTGCAGTGTGTGATCAAAACCCAACAACAAAGACATAATACACAGTAATCGAAGTTACTCACTGATTAATTAATTCCTGATGAGATTGTAGTTTATTTGCCTTGTTATGTTATAAATCTCTTCGGTATGCGGCCACCATGAAAACTCCTTGACATTACAACTTTTTTATACAACAGCTGCAAGGTTTCAGATCCAGTTTCACTTTGCACGATGTTAAAGATTGGGTTCCGTCCCCTGGACCACTACCAGCATCATTCCTTTATGTGTTTTATCTGCTCTCACATGCTTCCTTCAATCATCCTCCAGGCGCCCTGTTGACTGGTGCTGCTTTACTTGAGATTTACAACAAGTCCTGTAAGGTTAGGAAGGTTAAGGGTCTGTTGCCTAGATTACACGCACTGATATAAATTTGTAACCTAGGTATAATGCTCCACATTTGGATGATGCCAACACATTTAGTCTTGAGTCCAGCTCTTATGACCAGTGTATTATGTTAAAGTATCCCAAGTAAGCCTTAATCTATACAACTAATATGCCTCCTTGCATCATTGCCCGCAGGGAAAATTGTTTGATAAACCTTGCAGTATAGAAAAAGTTGGTCCTGACATAAAATAAGGAGAATTACCAAATCATCCACCATATATTTCACATAAGTTTATTATTTATCTTCTGTGTCCTGCAGTGGAAAGCTTCTTCAAAGTTTTTAAGTCATCTGTAAATCCCTCAGGCATGCAGCCCCACTGGCTCAAATTGAACTCCAACCAGGTCAACACAAAAACAACAACAAAGTCCAGCTACATATCTCCCAAGAAAGAATAAGATTTTATTTTACTTCAGTATTAGTTGGTTTCATTGTGACTTCATTAAAAGTACTAAATAAAATTTCGTCCAACTGCAAAGTAAGAGACCTCAGTACAATAAACCCATTGAACATCAGCACTTCTGGCATGGAGCACACATCTGATATTTGCTTAACAGGTCTTAAACACAAAAATGTCTTACAGTAGTGTTTAAATTTAATTCCGTTGTCTCTAATTAATCCATTACTCAAATATCTGTTAAACCTGTTTTAGCACTGATCTTCTAGCTGTCTCAATTGGTGGTGACAGTGATTTTAAGACACATGGACTTAGTTTTCACCTGACTTTGGGGGATTTTTAGGGACATTACACTTGAGCTTCCATTATCATCCACACACCCAGTCACTCTGGTTTTGCCTTACCTCAGAAAAGCTGAATGAAGTGAGCTCCCTGTTGGCCGAGACAGGCTGTAGGGTTCTGCAAACTTACCACGATGATTATGTCCTTCTGTTATAGTGACACTTGATCCGTTCAACGTCCCTATTGGCCAAAGACTGGACTTCAAGATACGTCTGTCCCTGTCATGGGGCAGGATCCATGTCTTTAGTATACACCCACCCCATACACAAGTGCTCAATAAGGAGATGGAAGGGTCGAATGTTAAGGAGGGAGGCTCTAGTTTGGTGAGAGCAACAGAAAAGATGCCTACAGGATACTATTCTGGTACTGCTACATTAGGCAAGCAAATTTCATCTGAGAGAGATGAGAGCTGAACGTCAGGGAGCACGGCAGGTGGTGTTTCAGAACCTAAGTCACACAATCACAATGTACAGTTTACATAAAAGAAAATAATATTCAGAATATTTTTTGACCAAGATTTTCTTAAAACAAGTTGAACCTTCTCGTTTGGTTGTTCTTTGCTTGTAATGTTTATGTGTCTTTTTCAGTAATATTTTATATGATGTTGAATGATGGTAGGGATTCATTCTCATCTCAGGTTTCATTTGACTGACATAAGTTAACCTAATTTTTTTTGATGACTAATGTGGAGGTGTTAATCTTCTACTGGTATTGTTTTATGAATACAGGGATGATAGCAATCATCACCAGTATCAGTTTGATGTGTTACAAATGCATTTCTGATGATCTCTCAGGGTCCAAATGAGCTGCAGCTTGAAGCATCCCGCAATCTCATCCGTGGTATATAGCATATGGTTGGGTTTGTAAAATCTTCTCACATTAAATTTTAGTATACTTTCCACCAGATGGTACTGCAATAATAGAATTAGAACTAGGAGTCACACTGTTACCATGCTAATGAAAACAAAGCACAATAGTAAAAGGAGAGCAGGGAAACAAAGTGCTGATCAGGTGGGGATTCTGACGATGGTCTGGAGAAACACCAACCTACACATAGCCCTGTAGATATTCAATTCAAATTCAATTCAATTTGATTCAAAAATACTTTATTAATCCCAATGGGAAATTAAATGTTGGTTTAGCTCATATTATGGAGGATTCTTCAAAGAGCCGTTGTAGATGCTGATGGCTGTGCGCAGGAAGGATCTCCTGTAGCGGTCTGTCTTACAGCAGATCTGAAGAAGCCTCTGACGGAAGACACTCTGTTGGTGTACAACAGTCTCATGAAGAGGATGCTCAGGGTTCTCCATAATTTTCTTCATTTTATGAAGAATTCTTCCTTGCACAATGATCTCCGGAGGTTCCAGAGGAGTCCCCAGAACAGAGCCAGCCTTCTTTATTAGCTTGTTGAGCTTTTATAAGTCCCTGGCTCTGATGCTGCTTCCCCAGCAGATGATGGCAGAAGAGATCACACTTTCCACAACAGACTTATAGAAGATATGCAGCATCTTGCTGCAAACACCGACGGACCTAAGCTTTCTCAATAAGTGCAGTCTGCTCTGTCCCTTCTTGTAGATGGCTTCACAGTTGCATCTCCACTCCAGTCTGTTGTCCAGGGGAACGACGAGGTATTTATACTCCTACACCACCTCCACTTCTTCTCCCATGATGGAAATAGTGTTTGACCTATTCTTGTATCTCTTGATATCTACAATCATCTCCTTTGTTTTATTCACGTTCAAGATGAGATGATTGTTTCTTTTTTTTTTTTACCGTGTCCTGTCCGGCAGAGTATCGCTCAGAATTGTTGTCTGAGTGCCAAGAAATTGCCCAACAGATTTACTTTCACAAGCAGAGCATCACAGCTAATGCTTTAAAGCTCTGCTTGATATTTATAGAAGAAACTTTATTATAAACTTCTTTGGGAATATTTCAATTGTTACGGACACGGAGACTGAAATGAAAAGGAAAAATTAAGCTCAAAAAAGAGAGAGATGGGGAAAAAGGGGAGAAAAGGAGGAAAGAGTGTAAAATGTAAAATGTACTTAGTGAGAGGTGCTGCCCAAAATAGAACATCTGTGTATCTGTCAACACCTGAAGCTTAACACCTGTGAGTATGAGTGTGGACGCGCTTTTGTATACAAGGTTTCTCCACAAAAATATGCAATAGCGAGTGTGAGGACCCACAGGCCTGCCCCATGGTCCCTGGACGGACACTGAGGAGAACAGAGTCACAGACATCTAAAGGCCCCCCAAAGCACAAGAACCCCAGGAGAACCACCGCCGGGACTACCGCAACCCCCCCAGAGAAGAGCAGTGGAGAGTCCCAGGGGAACTACCCAGCAGCGACAGTGCAGAAGCCCCAGGGAGCCACAGCGACGAGTCCACAGGCTCCGCCGGCAGCCGTCCACGCCCGAGCAGATCCAGCAATGGACCTAAAGGCCCAAGACCCCGGGACACACCTCCCCCCAAGCAGAGGCCCGACAGAACCCAGGGGGCAAGGCCCCGGCAAGCAGCCACCGGGAGTGAGCCAGCCCACACCAAAGCACCCGGCCGTGGACACCGAAAACCACAAGTACACCAGTGGGCAGAGACTCCAACCACCAGCAGGCGGTGTGGCGGGGAGGAAGCTGATCCAGGAGAGGGAGCAGTTCAAGACCCAACCTGTCGCAAAAAAACCCCCCAAAAAAACAGGCACACACAGTCACAATCACCCACTCCCACCCTCATACAGACACATAAAATCACTCACACCCAACATAAGGATAACAACAATGGACGTCATACACTCACTCACACCCCCCATGCATACTCTATACTACCAGGTCCAGGCGCCTGTACCCCCTCAGGGCAACCATCCCCCGGACCCAGGAGGTAGTCCCCTTCCCTCCTGGGGCAGAGGCAGGCAGACAGCGCCGGTACTGCCCAGACCCGGGTGACCCCGGCCCAGGTCCTGCCCCCCTGCCCTGAACCCAGTCCCCAACAACCCCCATCCACCTCCGGAGAGGGGGCTATGTAAAAAAGAGGGGTCCACATGGCCCAAAGCAACCCGCCAACCGAAGCCGCCCCAGGACGGAGCGGTCCCGACCCCCCAACGAGCCCTGATCTCAACCCCATGAGTCTCCCACCACCAGTGAACCCCAACAAGAACAAGAACCTCCCCACAGGGCCAACCCCAACAAGGATACCGATATTGAACACATCCCCCCGAACCCAAATGGCACGAATCCCCACCCCCACAGGGGCACACCCCCACAGGTGAACTCCGTGGCCGAGAAGCCAATGAAGCCACACCCACACAGCGCAAGCTCCACACACAGCCCCGCTCTAAGAACACCCGCCGCACCCCGCTCCCCCACCACACAGCGCGCCACAACGGCAAGGCAAGGGCCCTGCGCAGCGCCACCCCCGCCCACCGGCGCAACAGGGCAGACCCCACCCGTGGCACCCCCGCATGGCCACGAAGCAGTCCATCCCCTCCATCCAAGCGGGGCCACATCCCAATAAACATTGGCTAAGACCCCCCAGCCGGCATACTAGGGCCCCCCAAGGGAACCCAAGCGATCCTGAGAAAACCGAAATGCCAGCCCAGCACCACACAATCCCCAAGACCTGACCCCCAATACCAGCTCCCCCCGCCACTCTGAACCCTCAATGTCTACATGCAATTATATCCTTAGATATAATTGGTTAGCCTAACCTTAGAGGTTAGGCTACTAGGATATCCTTCCCTCCTGATGCCATTGAGTGCGCCCACCCCCAAGACCCTACATGTGAATGTCGTGAAAATGTTATAAGTGAGAGTGTCTAAGTTGTACAATAAAATTGGGGCACAGGCTGCCATGGGACCGTGGAGATGGAAAACCCTTGTGGCACTCCGATGGCGCACCCGCACCCCAAGGCCCTCCATGAGTGGTATTGTGATGGAGCTGGCAGAGGGAGGTGTCTGGGGATGGGGAGGGAAAGACAGGGGGGCAAACCGCTCTCCCAGGGAGCCAGCTCCCCTGCTGACCCCAATAGGCACCCCCGTTTGCCGAGTCCCAACAAAGGAGGGAGGCATAGGCACATCTGCCGGGCAAAAAACTAGGGACAGGTAACAGGCCCCGAGAACCAACTGAAAACCGGGACCAACGTCCCCAGCCCCCCCCGGAACCACCCAGCCCCTCAGACCCTGAACCCCAGCCCCGTTACCCAGTCCGCCGCCCGAAGTAGCCACCGACCCCCAACAAAAAGGACCCAGCCACAAGCGCCCAAGCGGCCAAGAATGCGGCCCCACTCCAAACAAAGGAGCAGACCAGCCAGCCAGCCCAGCGCAACCAAAATACGCCATACAAAGGAGGGCACATGACCAGCATGTCCAGCCACCCCTGAACCCACGGGGCAGAGCCAACAGAGCGCCTTGTTTCTGCACCATGCCACAAAGCGGTCCACCAGCTCCCTGTACTCAGCTCCTTGTTCATCTCTGATCCACCCCACGACTGCAGAATCTTTTGAGTATTTCTGCAGATGACAGGAGTCTGTCTTGTACTGGAAGTCTGAGGTGTACAGAGTCAAAAGGAATGGTGAGAGAACAGTTCCCTGTGGTGCTCCTGTGCTGCTGACTACCTGGTTAGACACAAAACCCTTCAGTCTCACAAACTGTGGTCTGTTTGTCAGGTAGTCTTTGATCCAGGAGATTATTGAGGCCTCCACCTGAGTCTTCTGGAGTTTCTGTCAAAGCAAATCAGGTTGACTTGTGTTAAATGCACAGGAGAAATCGCAGAACATGATTCTCACATTGCTGCTGGCTTTGTCCAGATGACAGTGGGTTTGTTGAAGCAGGTGTATAATGGCATCTTCAACTCCAACTCTACAGCGATAAGCAAACTGAAGGGGGTCCTGGTTAGTTTATTAGTTTAATGTTTGCTTACTCAGGCGGGCCACATGAGGCATTCTAGGACCTTCAAGAAGTAGGATGTCAGGGAAACAGGTCTATAATAATTGAGGACTAATGGGTGAGTTTTATTTGGTACCGGAACAAGACAGTAGGTCTTCCACAACACCGGAACCTTCTTCTGGGCCAGACTAAGGTTGAAGAGGTGCTGCAGAATCCCACAGAGCTGCTCTGCACAGGCCTTTAGGGCTCTAGGGCTGACATGATCTGGACATGCAGTCATATTTTGGTTTAATCTCTAGTTCCCTCTTCACCTGACGTCTTGAGACACACAGGTGGAAGGTGGAGGCAAAGGGAGTGTCAGCATCTTCTAATTTGGTTGAAGACAACATATAGAAGCAGAAAGGTCAATGGCTGAGGAGGAAGATAAAACATTTGAGGTGTGACAGGAAAGCTGTGGGTCAAAGGAGGGTGGGATAGGGTGATATGTCTGTTTGGCTTTTGGAAGGACTGAAGGATGCTGGGCTTGTTTCTGAACCGAACCTATTGAAGAATGTATTTAGTTAATTGGCTCTGTCCAGACATCCATCGTTCAGATCTTCTTTCTGCTTTCTGCTTGCATCTCGACGTTCTGGTTGGGATGGTGTTATCCACACAGACGTTTTTATAGTTGGTTACACATTCAGTCATGGCACTGATGTCCTTTCCATGGGGCTGGCACAGTGCGTCCCAGTCTTTGGCCTCAAAGCAACCTCGCAGGGCTTCTTCAGCTTCCTGTGACCATCTTCTCACAGTTTACTTTATTACAGGTTGCCTCTGAACAAGGGGCTTATATTTTGAGCAGAGACTAAAACAAGATTGTGATCTGATTTGCCTAGAGGAGGTCTTGCTTTAATTCAATTCAATTCAGTTTTATTTATATAATGCCAATTCATAACACATGTCATCTTAAGGCACTTTAGAGATGTATGAGTCCTTGACATTTGCATAAAACAAATCCAACGGTTTGTTTTCTCTGGTAGAGCAGCTGACAAACTGTTGAAACACTGGAAGTGTGGCAGAGAGTTAAGCATGGTTAAAATCACCAGATATTGCCACAAACGCATTGGGTTGTTGTGTTTGTAGCTTAGCAACAACTGAGCTGATGGCATCACATGCAGCATCAGCAACAGCTGATGGTGGAACATAAAGCCTTGCCAAAATAACACCGGTGAACTCTCTGGTTAAATAATATGGACAAAAACTTCAATTTAAGTTTTATTTATATAGCGCCTATTCACAACACATGTCGTCTCAAGGCACTTCACAAAGGGTTTGGAATGGTGCAAGGTTGTTGGGGAGGTTAGAATAAACTACTGAGTGTTAGAGTTTGGCCATTTTAGAATTGGCTATGTGTAGGGGTACTAAGTAAAATAATAAACTGATAAAGTTTGTCCATGTGGAGCCCACTGGTGGCCATCGTTATACTAAAAACCACAAGGATTGGGGGTACCTCTCTCTGTCAGACTGATTATAACCATTGGAAAAGAGAAGGGGTCGCACAGGTAGCAGAAATGGAGGATGTGTTTGCACCTCAACCATAATTGAGCCGCTTTAGGCAAAACCTGACTCCCCCTTACACCATCCAACAGGGAGGCAGGAAGGCAGAGGTAAAAATAATTGGAGTGTTGTTTCCTGTTCCATTGTGTGAAAGGTTTAAAATGGGCAAAGTCAATTCAATTGAATCATACAGATTTCAAGTCAGGTACATACATTGCAATTAATCCTAACCATTGAACAGTGCAGTCAGATTGAGTTATTTATTCAAATTTGATAAAAAGTCTTTCTATCTAAGGAAACCCAGCAGATTGCAACGAGTCAGTGACCTGCAGCAGTCACTCCTGGATGAGCATGTAGGGACAGTGGACAGTCCTTGGCGTTGACTTTGCAGCAATCCCTCATACTAAGCATGCATGTAGTGACAGTGGAGAGGAAAAACTCCCTTTTAACAGGAAGAAACCTCCAGCAGAACCAGGCTCAGCATGAATGGCCATCTGCCATGGCCGACTGAGGGTTTGAGAGAGCAGAGACACAAAAAGAACACAGAAGCACTGATCGAGGAGTACTTTCTATGGGAAGGAAAAGTAAATGTTAATCAATGGAGCTCCTTTAGTGGTTTCATCTAGGAAGAAAAAAACAGATAAACTCTGAGCCAGTTTTCAAGGTTAGAGTATGAGAGAGAGAGAGCACATAAAGTTAGTCCCAGTACACGCTCAGTCAGTAGCTATGTCTAGGAGAAAAATTGGGTTAAACACTGAAAGACAGGCCCAAGTGGATCATCGGTAGAAGGTGAGCATTAAGTTCTTGGCAGCAGAAGCTTGGACGATGCCCCCCTCCAGGAAGTGGTCACAGGTAGATACAGAGTCAGGCCAGGTGTAGCTTCTAGGAAGAGAAAAGCAAGTGTCAGGGTGTGTCATCTTTTGGACTCTGTGTTGGCTTTGTGTTTTGTTTTCTCCTCAGTTATTTTGAGTGTTAAGTTGTGTTTCTCTCCCTCCTCATTCATAGCTCCTTTAGTTAGTGTTATCTTTCTTAGTTATGACTTAGTATGGTTTTCTCTTTGTTGTCATTATTGTTATTATTATGTTTATTATTATTGTGCTCTGTTTATCTTATTTCTCCAGCCCTCTGGTTAGGTTGTGTTTACTTATTGTTTACATTTTGTTTGTTTACATCCTAGTCCTCATGTTCTCTGCTTCCTTTCCTGTCAGTTCAGTCTGTGTGGTGTTAGGTTTTGTTACTGTGTAATCTGGTTTGCTTTATGGGTTCCTTGTTCGTTCTTAGGTTATGGTGTTTCTTATGTTCTCTCTAGTTTCTCGGTTCATGATTATTCTTTACTCTCATGCTTCATTTGGTTATTTGTTTATAGTTTCGTTTTGGTATTGTTTATTAGTCCCTCGTCATGTTTTAATCTATGTATTGTTTTCACCTGTTCCCTCTGCCTTCCTGCCTACTTGTCAGACCTGTTCTTAGTTCCTTGATTACCTACCTTTGTTCTCACTCTGTATATTAGTTGGTTTTGTTTTCATTGTCCTTTGCTGGTTCCTCATTTCACATCCGTTCACTACCCCTGATTAAGTTCAGCCTTTGCTACGTTCCTGCAGTGATACTCGTAAGTTTTGGACTATTTCATGCTTGTACCTGCAGTGAGTTTTGTTACGTTTAGCTTCCTGTGAATAAAACTGAAGACTGCTTGAAATGCTGCTACCAAGCTCTTGCCTGTGCTTCGGTCCACCCCAAAACCACAATGTGACAGCAAGAGAACATGAAGTTAAAAGCTGAAAAAACAGCAAATAATGCAAAATTGGAGAATACAATGAGAATGTAGCAGAAAGAGTGAAAGTGGTCATTATGTCCTCCAGCAGCCTAAGCCTATAGCAGCATAACTACGGAGATAGCTCAGGATAACCTAAGCCACTCTAACTATAAGCTTTATCAAAAAGGAAAGTTTTAAGCCTAGCCTTAAAAGTAGACAGGGTGTCTGCCTCACGGACTAAAACTGGGAGCTGGTTCCACAGGAGAGGAGCCTGATAACTAAAGGATCTGCCTCCCATTCTACTTCTAGAGACTCTAGGAACCACCAGTAAACCTGCAGTATGAGAACGAAGTGCTCTGTTAGGAACATATGGACCAATCAGATCTCGGATGTATGATGGAGCTAGATCATTAAGGGCTTTATATGTGAGAAGGAGAATTTTAAATTATATTCTGGATTTAGCAGGGAGCCAGTGAAGAGAAGCTAAAATAGGAGAAATATGATCTCTGTTTTTAATTTTAGTCATACCTCTTGCTGCAGCAATTTGTATCAGCTGAAGGCTTTTAACTGCATTTTGTGGACATCCTGATAGTAAGTGTTGGAAGATTTGTTCATAAATTATCATTGCTTAGTTTAAAAAGGTTCTTTATCCTTATGATTTGCCATTAAAATAGATTTTCATTTATTTAATTTGGTGAACTTTGATAGAAGTGGTTTGAATACTTTTCACATGTATTTTCAAAGTACTTTAATGAACTATTAACAGAATTGTCATCTTGTCTTAGATTTGCATCTGCTATGCAGACTGAGCAGGAACTTGTGTGCGTGGGGGAGTTCTGGGAACAGTACTATTCGCACCCCAGCCAATCTTTGTGTTCTTGAATGCCAGATGTGGACGTGTGTGCTGTATCAGTATCTGGACAGAACCAGTTTTGGATATTTCTAATTTTGGCTATGTTCCGGAGGTGAAAGAAGGAAATCCTATAAACCTGTTTAAGATGGGATTTAAATGACATGTCCTGGTCAAAAATAACACCAAGGTTTTTTACTGTATTACTGGAGGCCAATTTAATGCCATCCAGATTAAGTGGTTGACTAAGCAGATTCTTTTTCAAAGACTGTGGTCCATAGACGACAACCTCTGTCTTGTCTGAATTTAGAAGCAGAAAATTTAAAGTCATCCAAGTTTTGATGTCTTCTAGACATGCTTGTAGTCTGTCTAACTGGTTGGGCTCATGAGGCTCATGGGCTCAAAATCGAAATAAAAATAAATATATTTCATAGACATTATGTCTAATAATCAGCATATGGTTGTTATTGCTGCAGCAATGTATTTTTTATTTTTTGTTTTAAATTAATATACACTGCTCAAAAAATAAAGGGAACACTCAAATAACACATCCTAGATCGGAAAGAATGAAATATTCTCATTGAATACTTTGTTCTGTACAAAGTTGAATGTGCTGACTACAAAATCACACAAAAATCATCAATGGAAATCAAATTTATTAACCAATGGAGGCCTGGATTTGGAGTCACACACAAAATTAAAGTGGAAAAACACACTACAGGCTGATCCAACTTTGGTGTAATGTCCTTAAAACAAGTCAAAATGAGGCTCAGTATTGTGTGTGGCCTCCACGTGCCTGTATGACCTCTCTACAACGCCTGGGCATGCTCCTGATGAGATGGCGAATGGTCTCCTGAGGGATCTCCTCCCAGACCTGGACTACAGCATCCGCCAACTCCTGGACAGTCTGTGGTGCAACGTGACTTTGGTGGATGGAGCGAGACATGATGTCCCAGATGTGCTCAAATGGATTCAGGTCTGGGGAACGGGCGGGCCACTCCATAGCTTCAATGTCTTCATCTTGCAGGAACTGCTGACACACTCCAGCCACATGAGGTGTAGTATTGTCCTGCATTAGGAGGAACCCAGTGCCAACCGCACCAGCATATGGTCTCACAAGGGGTCTGAGGATCTCATCTCGGTACCTAATGGCAGTCAGGCTACCTCTAGCGTGCACATGGAGGGCCGCGTGTCCCTCCAAAGACATGCAACCCCACGCCATTACAGACCCACTGCCAAACCGGTCATGCTTAAGGATGTTGCAGGCAGCAGATTGCTCTCCACGGTGTCTCCAGACTCTGTCACATCTGTCATATGTGCTCACTGTGAACCTGCTTTCATTTGTGAAGAGCACAGGGTGCCAGTGGCAAATTTGCCAATCCTGGTGTTCTCTGGCAAATGCCAAGCATCTTGTACGGTGTTGGGCTGTGAGCACAACCCCCATTTGTGGACGTTGGGCGCTCATACCATCCTCATGGAGTCGGTTTCTAACCGTTTGTGCAGACACATGCACATTTGTGGCCTGCTGGAGGTCATTTTGCAGGGCTCTGGCAGTGCTCCTCCTGTTCCTCCTTGCACAAAGGCAGAGGTAGCAGTCCTGCTGCTGGGTTATTGCCCTCCTACGGCCTCCTCCATGTCTCCTGGTGTACTGTCCTGTCTCCTGGTAGCGCCTCCAGGACCTGGACACTACACTGACAGACACAGCAAACCTTGCCACAGCTCGCATTGATGTGCCATCCTGGATGAGCTGCACTACCTGAGCCACTTGTGTGGGTTGTGGAGTCTGCCTCATGGTACCATAAGTGTCAAAGCACCACCAACATTCAAATGTGACCAAAACATCATCCAGAAAGCATAGGTACTGAGAAGTGGTCTGTGGTCCCCACCTGCAGAACCACTCCTTTATTGAGTGTGTCTTGCTAATCACCAAAGATTTCCCCCTGTTGTCTATTCCATTTGCACAACAGCATGTGAAATTGATTGTCAATCAGTGTTGCTTCCTAAGTGGACAGTTTGATTTCACAGAAGTTTAATTTACTTGGAGTTATATTGTGTTGTTTAAGTGTTCCCTTTATTTTTTTGAGCAGTTTATATAGTGAAAAGAATTGGCCCAAGCACTGAACCCTGTGGTACTCCACAATTAACCCTGGACTTTGAAGATGATTTATCATTTACATGAACAAACTGGAATCTGTCAGACAAATAAGATTTAAACCAGCCTAGTGCTGTTCCCCTGATCCCTACAGCATATTCCAGCCTTTCTAAGAGAATACTGTGATCGACTGTATCAAATGCAGCGCTGACATCTGACAGGACAAGTACAGACATAAGTCCATTATCTGAGACCAGTAGAATATCATTACTGACTTTCACTAGTGCTGTTTCCATCCTATGATGAGTTCTGAAACCTGACTGAAACTCTTCAAACAGATCATTGCTGTGTAAATGCTCACACGTTTGATTAGCAACTATTTTCTCAAGAATTTTAGATAAGAACGGAAGATTGGATACAGGTCTGTAATTTTTCAAGTCATCTCGATCAAGCAAAGGTTTCTTAAGTAAAGGTTTATCTACAGCAACCTTAAAAGCTTGTGGTACATATCCATTTATTAAGAAGAGATTAATCATATCTAAAATGGGCCCGGCAATCAGAGGGAACACTTCCTTAAATAATTTGGTTGGGATTGGGTCTAACATACCAGTTGAAGGTTAAGATGAAGCTAATATTTTTGATAACTCAGGAAGCTAATGATGAGAAATAAGCTGTTCTAACTTGGTGAAGTGTCTTTTTCTACAACAGTAGGCTATTTTTCCAGATTAAGTAGGATTCCTCTAGGTGTGTAGAGTGCCATTTTCTCTCCAATTTTCTAATATTGTGCTTTAAAGTACGCAGCTCTGAATTAAACCAGGGAGCCAGTCTCCTTTGAATAATTACCTTTTTTTTCAAGGGGGCTGCATTGTCTAATGCACCCCGCAATGATGAAGTAACACTAAGAACTAAGAGAATCAATTTGTGAAGGGGAAGAAACAAAATTATTGCCCTCCACTGTCTTTTTCTGTGATAATGAAGAAATTAAAAGTGGAACAGATTGTTTAAAGGTTGTTACAGCATTGACTGATAATGATCCACTATAATGAAATTTTCTTTCAGGTGTGGAGTACTCGGTTAAAACTCAAAGGTTATTAAAAAATGGTCAAACAGGACAGGGTTATGAGGAAATATTGTTATTTCTTTACACTCAATGCCATATGTCAGCACAAGGTCCAGAGAATGATGACAAAGGTGGGTACTGCTAACAGTTCAATATCTGGGCTAAAGAGACAACACTTCACAGTAACATGTCCTGGATTACACCATCTGTTTTTCACAAGTACTGCTAGTCCACCTCCTTTGCGTTTGCTGCTCCTCTTTAAATCTCTGTCTGCTTGTATTGTCAGAAGGCCTGCCAGAGAAACGCTAGAGTCAGGTATATGATCCTGCAGCCATATCTCAGTGAAACACATACTACTGCTGCTGGGACCCCAGCCATGGATGAACATTAAGTTAAACATGGATGAACATGGACAAGGCCTGTATGAATCTCTGCACCTTTCAAAAATAACATTAACCTACTTCCAGCTCAGGCCAGGAAGAGGAGGAGTCAGAGCTGGAATCTCTGACCCAAGGGTGCATTGCCCCCTTTGCTCTGCCTCATTCTGGCTGTGGACAGCGGCTAATGGAGGGACCAGAGCCTGCGTCAACTGGAAGCCTTGATTCTCAAGTATCAAGTATTGAGGCTGAGTACCTCAAGTCTCTGGATGTTGTAGGGCTGTCATGGTTGACACGCCTCTTCAACATTGCGTGGCGGTCGGGGACAGTGCCTCTGGACTGGCAGACTGGGGTGGTGGTCCCCCTTTATAAGAAGGGGGACCGGAGGGTGTGTTCCAACTACAGGGGGATCACACTCCTCAGCCTCCCTAGTAAGGCCTTCGCCAGGGTATTGGAGAGGAGAGTCCGACCGATAGTCGAACCTCGGCTTCAGGAGGAACAGTCTGGTTTTCGTCCCAGCCGTGCAACACTGTACCAACTCTATACTCTCTACAGGGTGCTCGAGGGTTCATGGGAGTTTGCCCAACTGGTTCACATGTGTTTTGTGGACCTGGAGAAGGCATTCGACTGTGTCCCTCGTGATGCCCTGTGGGGGGTGCTCCAGGAGTATGGAATCGGGGGCCCTTTATTAGGGGCCATCCGGTCCCTGTACGAGCGGAGCAGGAGTTTGGTCCGCATTGCCGGCACTAAGTCGGACCTGTTCCCAGTGCATGTTGGACTCCGGCAGGGCTGCCCTTTGTCGCCGGTCCTGTTCATAACTTTTATGGACAGGATTTCTAGACGCAGCCAAGGGCCGGAGGGGGTCTGGTTTGGGGACCAGTGGATTTCGTCTCTTCTTTTTGCGGATGACGTGGTCCTGCTGGCCCCCTCTAGCCAAGACCTACAGCATGCGCTGTGGCGGTTCGCAGCCGAGTGTGAAGCGGCTGGGATGAGGATCAGCTCCTCCAAGTCCGAGACCATGGTACTCGACCGGAAAAGGGTGGCTTGTCCTCTTCAGGTTGGAGGGGAGTTCCTGCCTCAAGTGGAGGAGTTTAAGTATCTCGGGGTCTTGTTCACGGGTGAGGGAAGAATGGAGCGGGAGATCGACAGACGGATCGGTGCGGCTGCCACAGTAATGGGAGCGCTGTGCCGGTCCATTGTGGTGAAGAGAGAGCTGAGCCGAAAAGCAAAGCTCTCAATTTATTGGTCGGTCTACATTCCTACCCTCACCTATGGCCATGAACTTTGGGTCATGACCGAAAGAACGAGATCACGGATACAAGCGGCTGAAATGAGCTTCCTCCGTAGGGTGGCCGGGCACTCCCTTGGAGATAGGGTGAGGAGCTCAGCCATCCGGGAGGGGCTCAGAGTAGAGCCGCTGCTCCTCCACATCGAGAGGAGCCAGTTGAGGTGGCTCGGGCATCTATACCGGATGCCTCCTGGACGCCTTCCTTGGGAGGTGTTCCAGGCACGTCTCACCAGGAGGAGGCCCAGGGGACGGCCCAGGACACGCTGGAGGGACTATGTCTCTCGGCTGGCCTGGGAACGCCTTGGGCTCCCCCTGGAGGAACTGGAGGAGGTGTCTGGAGAGAGGGACATCTGGGCGTCTCTGCTGAGTCTGCTGCCCCCGCGACCCGGTCCTGGATAAGCGGAAGACGACGAACGAACGAACGAGATTTTTCCTGTCACCCTACTGAGCAGAATAATCCAGCATTTAGAATACCCTAGGTATTTATATGCTTGACCAAATTTAAATAAAAAAATGGGAAAAGGGGCGAGTAAAAATAAACTAAAAATGAATAACAATGCAAAGATTGGAAATTTATAGAAGCACAGGATCAAATTAAAATATTAAAATTAAAATATTTAGATAAATGGATAACCACATATCATTGTGATGGTCGTTTAAACTCTAAAAAATGTGTTAATCTATAGGATGCAATAATTAAAAGTACATTAAAAGTACACGTGATTTAAGAAAAATGGACAAAGAAGGTTATGAGAATGTAGATTATTAGTTAAAAGTAACTAAAAAGAGAGAGATGTGATGCAGGAGATTAGAATGGACGTTTTTGTGGAAAGCAGCAAAGGTCAGAGGGCTAAGAAGTAATTTTTGATGGACTTGCAAAGTAGAACAGCAGGACAAAAGAAAGTGAGTAAAAAGAGTAGGTGGAAAGTTTTTGTTTTGTACCAAAGATCTGATGAGGTTTGACAGGATTGGATGGGCTAAAATGAGTCCCTTTGGTGAATACATCCATTCCCACCATGGCTGTACCTCATGTATGTTTTATTTGTGTTTATTTTTTATTATTGTTTCGAGACGCTGGAGGCTGTTGATACAACTTGTCACAGAGGTTCATGGCATGACACGTTTTTTTTTGAGTAACCTTAGAAAATATTTTACTCTTTTTAACAGCAGAACAGACAGAGTGAGGGGATTAATCGATAGGCTTACAGTCAGGTACAGACGCAGAGCTGTCTACGCAGAAATAGCCAGAGTGAAACAAAAAGAGGAAGAACCTTTTGAAGAATATAGGATTAGACTGACAAAAGTGTTTAAAATACATAATGGTCTACAAGAAGATGAAAACGAGCAAGGAGCTTATCGACAGCAGTTAAAAAATGCACTATATGCTGGTTCCAGGGATGCATTTAATACCTGGGTAAGGAGACATTTTATAGGGTTCCCCACAGCAAATCTAGAAGATTATGTAAATCATGCCCTCCATGCAGAAAAAGTAATGAAGGATAAAAAAACAAAAACAAAAAAAAAGATAGCCAACACTATTTTTCAGCAAGAAGAAGAAGAAGAACAGATTTATTATCAAAACAGCAGAGGAAGAGGAGAATTTAGAGGCAGAGGACAAAACCGCAAGTGTCAGAGAGGAGGAGTGAGCAGAGGAAATTACAGACAATATACCTCAGGGTGTTGGTGTTGTGGGACAGGAGGACATCTGGCCAGAGACTGTCCTGGGAGGAGAAATAATGATTCAGCATTACTAGGACAGAAAACAAGTGAAATTGTTCCTAGTACCTCAGACACTGATGAAAGCAAAAAACCAGAAACACAGGGGCAGGATATCCTCCTAAATTTCCAGGACCTTCTCTCCCTAGATAGCATAAAACCTGAAGTTACCTTACTGTTGAATGGAAAATAAATTACTTTTCTTTGTGATACCGGAGCATGCAGGACCACCTGTAGAGAAACAATCCCAAATTCCAGACTTAGTGATCAGCAAATAACAGTAAGGTCAGCTATTGGGAAATTGACACAAATCTGTGAGTCTGAACCAGTTTGGATAAGAGATCCCAATGGACAGTCATGTCAGCTATCTATTCTAATGTTCCCTGAGTGTCCGGTGAATCTATTGGGACGAGATGGATTACTACATCTGGGGATAGCATTAATTACGACCTCAGAAGGACATATTGTAGTAAAGAGAAAACGCAGAACTCAGTACGTAAGTTGCTGAAGTAGTGTTAGCGGAAGATACTAGGAAGCTCTGCAAAATGTGGACACCTCCACACATATCTTTATTCAAGGATAAAGAACTCAAGTGGCATGATATAGGAAGATTAGTGCAGAGGGGAAAAGATGCCACTGACTGGTTTGCAACAACAATGAATACAGAAATTAGTGCATCCACAGGATTAACTAGAAAATTATTATTTTGGACAGTGACAGTGTAAAAAGGGATACAGTCAATCAGTCAGTCAGTCATTTTCTACCGCTTATTCCATAGTGGGTCGCGGGGAAGCTGGTGCCTATCTCCAGCAGTCTATGGGCGAGAGGCGGGGTACACCCTGGAAAGGTCGCCAGTCCATCGCAGGGCAAAAAAGGGATACATTTGCATACAAAGCAACAATGAGAAATATTCCTTACTGAACAGGAGGAACAGTTCTTGAGTGAAGTCCCTGATTAGTTATGGTCAAAAGACCCTACTGATGTGGGTTTAGTAAAAGGAGCGTTACCTGTATAAATTAGAGCAAAAACAGAATACAGGCCCAGTGTAAAACAATACCATTTGAAACATGTAGAAGAAAGAAAGACTGCACTATTACAAGTTCCAAAACCAGTAACAAAAAAGCAACTGAAGTCCTTCCTTGGACTAACTAATTATTGTAGAAACTGGTTGCCAAATTATGCAGAAATAGTAGCTCCATTAAACAAACTAATGTATGAGGAAGAGCTGAAAATGACGTCTGAACTGAAATGGAGTGTAGAAGCTGAAGATGAAATTAACATGATTGTCAAAAATTAGCAGAAAAAGAAGCAAAAACTAGAAGTGATTTGCAGGATCACGAAATAGTATGTGAATGACTTCTCCAAAAAGATGAGAGAGGGAAGACACAAACAGGATATGTATTGGTGACAAAAGATATAGTGTTAAAATAAATGCAACAACAAAGCCCACTACAGGAAATAGAAATGTGGAACAAACATGTAGCTGCATTAAAAGATGAAAACTATATTTGACCAGATAATAAACCTGTCCTACCAAAGAACCTATATAAATGGGCGGCAATATTGAGCCATCGTGTTTCACAATGTCTCAACAGGGAGGAAGGGTAGGACAGATATATATTAATATTATATAACATATGGATTTAATTCTTAATTCTTATTAAAAACAATTTTTTTTGTAAAACATGTTTAACATGTGCAAAACATAATCCACAAGGGAATTTAAGACCACGAATGGGACAATTTCCAAAACCAAAATACCCTTTTCAAACAATTCATATGGATTTTATTGAGTTAAATCACAGTGAAGGGAAAAAAGTTCTGTTTAGTCATTATAGATGCATTTTCTAAATGGATAGAACTATTTCCAACTAAACATTACAAGCACCTCAGGGCAAACACCCTATGAAACGTTATTTAGAAGACCATACAGATTACCACAGTTAAAAAATAAGTGGGTGTTAGATGAAGAAGCTAACCTAGTTGATTATATCAGGAGTATGTTAGAAAAACAACAGAAACAAATTCAAACTAATGAGGAATGTTCTATTTCCCAGCAAGAAAACCAACTAGTGGAACCAGGAGACTGGTGTTAATAAGGAGTGTAGAAAAGAAACATTGGTATTCACCTAAGTGGGAGGACCCATATTAGGTATTATTAACCACTCCTACAGCAGTAAAAATAGCTAAGATATCAACCTGGATACACCTTATACATTGTAAAAAGGTCATTTCGGTTGAAAGCTCCGTCAGGGGAAGTGATTTACAGACTGATAATAGGGTGGACCCAGACATTTAGAGGCTGGAGAGACCCGAAAGTCAGTGAAGAAAATTAACACACTGGAACCACTTAGAGGAGTCAAAATGTCAGCCAAAATACTTTTAGATGGATGAACAATGCTTTCCGTTGCTGGGCATTTATATTTTTCCTCATATTGATTTTTTATTTTTCTGGTACTTCTGGGAACCAGTCAAGATAAAACAGAATGTAATAACACCTGCTATGAGTCATATGAAACAAGTAGCTAAATCAAGGAAGCCAAGATAACCTAACTATGTGCACTAAACAAACTTCTTATACTAATGACATTCAAGTGTGCGTGAAATCTAATACAACAGCTGTGGTGCTGATCCCACTCATTAGCTTGACCAAACGAGGAAGGAAAGGGCAGGATTATAGGAGTTATAAATGGTACTTAACTAATGACAGAAGAGACACCTCATGGTCCACGATGGTAGCTGATGAAGGAAACAATTGGACACCAGAGTGGGGCACCACTGCTTATGCTAGTCAATTAAAAGAAGTTGTTTAAGCTCCATAAAGCTGATAATGCAATCCAGGTAACAAAGCGAAGAGAGTAAAAATTATGTTAGGAAACTTAGCCACAGATGACTAAGTTCCAGGTTATTACTGGAGTATAAGGAACAAATAATAACTGGTTATTGATGGTAGAGCAAATGGCTAACATGACTAAAAGAGATTGTGTTGTGTGTATGGGTCCCAGGGCTTTATTACAAATAATTCCAGCTGTGATACCACAACCCTGTGTGATGGAAGTAATGAATCAAACAAATTTTAATGAAATGTGTCAACACTGGGATTCTGTTTTTCCTGTAACCACAGCAGATAAGAACAAACCAGTATTCCATAAACGGGTCACCACTGGAAACTACACATGTATAAGTATGACAGAGAGAGGCAATAAATTGGGAAATCTCACTGCAGTATGGTGTACTGCAATTGTAAAAGTAAATAAGTATTTTAAACCAGTCTCTAGAGGAGACATTTGGTGGTGGTGTGGTGACGACAGGTTGTTTGATCGATTGCCTTCAAAAAGTAACGGGACTCTGTGCTCTAATTACTTTATTATTATCAGTTTCAGTATATTCTATGTAGATGAAGTAACAGATGGACTATCTAGTGTAATCCCACATGATTGGCGTGATAGAAAGTGCAGAGCAGTAGCTTGGCATACCGAGGGAGACTCTACATACATAGATGCTATAGATGAAGATAAATTAACTGATCAAGTAGCCGCAAGATTTGAATTAAGTATCTGGTGGTGGTGTACGATGAACAAAAACGTAGACAGGATCAACTATATTCACTACAATGTGCAAAAACTGTGAAATTGGACAAAGCGGGTTTGAAGCTGTTCATGACTAATTGGCTTCAACTTCCTTAATGGCATTCCGGAATAGAATTGCTTTGGACATGTTGTTAGCTGAAAACGGAGGAGTTTGTGCCATTTTTGGAGAAAAATGTTGCACATTCATACCTAACAACACTGCTGCTGACGGTAGCCTCACTAAACCATAGGAGGTTTGAGATCTCTAAATGGCATAATGGAGGAGCATTCTGAAGTAGACACCTCGATGTGGGACACCTGGCTGGATGTGTTTGGGAAGTATAAAATTTTAGTATCATCAGTAATAATTTCCTTTGCAGTGTTTGCTGCAATTTTGACATTGTGTGGATGTTGTTGTATTCCCTGCCTTCGTTCTCTGCTTAACCGTCTCATCACCACAGCTATTTCTCCTATGGAAGACAGAGTTACCCAACTCTTTCCGTTATTTAAACAGCAGGATAATGAAAATGATGAGGATGTGACTGACCACTTTTCTGACCTATACCCAGATCCATCTCTATATGAATCTGTGATTTAAATGTCAGTAAGTACCTCTGAATATAATTGTCTTTGTACTCATGAAAATAATCTGACAGTTAAAAAAATCTGGAAGAAGTGGCTGTTAAGTGATATAAGAATATGAGCAAATATTTCTATAAACAAGGAGGAAATGTTGGAATAATTTAATATAGATTTATCTTATATTTTCTCCTATTCTTTAACTTGACTATTTGATTTTGTGTGAGTAAAGGATGTGATGAGTTTGTCTGCAGGCAAAGGTCATAAATGGAGCTGAGAAGGAAGCAGTCCGCAGTTGAGGAGGTTATAAAAGATGAAGGCTGATTGTGCTGAACGGACAACACACTGATCTTAGGATTGGAGGAGACTGTGGAAGTGTGTTGTTAAAAGATAATGGTGTTTATGACCTGTATACGATGCAGCTGTTTTTCCCATCCTAAGGGAGTATCGTTCTTTGTAATTAGGGACCCCCGAAAAGATAATAAAAAGAGAAGGTCGGACAGATGTTTTTCAGAGCGGTAGAGAGATTGTAACTGAAAACATCTCTGTCCGTTCTCCTCGCAGCGAGTGAAATAACTAATTATTTGTCTTTCTCTTCTTTTTGTGATGTTATAAGTATTGTAGGTTGTTTAAACCTGACACATTTTTCGAAAATTTGGAATGTCCTTTCACTGTTATGCTGATTACTGCCAAGTTTGATTTCGTCTGCAAAAGCAGGATGCAAACTCCATTCATACTCTGCTGAAATGTCTGGAAAAAGTAAATTTTTCTTAGTTTTAATGAAAATAAGATTGGATCATACTTTTCCACCCAAATGGCTCTTGTGACACCCATGATTTGAATCTTGGCTCCGTGTCTCCTTAAGTAAGATCCACGGTCACTAGTTTGAGAGTGAAACTAGATGGTTTTGATGCTCTCTCGGTCTTGATTCAACCGCATCATCCTTTACGGTCTCTAAGGTCAGCTGATCAGCTGCTCCTGGCCGTTCAAGGGTCAAGGCTGAAGCTCAGAGGTGACAGGGCTTTTGCGGTTGCAGCTGTGGAACGGGTTACCGCTGAATGTTAGGCAGGCACCTTCACTGTCTTCTTTTAAATCATTTTTAAAGACTCACTTTTTTTCCGTGGCCTTCAACACAGCTTAAGTTGTTAATTTCTTTGATTGGCCCTATGCTGTGTACTTTGTTTTTATGTCTGTTTTATTTTATATGTATTTTTTGCGTTATTGACTTGTATAGCGCTTTGGTCAACAATCTGTTGTTTTTTAAATGTGCTTCATAAATAAATTGGATTGGAAATATATCTTGTTATCAATATATATATATATACATATATATATATATATATATATATATATATATATATACACATATACACGTCATGCTATGAGTAAAGTAGGAACAAGTTGGCAGAGCACAAACAGAGAAAAACCATCCATTTCTGAGAAAAGAGTGATTTTTGTTTTATTGCAAAATGTGCATGTTGAATTTATGAAGTAACCACTCAGTGCTATATGACAGTTTTGGAAGTTTTAAAACGGTAAATTTTGTGTTTAAACTCAGCCTGTTTTCAGTGTAAAATCCAGCTGGCCCGCATCTGCATATCGGGGAGGGAAAACCCACAGTTCATTTATATAGCGGCTTTGTTTGGCTACACTCTGGCTTTTGTTATGCGTGTCAGCCAATAAGCCGCGTGCTTGAAGTAAGCACATGGCTACTTAAAGCAGCTGCTTTTTGAAAAAGAATGTGTTTCTTCAAGAACCAAGCTGAACACATCACCCAAAAACTGAACCATGGCTGTGGGAGTACATGGGAGCTCCAGACCAATGACAACACTGGACTCTTTTCAGATTTTGAAACAGAAGGAGATAAAGCAGAAGAAATGATAGTGACTGCATAAGTTTGCAAAACATTTCTAGTTTCCAGCTGACGTTAACCCAAGAGAGGATGACGAAGAAAGCTTAGACTGGCGGCAGAGGAGCTAGAACGCAAGATATCAGAAGCTATTGCCATCACAACAGCGAAATGGAGAAGATCCGTAACTTTGACTCTAAATGCTATCGGAGAAAAAGAAAAAATTAATTAATTAATTAATTCTTCACTTGGGACACAGTCCTGTAGCCGCAAACCTTCTCCAGAGCTCATGTACAACATACTGAGGGATTGTTTGGCAGCAGAAACAGAGTGGCAGGACATGAGAATCATCAGATATCTTGAAGCAAACCGGAATACATTAGAAACTTCAGCGATGACGACATCCACCAAGAAGACACCAACGTAAAGAAAACACGTCAGGACAATTTATTTGATGGAAGGCATCGAACTTTGCAGGAATACCTTTCAGTTTCTCAAGGGGTGAGTTTGACAACTTTTTAAAAAAACTATTATGTGGCATCATATTGAAAATTAATCAAGTATTTTCAGTGAAGCGGACAAGTTCACGTAAACCTGACTAGTCAAATAATAAAAGCTGAGAGAAAATTTCCTTTATTTCCCCTGTTCAGAAATTCCCAAGAATTCCCCGTGTTCAGAAACACCTATTCAAAAGGCGTAAACTATTGGTCCATAGCTCTATTCATACCTGCATTCTGCCCAGACACACACATTGATCCCCAACCCCCAAACTGCAGTCTTATTGTCCCACCTATTGAGTGCTCGATTGCTGCAACCTGGAAGACTGGTTGGATTTATTCATCCATGGAAGTGGTTGGGACAATAGAATTCATCAATTTGGTGGTGTGAGCCAATAATTTTGGCAATATATTGTATCTTAACAACGACTGGCACTACCTGGAAATAAATTGTGTATTTTCCTAAATGTAAAAGTCTAATTGAATCAAGTAACAGGTCTTAGAGTTGTTGTCTTTTTCAGATCTCCTTGTATTTTTTCAGTAGAATGTTTTTGAGTAACAGAAGCTTTCTATTTTAAAACTAAAATAAACAGAAGCTTTCTATTTTAAAACTAAAATAAGACAAAAACATTTGAAAAATTTTTTTTAAACAAATTGATCTGATTAGTAGCAGAAAAAGGGAAGACAGAAATAAAAATACCAGAGCACTTCTATAGTTCCTGCTCATGAAAACTTTTCTAAGTTTGTGGTTCTTGTGCCAGCAATCTGGGTAGTGTTGTGTCTACTGAGCTGCAGGTTTCCCTGGCGGGCTGGGCTGAGCAGTATGCTCCCACACGCCTGTAATTCATCAAGCTTATGAGCTGAAGCATAAGAGGAGCTGGCTGCCGGTCTTTGAGTGTCCACATATATGGCTCTAGCACTCCCTGAAAAATCCTATTTTTTATCTTCTTGTTATTTCTTGGCTTTATGCTTAACCCCACACTCTCTGTGTTTCCCAAGATTACCACTCAAGTTCTCCGCAGTGAAGTTTCCTGGCTTTGCTTCTCAAATTGTCTCGAGCCATAACATCCCAGACTACTTCAACCACCAGCAACCTCAGGCTTCGATCTCCTGAAACATCTGAGCCTGAACCTGTCTACCCTCCATGTTCCACCTATAACTCCCCTCCAAGACCTAGAACACCACACGGACCCCCTAGACTCTGCTGACATCTCCCTATCTTTAATCATCTATCTTTTGACCAGTAAGATCAGTTTACATATTTTCAGATTCCCATATTTCCTCATTTATTCATTCCACTCATGCAACCTTTTTCTTGCAGTAACCTTTTTCTTGCAGTAAACCTCCTGCCCATGTTAAAGGAACCCACCTGGACCCAGAAATCACCATCTACTTTGTATTGTAATAAACTTGTTGAACTTGAATATTGTTTTGAGAGTTTATCGCATATGGGTCAGAGGCTTGCCACAATAAATGACACCTTGTGAAAAATGTCAGTTGACTTCAGGCAAAGGGGTAGCACAAGCTCAATTACAACCATTGCCAAGCATTGCAACACATTTTGAGACAATAGGCATAAGCATTGTGAGCCCCTTAGAAGTGAGCTTTACAGGTCATCATTGCATATTCGTTTTATGTAACTATGCTGCACCTTACCCTGAGGCCTTTTCCACTCAATTGCAGCAATTATCCAGGATCAGAGTACCAAGGGAAGTCTTTACAGACTGAGACAAATTTCTTTTGTTCAAGTTATTGCAGCAGGTCTACAAGTTGTCAGATTAAAGGAATTAAGACCACTCCTTATCCCACTTTAATAGACAGGCAAGTGGAAAGATATAACCAGACTCTCAAAAGCTTGCCGTTTGTCTGTGAGACAAGTACTGACTGGGACTAGTGGCTACACCACCTCTTATTTGCCAGCCAGGAGGTCCCGCACAAGTGCTGACTGGGACTAGTGGCTACACCACCTCTTATTTGCCAGCCAGGAGGTCCCGCAGGGTTCCACAGGCTTTTCACCCTTTCAACTGTTGTAATTGCACCAGGTGAGAAGCCCACTGGATCTGCTGAAGGACAACTGAAAACACCAGGGCCTGTATTCACAAAGAATCCTAAGACTAAAAGTAGCTCTTATTGATTAAATTCTAATAAAAATCTGAGAGTTTCTAGAATTCTCAGATTTTTCTTAGAATGTTCCATCGCTAAGATAAAAGTTATTCATGAAGCATCTTAGCCTTAAGAGAGCTTCTAATGTGAGGAAATGTTAAGAGTACTGAGGAGGACATTTAGTGACCCTAATGGTGCGTTCAGACCAATCAAAATTCGAGCAAATTGTTCATCTCATTCGTGCTGTGTTGCTCACCTGACTTTTCGCTCGCCTGACTTTTTGCCAGCAATTGGCGTGGCCAACGGGCGACAACAAACGGGCGTCATCAAATAGGAGGAGCTTCTATCTGCTGCTTCCCAGTTTCAACTCAAAATGGAGCGGGTCATGGTGCTTTATTTATGGAAAGCCGAACAACGCCGCTGGCATCGACGTCCCTGGGTTCACCAGAGACGGAACCAGTATGGAGAGTACCACCACCTACTCCAGGAGCTGCGCCTAGATGATGGTACTTCTGTTTATCTAGGACCCAGTTTGAGAACCTGCTGCCCAGGGCTGGGGGACAAATCAGCCTCCGGGACACCAACTACAGGCGACATATTCCCGATGCTGAATGCCTGCCCATCTGTCCTCGGTGAGTAAATAAATCTCAGCTCAATAGTAAAACAGCCAAATTGTACTGCCCACCTCTTCTAAATATGATACACATTTTTGTACGAAAACATATGGATGAGGACTGCCAAAATACTCCAGGTAAAAGATGATACGACAACAGAACGTCATATGGTAGCCATAAGTATTGAATAATTATGTAACAATGGCTAATTGGTGACCAAGAAATCAGGCTTGCTGACATATGCATCTGAAAATTAAGTACTTATGAATAAAATATTTCCTACATAAACATAGATGTACCCTGAGCAATTGCTGTGTTTCATCCTTCTATGAGAACATATGTGGTGAAAAGAGGGCTTTAGATGTGACGCAAATTAACAGAAAAGTTCAGATTTTCTAACACCAATGAAATAAGCTTCTCGCTTCGCTCTATTCGCACTAATCATGCCATTCGTGTCGTGTCCTTAACGTGCCTTTACATAGTGTTAATATGTAATACACTCGCTCCCGTCGCGTCATTCGCATTCGATCGGAATGCACCATAATAGTGTCTTAAGCAGGCAAGATGGCGGAAAGACCAAGAGAACGGAGAGATATTCTCCGAACAATGAACAACAGTGAATTAATAACACGCTACTGGCTTCATCGCTTGGGATCCACCCCCTTAATAGTCAAGTAAATGAACACGAACTTCTATAACAATAATACAATTATTCTGTCATGCCAGCTTGTGTCTGAGTTCTTGAATTTGTGTTTTTATTTATTTACCTGGTCTAGTCCTTTGTTTTCTGTTTCCCTGCACCTCAGTCCCACATCTGTTCTGTGTTTTCCCTCGATTGTCTGGTCTTGTGTGTCATTGGTTCCCCCTGCTGTTCAGTTCTGTATTTAAGCCCGTTTGTTTACTTTGTTCCCCGCTGGTTCCTTGTGTATGTTTGCTACCCTGTCTGTGTCCTGGCAATATCCTCCTTGTCATGGAATCTGAGACCGCACTTGGTCATGACTTGTTTTCCCTGCCTGCACCTGAGTTGTGAACATTAAAGATGCTGCTTACCTGCAAACCTCGTGCTTCAGAAGTTCTTTTCTGCACATTGGTCTGACCACAATACCTTATCATGACAGAAGGAACCAGCCTACAGAGGGGAGAGTTTACAAGGGGTGAAGTTCTCGCAAAACTATTTTCACACCTTATGACCTCTCCCTGCTCTCCATGGAGGAGATTGGAGGTTGCAGGCAACCTACAAGACTGGCTGGAGGAATGGAAGGACTTTTTTTCCCAAGATCCTCTGACTCACCATGCCATCGAGGCCGAGCGTCAAAGGGCCCTGGGTGAGATCGCCAACTCTATGAGGAGGCTTCCTGCTTCCTCCTCCACTCGCCTTTCCACCGAAGCTCGACGCGACTCTTCGGCTCATGGCTTTGCTCCTGATCAGCCATCGCCGCTGCCCCCGACTCCTGATCCTGTTCCGGGGGGGTTTATGGATGAACCACCTTCACACTCCGATCCTGTTCCTGGTCCTATTCCGGAAGGGTCCCAAGTCGAGCCACACTCACTCTCTGTTCTTGTCTGTAAGGGGCTCGTGGATGCACTGCCTTCACTTCCTGACCCCATTCTAGAATTGCACCGCTCAAGGTGGCAGCAGGTTGGAGTAGCACTGTTACTTTTGATTCTGATTTATTCTTTTTTGGGAACTATTCCTCTTGTGGTGGATACAGTTGTTTTTTTTTTTTTTGACGACTGTCCACTCTGGTGTCGGATGCTGTGCAGCTTGGAGGATTTCTCTTAATACTTTCTATTTTTGGACATTTGTTATGATGCATTGCCATGGCAACGGGGTTGTTTCTTACAACCGGGAGCAGCTGATTAATATCTCAAAAGCTCAAATAATACTTCAACTACAACCCCAAATCCCTGATGAGTTGAAAAGGAGACGCCGTGGATGCAGAGCTGGAGCAAAGAGAAAAGAGAGAAGGAGGAAGTTCAAACCATCTCTTCCATCGATTATGATGGGCAATGTGAGATCGTTGGGAAACAAGTTGGATGAACTCCAAGCCCTACAAAGGACCCGGCCAGAGTACCGGGCATGCAGTATTATGTGTTTTACTGAGACATGGCTGCAGGATCATATCCCCAACTCCAGCGTCTCTCTGCCGTGCTTTTTAACCATACGAGCAGACAGAGATTTACAGAGGAGCGGCAAATGTAAAGGAGGTGCACTGGCAGTATTTGTGAACAACAGATGGTGTCATCCAGGACATGTAACTGTGAAGTGTCATCTCTGCAGTCCAGATATTGAACTGTTGGCAGTAAGTTTCCGTCCATATTATTTACCCAGAGAGTTCACCAGTGTTATTTTGGCAACAGTTTACGTTCCACCTTCCGCTGTTGCTGACACTGCATGTGATGCCATCAGCTCAGTTGTTGCTAAGCTACAGACACAAAACCCCAATGCTTTTGTGGCAATTTCTGGCGATTTTAACCATGCTTCACTCTCTGCTACACTTCCAAAGTTTCAACAGTTTGTCAACTGCTCTACCAGAGAAAACAAAACATTGGATTTGTTTTATGCAAATGTCAAGGACTCATACATCTCTACAGCAAGACCTGCTCTAGGCAAATCAGATCACAATATTGTTTTTCTCTGCTCGAAATATAAGACCCTTGTTCAGAGGCAACCTGTAATAAAGAGGACTGTGAGAAAATGGTCACAGGAAGCTGAAGAAGCTCTGCAAGGTTGCTTTGAGGCTACAGACTGGGACGCAATGTGCCAGCCACATGGAGAGGACATCAATGCCATGACTGAGTGTGTAACTGACTATATAAACTTCTGTGTGGATAACATCATCCCCACCAGAACCGTGAGATGCTTCCCCAATAACAAACCTTGGATCACCAGTGACCTGAAGGACCTGCTTAACAAGAAAAAAAGAGCCTTCAGAGAGGGAGACAGAGAATTATTGAGGAGTATACAGAAGCAACTTAAAGTCAAGATAAGAGACAGCAAGGAGGTGTACAAGAAGAAGCTGGAGAGCAAGCTCCAGCAAAACAATATCAAACATGTGTGGACAGGAATGAAGAAGATCACAGGCTTCAAGCAGAAGGATGATTTGACCAATGGAGGTCTGGACAGAGCCAATGAACTGAACACATTCTTCAATAGGTTCAGTTTAGAAACAAGCTCAGCATCCTTCTCTCCTGCTCACAGCCAAACAGACATTCCACCCTCCTTTGATCCACAGGACCCACAGCTGTCCAGTAACACCTCACATTTTTTATCTTCCACCTCAGCCCTAGACCCTTCTGCTTCTACATGTTTGCCTTCAACCATATCAGAAGATGCTGATGCTTCCTTTGCTTCCCCCTTCCACCTGTGTGTCTCAAGAAGTCAAGTGAAGATGCAACTGGAGAGACTGAATCGGAATAAGGCTGCAGGTCCAGATGGTGTCAGCCCTAGAATACTGAAGGCCTGTGCAGAGCAGCTCTGTGGGATTCTGCAGCACCTCTTCAATCTTAGCGTGGCCCAGAAGAAGGTTCCGGTGTTGTGGAAGACCTCCTGTCTTGTTCCGGTACCAAAGAAAACTCACCCATCAGTCCTCAATGACTATAGACCTGTTGCCCTGACATCCCACATCATGATGGTCCTAGAGAGACTCCTGTTGGCCCACCTGAGTAAGCAAAAGGTAAACCATCAGGACCCCCTTCAGTTTGCTTATCGCTGTGGAGTTGGAGTTGAAGATGCCATCATACACCTGCTTCAACAAACTCACTGTCATCCGGACAAAGCCAGCAGCACTGTGAGGATCATGTTCTTTGATTTCTCCAGTGCATTTAATACAATCCAATCATATTTGCTTTGTCAGAAACTCCAGAAGACTCAGGTGGAGGCCTCAACAATCTCCTGGATCAAAGACTATCTGACAAACAGACCACAGTTTGTGAGACTGAAGGGTTGTGAGTCTAACCAGGTAGTCAGTAGCACAGGAGCACCACAGGGGACTGTACTCTCACCATTCCTTTTCACTCTGTACACCTCAGACTTCCAGTACAAGTCAGACTCCTGTCATCTGCAGAAATACTCGGATAATTCTGCAGTCGTGGGGTGGATCAGAGATGGACAAGAAGCTGAGTACAGGAAGGTGGTGGATTGCTTTGTGGCATGGTGTAGAAACAATCATCTCATTTTGAACGTGACTAAAACAAAGGAGATGATTGTAGATTTTAAGAGAAACAGGAATAAGTCAAAAACTATTTCCATCATGGGGGAAGAAGTGGAGGTGGTGGAGGAGTATAAATACCTCGGTGTTCACCTGGACAACAGACTAGAGTGGAGATGCAACTGTGAAGCCATCTACAAGAAGGGACAGAGGAGACTGTACTTCTTGAGGAAGCTTAGGTCCTTTGGTGTTTGCAGCAAGATGCTGCATATCTTCTATAAGTCTGTTGTGGAAAGTTTGTTCTCTTCTGCCATCATCTGCTGGGGAAGCAGCATCAGAGCCAGGGACTTAAAAAAGCTCAACAAGCTGATAAAAAAGGCTGGTTCTGTTCTGGGGACTCCTCTGGAACCTCTGGAGATCATTGTGGAAAGACAGATTCTTCATAAAATGAAGAACATTATGGAGAACCCTGAGCATCCTCTTCATGAGACTGTCCTACAACAAAAGAGCGTCTTCAGCCAGAGGCTTCTTCAGATCTGCTGTAAGACGGAGCGCTACAGGAGATCCTTCCTGCCCACAGTCATCAGCATCTGCAACGGCTCTTTGAGGAAACCCTCATAATGAGCTACAACAACATTTAATTTCCCTTTGGGATTAATAAAATATTTTTGAATTGAATTGAATTTCTGGTCCTGTTCTCGAGGGGTCCCAAGCCGAGCCGCCCTCACACTTCGCTTCCTGCTTCTGTTCCCGGTCTTTTTCTGGGAAGGTCCGAAGACGAGCTGCCTCCACCGCCTGGTCTGGTTCCTGAGCGGTTCACGGAGGAACCACTGCCTGGTCCTGTTCCTGTTGTGGAGGAACTCGAGGCTGAGCTGCCTCCACTGTCTGATCGTGTGCACGTCTGTGAGGTGTGCGAGGATGCACAGCTTCCATCAGCTGTGCCTTGGCTGCCCCGTCGCTCGTCTGTTGGACTGTGCCACCGGTCTTCAGCGCCTCATTGTAGGTCCCAGTGGTCTCTGCACCTCTCGCCTTGATTCCAGCGGTTTCCGCACCATGCCTCTGAGCTCCACCGTGGGTCCGAGTCACCTTGGCTCTGGATTGGCTCCGGGGTCCTTCACGTTTGGACCAGCCATCTGCTAAGGTCTGTTGCGGGTTCTCCTAGTCCCGCCTGTGTCGCCAGCCTCCAGATCTCGAACTCCTGTGTCGCCGGCCTTCAGGTCATCTGCTCCTTCGTCGCCGGCCTCCAGACCGCCAGTTCCTGCATCGCCGGCCTCCGGATAACCAGCTCCTGCGTCGACGGCCTTCAGGTCAGATCGCCTGCTCCGTTTTTGCCGACCGCCTGAACTCTGAGTCTGCTGGGGACGGCCTCCAGGTCTTTCGCCTGAACTCTTTCCTCCTTTTTATTTATCCTGTTCCATGTAAGACCCTGTTCGCTCATTATGTTCAGGTTGTTTTTTTGTTTTCTGGTCTTGTTTTGGTTCTTTGGTGACTTCAGCACTAGAAACAGTAGAGCTTCAGGAGAGGGCCTTGGAGCTATCCTTCAACACAAGGTAGTTGGTAAAAGAGTATGGCAGAATATAGGTGACAAAAATCAAGAGCTTACATTTCCAATTTAGGGCACTCATTCCTATTATTGCTCCCCTGATCACCTACATAATCAATCTGGACCTCCAGTCTTATGGTGTTACATCCCCACTGAAAACTAACATACTAAAGCCATAATAAAAAAACTCTCGACCAAAGAAATCCTCATAAAAGTATAGACCCATTGCAAACTTATCTTTCCATTCAAAGGTTCAAGAGAAAGCTGTTGCTGCACAACTATCTCAAATCAAATCAACTGTTTGAAAAGTTTCAGGCCTGGTTTAGGCCTGCACATTCTACTGAAACAGCTCTGACAAGTAAAAGTTGTGGAGAAATCAAAACCCATCCCCCGTCACAGCCATATTTTTTTGTGGACAAGACATCCCATTCTCCTCTGTTTTCAACAACCTTGGTGTCTGGTTCGATTCCCACTTCTCCTTTGAGTCCCATATTACACATCTTTGCAAAGACATATTTAAAGTCTCTGTTTATCCCTCAACCTGTCTGATGCTGAAATAGTGTCAGGAATCTGGAGGTGCTTTGTGTGTTTTTTTTGTTTCTTTTTTAGGTGTTCTGTTTTCCGTCTTAGCTGCAGTTTCTCTCTCTGCTTCTAATCAACCACGATTGCTGGAGTTTAAGAGAAGGTGGCTGCTCATCATTCTTCGCCTGAGTATCAATCCAAGAGGTACCTCTAGCCCTTTAGAATACCTCAAGCAAGTTTCCTAGAGTTTAATTGCTAGGCTAAAGCTAACCTTCTCTATCTACCTTTTCCAAGGTTCCCTTCCAAGTTCCCATCCAAGATCTCCCCTGGACTGGTCTTTCTAAGGATCACCTGGATGACGTCTTTGTGTCAGTTATCCTCAGAACCACCAAACTGACCTTTCTGCCCTCCAATGCTCTCTATCAAACTACAGTTGGAACGTAGCTCTCTGCACAAGCCTCACCCCTGGAACCAGCTCCCCTCTCTGACTCAGCTCTCTGCAAGACACCAGTAAGATCAGACCCATCAGAAGCTCTCCGGAACACAATCGCCGAACAGACCACACAACTCAATACACATGAAGCCGTACTCCGATCCTTAAGCAAACAACAAAATTTTACAAGTCAGCAGCTTGATCAAATTACTGCAATTCTCCAGAGCTTACAGACTAACGTTTCTTGATCTCCTGTTTCCAGAAGGTACTGGAAACATTCCTCAGAGAGTTTGGTCCACATTGACATGATAGCATCACACAAATGCTGCAGATTTGTCAGCTGCACATCCATGATGCGAATCTCCTGTTCCGCCACATTCCAAAGGTGCTCTATTGGATTGAGATCTGGTGACTGTGGAGGCCATTTGAGTACAGTGAACTCATTGTCATGTTCAAGAAACCAGTCTGAGATGATCCGTGCTTTATGACATGGCGCGTTATCCTGCTGGAAGTAACCATCAGAAGATGGGTACACTGTGGTCATAAAGGTATGGACATGGTCAGCAACAATACTCAGGTAGGCTGTGGCATTGACACGATGCTCAGTTGGTACTAAGGGGCCCAAAGTGTGTCAAGAAAATATCCCCCGCACCATTACACCACCACCACCAGCCTGAACCGTTGATACAAGGCAGGATGGATCCTTGCTTTCATGTTGTCGACGCCACATTCTGACCCTACCATCTGAATGTCGCAGCAGAAACCGAGACTCATCAGACCAGGCAAAGTTTTTCCAATCTTCTATTGTCCAATTTTGGTGAGCCTGTGTGATTTGTAGCCTCAGTTTCCTGTTCTTAGCTGACAGGAGAGGCACCCGGTGTGGTCTTCTGCTGCTGTAGCCCATCCGTCTCAAGGTTCGACGTGTTGTGCGTTCAGAGATGGTCTTCTGCATGCCTTGGTTGTAACAAGTGGTTATTTGATTTACTGTTGCCTTTCTATCAGCTCGAACCAGTCTGGCCATTCTCCTCTGACCTCTGGCATCAACAAGGCATTTGCGCCCACAGAACTGCTGCTCATTGGACATTTTCTCTTTTTCGGACCATTCTCTGTAAACCCTAGAGATGGTAGTGCGTGAAAATCCCATTAGATCAGCAGTTTCTGAAACACTCAGACCAGCCCGTCTGGCACTAACAGCCATGCCACGTTCAAAGTCACTTAAATCACCTTTCTTCCAATTCTGATGCTCGGTTTGAACTGCAGCAGATCGTCTTGACCATGTCTACATGCCTAAATGCATTGAATTGCTGCCATGTGATTGGCTGATTAGAAATTTGCGTTAACGAGCAGTTGGACAGGTGTCCCTAATAAAGTGGCCAGTGAGTGTATGTGCATGCCTTTTAGTTCATGTCAGAAGATGGGATGCAGCATTCTGGACCAACTGCAGTTTTGCAAGGCAAGCATGACTAACACCAAAATGAAAGTGAGTTACAATATGAGTTACAATAATCCAGTTGGGATGTAATAAAAGCATGTTCAAAGGCTCTAAAAGATAAAAGCCTAGCTGTACAACTGAACAAATCTGTTTTTCAAAGGTATAAGTTTAGTCAAAAATGACACCTAAATCTTTAAGGTGCAACTTAACAAAAGGCTCCAGGCTATGGAAAAATACTGCAATTACCACTTGGTCAAAACATATTTTTTTCAGTGTTGCTATAGAGGACTCCCATTTTTAAAAACAAAGCCAGCATTATATAGATTTTACAACATACAGAAGTATGTCTGTTTACCTGTATGTCACTCCTAGATCAACGGTTCCCAAACTTTTCAGCCTGTATCCCTCAAAATAACAGTGCCAGTGACTGGCAACCCCCTAAGAATACCTATAATTATATATATTTTATATGTATTTTTAAATGAATTTATTTATTAAAAATGACATTTAATTATTCCAATTCATTATATATGTTTTAATTATTTAATTTGACACGTCATGGTGTATTTCTGTATTTCATGGTACATTTATTTTTTTCATGAGACATTCACATTTATTTTTTTATTGATAAATTCATTTATTTAATTTGTCCCTTCTGGCGCTCCATACAACTTCGCGGTCACATCACGATAATTCTGAAAATCATCTTGGAATATTAAACTGAGCTTGACTGTATTTATAAACAGGATCAATTTGAATTGTATGTGTGGGATTTCAGTTCATTTATATGAGTTACTTAACCATGTATTTCTGTATATAAACTGAATTGTGCCTCGAGACAACATATCTGCTATATAAATACACACATACATGCAGAATGGTTTTGCTGAATTTACATCTGTAAGGAAACTGGAATATGTTTCTGGCTTTAGTGTTGACCGAGTTGAGAAGTTTTCTAACTGTGTAAAATGTTTTGGGAAAAAAGGTGTCATTCCAAAAATTTTCCCAAGAATTTGTACTCTGACTGCATTTGATTGATATGTGTTGAATTGGATTTGAATAAACAAGGAGTGGGTGACATTGTATATGATCTGTTTTATAAGTGCCTTGAGATGCCTTCTCTTGTAAACTGGCCTGAGGCCCAGTTAAAAGAATCTTTCTAGCTTTCAAGTTTTTTAAATGGTGCCTTCACAAGGACCCCTAGGTGGCCTTCAGAGCTCAATTAGAGCTCTGAAGTTGTAAAAACTGGGGCCTTCCCCTGTCGACTACATCTTCCCTCGCCTTTCTCTGCTGTCACAATGTTGCTGCTGCTACTGAGCAACCCGCAGGGCTCAGGGTTTATTTTTGGAATGCCATGGCGCCTGTTCCTTCCATTTGTAGGAAGGGGGGTCGAGTTGGGCTCAGCATGAACCTGCTGTTCTGACACTCCAGGCTGGGACAAGCAGGCAGCAGCTGGCCAGCCACCCCTAAGCAGCAGTTCTACAGGTAACAATTCCCTTCAATTACACCTTTTATTTTCCAGATCAGAGAAAAACTATCATGTTAAGGAGGCAGCTGCTGGTGGATATATGTGCTGAGAGCTTATGTGTTTGCTAGCTCTGAAGGTCACTTTATTGTCCTCTGAAACACCACCAGGGTTAAGATTAAGCTGTTTAAGGCAAACTGAGAATGTTTTAGTTGCCTGTGGCATGAAATCAAACTACATTATTGTTTATCTGTCCAGGGTGTATAACATTTTAACATTGACTTGTAATTTTAATTGAGTAGTTCAAATAAATACATTATTCCTTTTCAATTAAATCATTTAACCATTAATTAAAATCAATGTCATGTCTGATTATGTTAAGGGAAACTTGCCTGGAGTGCTTAAAACTCAACCAATAAGTTCTTCACCTGGTAAGTTGTTTGAATTTTTGTTCAAACTAACTGTTTGACATGAAGCTATGAGTGTGTTGCCGCTATTATTAGACTTTCCTCTTTTGAACCTGCATCCTAAAAGAACTACAAATGCCAACACTAGCAAAGCCTTAAAAGGAGGAATGAGTGTGTCATGTTTCAGGCTGGCAGCAAAGAGCAGAAGGGAAGGAGTTTTGAACATTTACCAGGTTATGCCTATAATTCATCGGGGTGACAGACATAGTGAGATAAGGCTAACAAACACTTGTTAATGTATAGGGTTTATTGTGTCAGAGAAGTTTTAAATGCAACTTAAAGTGCTTGGATGGTCTTCTAATAACCTGATCTGGCATTTAGGGGTCAAGACTGGTGATACTAAATCTTCTGGCAGTGTGATGCATCCAGAGTGTTATTTCTTACCTCTTCTCAGAGGCTTGGAGCAACTGTGCCAAAGCTGAATGCTCATGAAGCATTTATGTCTAATTGCCCCTCATGACTGGAGCTTCACAATGATATCAAATTTATAAGGCATTGTCCAGTATCAGTAGGGTGTGAAGTCATATGGTACAATGAGCATTCACTTATAGCCAGATATAAAATCCTTCTTACAAGATGGAACCTACTGCCAGAACTATTGAAATGTACAGAACTTTTACTCTTAGGAATAATGCATGTTTTTTTTTTTTATGGTGGTCTCAAGGAAGCTGAACCTGCAATACTCAATCATAACTGCATCATAAAACTCTGATTTACTATCATAACAATAACAATTCAGCCTGTAAAAACATGAGTGTTAAAACAGAGGAGCAAGTGACAAGCGAATGTTGATTAACGTTATAGATGATATTTGCTGTAACTTAGATAATCGACTTGTGTTTACACTTGTACTGCATTTAATGCAATAAATCACAGTATTATTTGAAGCTTGAACATGTTTGAAGAATAAAGGGAACAGTAAGCTGTATTTATTTGGATTCTGATACATTCTAGTTCATGCTAATGATAAATAAAATAAAAAAACAAATCCATTATGAATAATCACTAACATACCTGGGTGACTTTTTCTGCCCTTAAATTCATACAAGACAGAGGCTAGACACGCCAGACAAGCACACCTTCTGAACCGCATATTTAGCCAGCCAGATATTCAGAATCGGCTTTATTGGCCAAGATTGTGAGCACAAATAAGGAATTTGACTTTGGTTTCACACACACACATCATACAGACATACAGTATGAATATATAAACTCTAGGGAAAGAAAAATAAAGGATGAAAGGAACAGCATGTACATGTAAGTAAAGTTCATATACTATCAGATATGGAAGAAAACTGCATGATTGTACTAATTTTGGTTAATTTTCTGATTCTAAATTGAATATTGGATGCAGTTTGAGATCACTGGTGATCTGTGTTGGCCTGTTATTTACAGGATGTACCTCACTGCCACATTTCGTTTTGTCCAGTCTTGCTGGAAGTTGAGCTCATCCTGGCTGAGCACTAAATTGAAAAAGTGCAAGTCTAAGCAAGTCTGGTGCAAACTGAGCAGAAAGCAGATATAAAGGAATTGTCTCCTTAATTGTCCCCTTCCCAGATAAAAAGCTTCTTTAATGAGACCTCAAAGCTTTGACCAGGTAATTATTTATAAAAAATGTATTCAAAATAGTTCAAAATCAGTGTTTTAATATTGTGAATAATATAGTTGTTTGACACACTGTACATAATAAAAAAACGTTAACAAATAGATCCTGAATTAATTAATTTATTATTTTCACACTTACACATAACAGCAAAATCTTATTCAAATGGTATAAAAGTAAAGACAGACTGAGAGAGAGAAGAAGGAATGTGTGAACTAAAACATACATAAGTAATCAGATGTGAACATATTAAGTTAAATATGACAATGTCAAATTTGAATAAAAGACTGCAAAACAACAAAAAATGCCCCTACAACCATAGCTGTCACTAGTGTACTGTGATGTATGCATGATCCCTTTATACAGTCAAACCCAGTTATTTACAGTTAAGCCAAACATTATTTTTACCCCATAGTCATAATTCATAGAGAATTTGTGGAGGGAGCTAAAGATTAGGGTGATGGCAAAGGGGCTTTCCAACTTCAAGACTTGGAACTCATCACCAAAGATAAATCATCCAAATACCACTGGAAATATTCCATAAACTGGTCAGCAATTAGAAAATGGGGTTGATTGCTCATCTTAAACATGGCATTTTTCCAATAAATAAATAAATTTTTCTGTAACATTGTTTTACTATTATTTGCCAGAAGAGTGTCTCAATTAATAATAAACTTATTGGTTGAATACAATTTTACATCTGAGTGGATCTGGGCTATGAATAATTGTGTGCTTAACTGTGTATACACTCTAGAAAAAGGACACATAACCTTTTTTTCCTCACTGTCTTACATGAAATCAGACTAAACTTTCGTTTTAGGGCAGTTAGTATTGCTAACATTATTTATTGTTGCTAAATGCCAGAATAATGAGTCATAGCTTTTTTATAAGTTCCTTCAAATTCATACATTTACATAGATTTCTTTAGTAATTGATAAAACTGAATTTTAAACTTTATGACCAAAATTAGAAGCTTAAAATGCCAAGACGCCATCTTCTGAAATTTCCCAAATTGATAAAAGGCAGAAATATCTAAACTTCTGACAGTAGGGAAATTAATAGAATAATGTTGAAGCCAAAATGTCCCCATCAAATAACATTCCAAACAAAATCCCAGTAAATTATTGTGATAAGCCAAAATATTCTAAGTCATACAGTTGAAATGAAAATTCTACCAAATATTAAGGAAATGCAAGGAACGTCTGAACCAGAAGGAAGTCATAAAAAAAATCTCTCTCTTATGTTTCTGGCATTTGTCAGATAGAAATAACTTTCGTAACCCTCACTGACCTAAATAACAAAATATTGTGATTTAATGTCAGACAGTTAAAGGATTTTGTGTCTATTTATACAATGTGTAACATATAACATTTGGTTTTAACTGTAATGGTGTTCAAAGGTTTTGCAGTTTTGATTGTTCTCAAGCCAAAAAGCGTTGAAAAGGTCAAACATCAGTGGGATCCATTTACTGTAGATGATTCAAACCATAAACATTTTGCATTAAACTAACTGGCATGCTAATTCAGAATACTGGTTACACATCAAAAATAACCCTCCTCAACAGAAGAAAATAAAAATAAAACTCACAGTTAGATAGGCACATAATACCAAAAACAGAAAACAAGAAAATATAGAGAGCATCACACAACTATACAACACACAAGTATTTGGTCGTCCAATATTTTGGGCTGTATTTTTAGTATGTACGGTTAAGCCAAAACCTATTCATACCCCCAGCAGATTAGGTTTAAAGTCATCTTTAAATTTCATTGGAAATGTATGCTCTTTATTGAGAGAAGCATGTCTCATTTCCTATCGTAACCAAACTTCCTTGCTAAATGAAAATCATTTTACACCCACATCTGCTAGGGGTATGAATAATTTTCAGCTTGGGTTTGGTACTGTTTGCGTATTACCCAGAAATGGTCGGAAAAGATCATTCTGACTTAGTGAAAACACAGAGCTGTAGAGCTGTTGCATCAGTACGAGAGCTGTTGTGAGATCAAGAAGGCAACTGAAGAGGAAATGGTACCTCAGCAATCACTGTAGGATAAACCTGCAAAAGGAGAAAAGGAAAATCCTTAGAAACGTCTATTAGCATCATTTATTTTGGATGAGTAAGGCTTACTAAGTAAGTAGTTTCCCAGATGCATAAAGGGTATTTTGTTTTAAAGATAAACTGAGGTTGTCTTCTTCAAACTTTAGAATGTTTAGGGTTAAGTCAGCAGTAACTAAAAGGGGAAGCAGTTGAGGATGTTTGGCAGGACTTACACATGTAAATACACAAAAACAGAGAAGTCTGACTAATGTCTGTATTTAACGAAGGAATAAGAGCAGCCTTTGGTTCACAACTTCAGTTTAAATGACTTGCCTGTGAAAAAAAAATCAAGATACAGAAATTTGTGTTCATATCTGAAATTTTAAACCAAGTTTTAAATTTTTTTTTATCTCTTTTTCTTAATAGGATGCAGAAGCATTCATGGCTGCTGCTTATGGCACTATCCACCAGCTGGGCCTGTTTTCCCAGCAGTACCCTCCACCGCTGCTGCCCAAACCTGGAAAAGACAATGTTCGTCTTCAGAAACTGCTCAAAAGGACTGCCAAGAAAAAGGCCTCCACTCAGACATCACAGTCTGCCACAGCTTTCCGCTCAAGCCTTTCCCCTGTAAATGAAGCAAGCCCTGACCTGGAGCACAGTGACCACTCAACTTCCCCCCAAACACCACAGACACCCCCTAGACTCCACAGCATTCAGCAACCTCCACGATTCACTGTCAGACCACTTTATCAACATGTGGCATCCCCTTACCCACAACGAGCAGCTTTTGGTCGAGCTGTTAGTATGTCGCCTCCAACAGTTGCAGTCCCTTCATACTCTTATTCACACCATGTCACAAAAATATCTTCAAATTATGCTTTACATCAGGTTTCTAAAGTCTTAGCCACTATGGAGCACGTTGGGCTGCGAGGAGAAGCGAAACATTCGCTGCCATTTTCCTCTGTGCCTGAGGTAAACATGCCAACAACTGACTTAAAAACATTTACTGAAAGTCAAGCCGGTCTGAGACTTGTCCCATATACCACACCATCAAAAATCACAAGTCCAGGTCCAACTCCACATCCAGTGCCCATAGGTCAACCTGTGGTTCGGCCTCTTACTGTGTTGACCCATTTCATCAAATCCAAAAGTCCACATCCAACATTTAAAGCAACTGAGCCCTCAAAATCACCAAAGCCAATGTTTGAAGTGCCTCAAATTAGGATGTATACAGCAAGCACATCCTATTATGAGACATCTAGGACACCACCAGTGTATGACACGGCTGGATTAACTGCTATCGGCAGCACAGTACCTCAAAGCAAATCATTAGCAGAAACAAAACAGGAAATGCTCACAGCATCTGAGATCAGTGGCGGGAAGGCAACAACTACTCTGCCTCCTGGGAGAAAAACCCCAACATCAGACTTGAAACGAAGCATCCCAACAGCTGAAATCAAAAGAGTTACTCCAGTGTCAGAAATCAAACAAGTCACTCCAACATCAGAAATGAAACGAGGAACTCCAACATCAGAAATAAAACGAGGTACTCCAACATCAGAAATAAATCGAGGTACTCCAACATCAGAAATAATGCGTGCCACTCCTACATCTGAAATCAGAAGAGCAACCCCAAACTTCGAATCAAAAAGATCAACTCAAGCAACTGAAAATAAAACCACCACTCCAACATCTGATATCAGAGTTCAAACACCGACTTATGAGTCTCTATCATCTAGAACTTCAACAGGACGGCCTAGAACTCCAGCATACCACATCACCCGAGCCGCAACCCCTGTCTTTGAAATCTCACGACCAAATCCTCTTTTGTTTGCGGTGTCACCAATTACAGTGGATCCACAGAGGTCACGGTCACCCCAAACGATTTCTACTGTGAACAGTTCATCTGGCTCTCTTAATCTGAAGACTACAGAGCTTCCTGAAACTTTACTAAATGGAGATGGTCACTCTGACATGAGACCTGCAGAAAACTCTTTAAAACAAAGTATTAAAAAGTCAAAATCAGAGTCTGATCTGACAAGAAAAAAGAACTCAGTTTCAACAGTTGGCTCTCAAAGAGCCATAACTCCTGAATCTGTGTCGACAACACAAGTAGTGACTGGCTATCAAAGGCCTAAAACCCCAACATATGAGGCCTCCCGCCTTTTGACCACATCACCGGGCTATAAAAAGCAAAAGACATCAACATCTAATATTTTGCATTTGGTATTTCAGAGGCCTAAAACCCCAGACTCACAAAAGTCAAAGTCTGCCTACCGTGGACTTACACCAGCTGAGTATGCTGCTTATGGTGGAATCAAAACATATTCACCTGCATTTGGCATTACAACCTCAGTGATACCAACACAAGATGAGGTTAAAGCTGAAAAAGGAGTTACAAAACAGAGTAACCAAGAACCAACTGTAATAGAACAATCTACGGTTGAGCTTTTAAAGATAAAGGATACCCCTAAGCGTGAAGAAAAGCCTAACCAGCGTTATGAAAAGGCTGGTTCCAGTGTCACAGTCCCAGTCATTGTACTTTCAAAACCATCTGATTCAACAGGAGCAATGTCAAAACAATATCCATGTACAGCAACTGGTCCAGTTGCAGCAAAACAAGAGGCAATAGTGACAAAAGAGATACAAAAAGCTGTGGATGTATTTCCTGAGAAACAGAAGGAAAAAAACACATTAATGACAAAGACTACTGAAATAAAAGATCCTCTTCTAAAAAGTGATGACCAGGATTCCTTGAATGCAGTAAAACTGCTTTTGAGTAAAGAGAAGGTCCAGACATATGAGGAGAAAACAATATTTGACAAGAAAGTTGATAAATCTGTTATAAAAGAACCAATGGCAACTGTTAATGAAACAAAGATTAATAATGAAGGCTCAAAGTCTGTTTCCGCAATACCTACTCTGCCTGTTAAGGCACCTTCTACTAAATCAACTGAAACCAACAAAAACGATAACATAGAACAAAGTTCAGCAGATAAATCTGACAAAAAAGAAACTAGTGACTCCCCCCCAGCAGCTGTATCTCTTCTCAATGTCATGCAAAAGCCAAAGGGGATGAAACAAAAAGTGAGTGGATGGTCACGACTAAAGAAACACATGGTGGTGGAAGAGGAACCAAAATTTCCAGAGACAGGTTCTCAAACAGAGGTCCGTGGGCAGGACCAGAGTGAAGAAAAAAGGCTAGAAGAGCATATAAGTGGTCAGGATGAGAAGCAAACTACACCCAAAGACACAGACACTCCAAAGGCAACTAAGATGTGGGACGCAGTCCTCTTTCAAATGTTTTCCTCGAAAGAGAGCATCATGCATCAGATTGAATTAAACAAAAGTGAGGATGAAAAAAAAGAGGAGAATAGCAGTGAGCAGAAAGAGATCCCTTCATTTGCATTTAGGCTACCAGTGTTGCTTTTTAGCCCCACGTTTGATGCTAAAAAGCTTAAAGAAGCAGCATCAAGACCAGTCACAAAAATTTCTATTGTGTTTGAAATGGGCCTGATTGGGCGTAAAGGTAAAGAAGAGGAACCAAAAGACTTTAACAGAACAGCCAGAGGTTTTACTGCTATTTAAATTAAGCCTAATGTAAAGTGTCCAGATTAAACTAAGATCAAACAAAACTTATTATATTAGTGCATTGGAGCAGAGATAACGCACAGTTCAACATTAATTCTCTGTTAACAGAAGACTTTTAAAGAACTGCTGAAGGAAACTAAACACCAACTTAATACTTGACGGTTTATGTGATAGTTGCTTAATGGGTGTTAGAGCTTTGTCTATATTGATTAGCGAAAAAGAGCTAATTTGTCTTAAATTTCTTCAGACATCACACAACATTAAAGTATTTATGTAATCTGAGAACTTTAATTTGTTTCTTTCATCAAACATTTACCATGGATGTTATTGAATATGTATGTGTGTACATGGTTGTTACTTGTTTACAAATGTCCTGTTTTTATACATATATTTAACAAGAAATGTTAAAATAGATGTTCATCCATATTGAAATAAATAATCATCCTATTAATATTTTTTTTTTTCAAAATTGTGATATTTGCAACAGCATAAGTCCTCCGAGTAAATGATGAATGTTTATGTAGAGGCTGTAAATGTTTTCTTCTGTTGGTTTGTAACCTCAGTGAGACGGTTTAATTCATTAGACCCCAGTCTGATTGTGATGAAGTGGAAAGGAATATTTAAGTCAGTGACAAATGGCTTATTTATGACAACTATTAATGTGTTTTATATTAAATTAAAGATCCCAAAACAACATAATGGAAGGGAATTGCTGATTCAGGTACTAATATATCATTTACCCAGAGTAACCAATAACACACTTCCATCTACCTTATGGAAATTTACAGACAAAAAAAACTGATGTAGATAAACATAAACAGAGGTATTTCTCTGTAAAAAGCTATGAAGGAGGTCAATGCCATGGCGAGGATGCCGTGAAAGGAGAATGTTCTAGGCTTCTTGGCTGTTTTTTGCTTGATTTTTTACTTTATTTGTTTTTTTAGAAACTGAGCAGCATCTCCTCATTTGGCCAACATTTGACACACAGCAAGAGGTGTCCCCACAAAGTTGAGTCTACTCTGGATTTTCGCCCGCATGAGAAACCATTCTTTCCATTAATTAGGGCATGAAATGTCATTTCTCAGGTCATTGAATTATGTTTAGGGTATGATTCACAGGAAAGTACTTGCAAACAACTTAGAACATGAACCTAAGTCTGGGGGAAAAAATGACATTTTTGAAAGTGCGAGTTGTTTGTGGTTTTAACCATTGCAAAATAAAGTTTATCACTAAGAGACACAATATTACATTTTTCTTTGCTCTTTCGTTTACAAGAAAAAATAACGGCCTAATTTGCAAGGCTGTTTCTAATTAAGTTAATTTTAGGTATATTAATTACAGGAATATTTGTATTGCGCAGCCTTGCCCACTGTCATGTCTTAAACCGGACAGAAAGAAAAACTTAATCATCATAATATGAATTTGCTTCACCAGTAAGAAGTCACAATGTGAAGATGAAGATGCAGATAAAATTAGCGATTATAAGCTTTTCTGAAACTTTATGAAATTAAACCGAATGTTATTATTTTTTTAAACTGTAATGAAGAATGCTGTGTGTGCTAAATTTGAGCTAACTAAAGTTTCCACTTTCCTTCTAATTTTCTAACCACACACAAGGGCCAAATGTGCTTCCAAACACTTTTAAATAGGTGCTGAAGGGAACTGCATCCATATTATATAGTTTATATCTATACAAGTTACAGTCAGAGCAACTTGCTTTGTATTTAGAATTATTTGAGTTTTATAATCATCCACTTCACTTATTAAATTAGGAATTTCAGTTCAAACAGCCTGATACACTAAAATGTTATTTTGTCTTCAATAGATCAGGACCTCATCATCTGAGACAAAATATCTTTCTCTTTGATCACTTCTTTTCGTTATTGCAAAGGCGGTGCAATTTGCTCCCACCTGCTGAACCTTTGTGGCATGTTTGCATGTGTAAATCCAAAGCAGGAATACGAAGATACAGTTGCAGAAGATTCTTTTCCTCCGTTAATGCTTCTTTAGTCTTTAGAGTAAGTAATTATTTTTATTTATGCCTTTCTTTACTATGGTTTATTTACCATGGTTTACATGAGCTACCATGTAATTTCTGAGACTGAAGTTAAAGGAAAAACCAACCTTAGGATTGTCTCCATTCTGACTAGCTATTAGCTTAACTAACTAACCTCTATTTTTCTAAACTAAAGTCACTGAGCTGGCTATGGCAGGTACGATACTGATTATAGACATCCTCTCCACAGAACTACATTTAAAATTGTGGCCATCGCTGTACAGAGTGAGTTTCTTAGTCAGGATTGTCCATGCTAATTAGGTCATCTTAATACTGTCTCCAAGATAGTCGCCTGTTCATAGTTTTGACAAAAATTGTATCACTACCTTTTAAAAGAAACAAACTTCATATTTTTGGTATTATCAAGTTGCTGGGGTAAATAAGTTCAAATAGAAGAAAAGGCAGAGTTCTGAGTAGCTTGCAAGTGCTGTACTACTAAAGGACTGCTGAAATCAAGCTACATTTTATTAGTCACGGGTTCTTATTATTTTATTGTTTCTGTCTCACATTCTAACAGTGATCCAAAGAGGGAAAAAAACAACAATAAAGCTTAAAATTAGAGCTGTGTTCATTTGCTTGTGTCACTACTTCATGTCAGAGGTCCTACCTGTCTTTTGGCTGAACTGTCCACATTCATCCACAGAGATCTTCTCATATTTTCCATGACCAGTGACAACAAATTTATGCTTTTTACCATGTGGCGTTGGCTGAGAAGAGATGAGACGCAAAATTAAATTTTGTTCCCTTTAAATCGCTCTTACTCTGTTTAGATTAAGGTTTATCCCAGTTCCTGCTGTTGACACAGTCCTATTGACAATGTCATGTGGAGTCATGGTAAAAAAAAATAATAATACTGAATAAATGCTCTGGCCTTCACTATTTTGTAAACTTACTTAAACCTTTCCTCATGTGTACAAAATCACACACCTAACTTACTCTTGCAAGAAAGATGAAGCCAAAATTAAAACATTTCTGAAGAATAAGATAAATCCCAGAACTTCCAGAAAGATACAGAACACATGAAACCATAGAATTTAAAGAGGGTGTACTTACCATCACTCCACCATAATGGTATAATTTTGACATTGAGAGAACTAAGCACAAAACTAAATGGTCAAACGTTTATTTCATAAGAAAAATCCAGTTGCTGCAAACCTTTCCTTTCTGTTCAGTCCTCCCTGATGGGTCTCCAAGTACTTCCCACAGGTTCGTCTTCTGCAGTACATCTCCAGACTTCACATCCTGGAAAGTCCATTGAAATCCAGAACAGAAATATTACCACTCAGAACTGAAAAGACACATATTGGGCCAACTGTGCCCTGGTTTATTAATACTGTTTACCTTCAGTTTACAAGAAATCGATAAAATTCCTATCCAGTTTAATGAAATCCAGCTTGATTCAATACAGATTTATAACACCAAATCCAATCATTTAGTTAGATTAAAATCCAATTACATCTAGTTCTTTTCAATACTGACTTTAATTCTCCAACCGACAGTTATGTGATATTCAATCTCTCAGTATTCATACAAAACTCAGCTGAAACTAGCCTGCTAGTGTGTAATGGAAGTTTTTTTAACAACTGTAAAGAGTGTGGAAGTTGTCTAGTGTGTCCCCAGCATTATAAAAATATATAAAACATAAATAAATGCTGGTATTTTCCCACACAGATGTTTAACACTGAATTAAAATCCCAACAGTTCTGGAGTACATGTTGCACTGAATTCAAGCTGTCCTGTTTACTTCATGTTTGTAGCATGTCCACCGCTCAGAGAAAAAGCGGTTCCACAGTGTGTTTGAATTCATGTTCTTGATGTTGAGTCTGCTTGAAGAGAGTATAATGAAGAGATAAATCCCTGGGTGTGAGGTGTCCTGCTGGATGCTTGAGGCCCATGTGAGGGGGTGTCTCAAGTGGATGTCACTCATCCTTTCAGCTGTCCTCACCATCTGTTGCAGATTCTTTTTTTTTCTGCAGCTGTGCAACCAGAGTATGAGCATTGTGCAGTGGTAGAAGCTCATAAGCAGCTCATGAGTAGCCTGTAATATATTGTGATCCTGGAGACAAGTATCTGCAGGACTTGCTTAAAAATGTAAGAGGGGTTAACCTGGGAGAGGGCAACTGACCGGCAGTCATTCATGCCAGTAATAGCTGAGGGTTTGGGTATAGGGATTATAGTGGCAGTTTCCAAACAGCGTGGGAAAGATGGCTTACTGAAACAGCAGCTTGAAAATATTAGTAAATACTGTGGAGAGGAGATGAGCACATGCTTACTGTCTATCATGCCAGAAAGCTATAGTGCAGTTTATTATACTTAGTGTAGCTCTTTGTACCTGGTAGGTCTAGAGTGGCTGGTCATCCTAGCTAGTTCAGGCATCTGGGTATAGTTCACTGTTGGAGCTACAGCTATACTCAAATATATAATAAAACAGCTCTCAGTGTGCTGCTTGTACTGCACATTTGCAGTTTTGATGCCTCTGTGAAAATTAGCTCTGGCCATCCTATATCCTTCCTGTCTCTGGACATCAGTGCTATGTCCTGAACTCATGAACCAAGATTTCTGGTGAGCCAACACTTTGATTTGTAGTATGGGTTTTACAATGTCAGTGCAAAAAATGATATAGGACAGGACAATGCTGAAAGATGGCACTGTGTAGCTTCCACATTGCCACCTTAGTTTTGATGCGGGGGTGGACAAAAACAGCAAATCTGCCTCACAGTGAGTTCTGTGGGGCAGATTAAAGGACCCACACTTAAGTTATAATAACTCCAAAACCACAAGGGGGCGATGCATCTCAATATTAGTTGTCTGTGCTCCATGCAGACACCTTTTCCCTGTTGTACCAAACTGGAGGGACAAGCTTGGTAGCCCTACAAGGTTGTGTGTTCCTCCAGCTGTGTTATCACCATAACACAGCTGTCCAAATAGTTATGCCTTCTCCAGGCCCACAAAACACATGTGAACCGGTTGGGCAAACTCCCATGAACCCTCGAGTACCCTGTAGAGGGTATAGAGCTGGTCCAGTGTTCCACGGCCGGGACGAAAACCACACTGCTCCTCCTGAAGCCGAGGTTCGACTATCGGCCAGACTCTCCTCTCCAATGCCCTGGAGTAGGCCTTACCAGGGAGGCTGAGGAGTGTGATCCCCCTGTAGTTGGAACACACCCTCCGATCCCCCTTCTTATGAAGGGAGACCACCACCCCAGTCTGCCAGTCCAGAGGCACTGTCCCCCGACCGCCACGCAATGTTGAAGAGGCGTGTCAACCATGACAGCCCCACAACATTCAGACATTTGAGGTACTCAGGGCGGATCTCATACAGCCCCGAAGCCTTGCCACCGCAAAGCTTTTTAACCACCTCAGTGACTTCAGCCTGGGTGATGAAGGAGTCCAACCCCGAGTCCCCAGCCTCTGTTTCCAACAGGGAATGCGTGATGGCAGGATTGAGGAGATCCTCGAAGTACTTCTTCCACCGCCTGATAATGCCCTCAGTCGAGGTCAACAGCCTCCCACCTCCACTATAAACAGTGTTGGCGAAGCACTGCTTCCCTCTCCTGAGGCGCCGGACGGTTTGCCAGAATCGCTTCGAGGCTAAGGTAGTCCTTCTCCATGGCCTCACCAAACTCCTCCCTGGCCCGTGTTTTTACCTCTGCCACAGCCTGGGCCGCAGTACGCTTGGCCTCACGGTACCTGTCAGCCGCCTCAGGAGTCCCACAAGCCAACCACAGCCGATAGGACTCCTTCTTCAGCTTGACAGCATCCCTTTCTGCCGGTGTCCACCACCGGGTTCAGGGATTGCCACCGCGACAGGCACCGCAGACCTTACGGCCGCAGCTACGGGCAGCAGCATCGACAATATATGCGGAGTCTATGTCTCCAACATACCCCGGGATCTGGTCAAAGCTCTCCCGGAGGTGGGAGTTGAATACATCCCTGGCCGAGGGCTTCGCCAGGTGTTCCCAGCAGACCCTCACTATGCGCTTGGGCCTGCCAAGTCTGTCCGGCTTTCTCCTCCTCCAGCGGATCCAACTCACCACCAGGTGATGATCAGTGGACAGCTCAGCCCCTCTGTTCACCAGAGTGTCCAAAACATGCGGCTAAAGGTCTGATGATACGACAACAAAGTTGATCATTGACCTCCTGCCTAGGGTGTCCTGGTGCCAAGTGCACTGATGGACACCCTTATGTTTGAACATGGTGTTCATTATGGACAATCCGTGACTAGCACAGAAGTCCAATAACAAAACACCACTCGGATTCAGATTGGGGAGGCCATTTCTCCCGATCATGCCTCTCCAGGTGTCACTGTCGTTTCCCACGTGGGCGTTGAAGTCCCTCAGCAGAATAATGGAGTCCCCGGAAGGGGCACTATCCAGCACCTCCGACAGGGACACCAAGAAGGCCGGGTACTCCGCACTACTGCTCGGCCCGTAGGCTGAGACGACAGTCAGAGACCTATCCCCAACCCGAAGGAGCAGGGATGCGACCCTCTCATCCACTGGGGTAAACCCCAACATGAGACGGCTGAGCTGGGGGGCAACAAGCAAACCCACACCAGCCCGCCGCCTCTCCCCGTGGGCCACTCCAGAGTAGAAGAGAGTCCAACCCCTCTCAAGGAGATGGGTTCCAGAGCCCACGCTGTGCGTGTAGGCGAGCCCGACTATTTCTAGTGGGAGGCACAAGCTCAGGCTCCTTCCCCCCCAGCGAGGTGACATTCCACATCCCTATAGCCAGCCTAAGCATCCGGGGATCAGGCCGCTGAGGTCTCCACCTTCGTCCGCCACCCAATCCTCTTTGCACCGGTCCCTCACGGTTCCCACTGCAGGTGGTGGGCCCACTGGAGGATGGCCTCGCGTCTCTCGTTCGGGCTTGGCCCGACCGGGTCCCGCGAGGAGCAACCCGGCCACCAGGCGCTCTCCGGCGAGTCCCGACCCCAGGCCTCGCTCCAGGGTGGGACCCCGGCTCCGCCGTACTGGGCGACGTCACGTGCCTCGATATTTTAGTCCTCATGAAGGATTCTTGAACCGTTCTTTGTCTGACCCGTCACCTACTGCCTGTTTGCCATGGGAGACCCTACCAGGGGTACTTAGGCCCCAGACAACATAGCCTCTAGGATTATTTGAGCACTCAAACCCCTCCACCACGTTAAGGTGGCGGTCCAAGGAGGTGATGATGAGCTTATGTCTAGACATTTGAAATCATGTTGATTAAAAGGGTAGTTATTTTTTATATACAATTCAAGAGTTTAAAAATGTGCTGTGAAAGATGAACTTACGGACGGTCTGCATGATAACTGTTTACTGTTGGTTTCTGAGGGGCCTTTGACCCAATGTGTGATAAGGTTAGCCACGCCCACCTTCAGACTGCCAGTGTCCTGATAGAGAAAGCAGTGAAAGGATATTAAGTCTAATTAAATAGTCTCTGGTTTTACAGGGTTGAGTTAGTCATGCAAATAAATACAAGTGATTACAAATGTGTTTGTATCCTTTCCGAGCTTCTTTCTTCCGGTTCAGGCTTACGATTGTTAAGGTCAGTGGAGGAGAAAATAAAGTAATGTATTAGATATAATGAAAATATTGCACAAAGGCATGTTATTGACGTCATTCATAACATTCTATCTGCTGTTTCTGTCTGTCTGGTGATCTCATATATGTTCATAACGTGATTTTTGCTTATATTAATTTATGTGTGCTTTTTTTCTGCTGGATCAGCCACACACTAATTAGTTTCTATTTAAACTAGAAGGCAAGGTCAGCCTAAAGTGGCCCTTCTTCAGTTACACATGATTGCCACACAGACTGGAATTTCCCCAAAGGTTGTAAGAGGCCCTAAGTAGATTTTGATTTGGAGCCCCACTTCAAGATAAGCCCACTGCATTTATTATTACTGACTTGGCAGAGTCTATAATAATGATCTTCAGTTATTTTCATAATTTTCAATTCGGTGTGCAAAGAACGTGAAACTAGCTCAAATACACCTCAAGGAATGAATAAATTAGATTTAAAATGTAACTATTTTAACAATACTTTTAAATTATGAAAGGTTTAGATTGACAGTTTAACAACATAGACATTACTTTTTACAAACTTATCATTTATGATCTGACTTGTACTGTACTATAATTAGGACTGATTTGCATTTAATCCAAATCTGAATATCTGATTGTTTTGAACAAGAATGAATTCAGTTAAATTTGGATCATACATAACTGAATGTAAATGTAAATGTAAAATGTTTGACATCTCTGCAATGTATATTGGGATTTGTATCTTATAATTCAGTGTCATAAAATATCTATGACAATAAAAATTCCTTCGTCTGCAAACAACTGGTGAACTTGTCAGCCTGTGTAGGCATAATCCAGTTATCGGTATCAAGCTACACCAAGGTTTCAAAAAATTACAGTTTAAAAAATCGCTAAATATTTTCATTGTCTTGTTCTCACAGTTTAAAGTCCCTTTAATGAGATGCCAGAGAAAGTGCTGAAGTGAGCAGAGTCTGCATAGAGCCAATTGGGGTCCCTAAGCAGTTCAAAAATACCTGTCTGGCTTTAAAGAAAACTATCTAAACTCCATTTGTCAGCAACAATCTGAGAGTGTTTTGTCACCTTGCATGTGACTCCTTTGTTTGGGCTCCAGGCCTCTCCAGCCTCAAACAGATTCTTCTTGGTGGCAACAACCTCTGGGGAGCTGAGTAGGTCAGTAAGCGATGTCTTCGCTGCACGGGGCTCCTGGGAGTTCTTTTGAACGATAAATCTGTGTGTTAGCAATGTACATGTAACCTGACCTAATTTATTATAGGCTCATGTATAGTCCATGGTTTACATAGCAGTGGTTCAGTTCTCATACACTAGACTCAATATTTAAATATTTGTTAAGGCATACTTTTGAGAAAAAACTGGTGATTTCATGCCTAATTTGTAGTACATAAATGTGATAAAAAATATTCCAAATTTGAGGTCGAATAATACAAAAAAAACTGACTTTATGTGCAACATTTTAAATGTGTGTGCTTGTGTGTGGGATGCTGACCTCCACAGCGTGAGTGTACTGCTCCCGTTTATCATCAATCTTGGTCAGAAGGAAGAGAGGCTGAGTCTTCTTGAAGCTGTTGCTAAATTAAACAACAAGATATTGGAGTCTGTTAAAATCAAAGCTACAGGTTGTGAATAACATAAGACAATTGTGTCAATGTGTAATTTTCTCTCACACATATGTGCAACTTTTTACTTAGCTCTTTTTTTTTTTGGAGCAATCAAACGTTGAGACTTTGCGTGTGGAGCCCCCTGCTTTACACCTGCTATAACTAAGACTGAACCCCCACTCACCACAACAACATCATTATCAAGTTTTCCAGATGACGCCAACGTTTTGGGGCTAGAACAAAGTCACCCTTAAATGAGGTTTATGCCTCATTTAATGTTGCCTAAGATAATGAGTTGCTCTTAAAGGTTGGGAGAGGTCTAAATTGTCTGCTTCACTCAAAGCGGGCAAAGAAATTGCAATCATCATGATTTAAGATGTTTTATTTTAGTTTTGCTCAATTACATTTATTTACTGTTTGTTCTTTGAGTAGCTGATTCACAGTTTTATTTCGGTTGTCTGATTCAAATTTTTCTCCATTAATGTACTTCCTATTTTCCCTGTCAAACCTACTCCTTAGTCTAATAGCTGCATCCATGTGGTCAGAATTTCTCTCAGTATGTACAGTATAGCCCTGTTTTTTTCCGTGCTAATTGTCTGATCCTTGTCACGATTTGTAGATCTGTGGGTTTTATTGGTCCCTTGGGCTTGTTTGCAGCATTTCGTTGTTATCAATTTTTGGCTCTTGCTTCTGATCATTGCTAATGTTCTCCAGGTGGTACTTTATTTTTCATTTCTGTTATATATGTAAGACATTTCCTTTGGTTAGATCGCATCCTCGTATTTCTGTTTAGTTCCAGTCATGTTTTGGTTCCCATTCTAAGCCATGCCACCATAATCATCTTGATTCAGTTCATCTGCATCAATCCAATCAGTCTCCCTGACTTACCTTTGTGTGGCGCTATATAAATTTTTCAGTTCTGTTTGTTCCTCAATGGTGGATACTGCTTTGCTCATGCAAAGTTTACATGTGCCCATGCCTGCTTCTGCCATCTCATGCCTGACTGTCATTTTTAGTTCAAATTAAATAAGCTTTTCAACTCACCGTGTTGCTTCTGGCTACCTGTCTGCACATGGGTCCACTCCAAGAAGCACACCTTGACGATCTTTGCCATTCACCAGCTCTGTTAGTTTCAATTTCTGTACATTTTTTTCTTTCTGTTCTTATGCAGCTCTTTTATTTCACCTTTTCATGTAACATCAGCATTGCCTTGAACTTTTAAATGTATTTGGGTTAAATCAACCCCTAAAATATGATATTTTTATTGTAACCTGGATAATAAATAACTTTTTCTCATCAAAGACATCATGGCATAATTTCTATTATTGTCGTTGGTTCATTACTGAATTTGGCATTGACTTAACGGTATGATTTTGTTTATGTTTTAGCTGATTTTGTGCTATCCTTGAACTACAAATAAAATATCTTAATCCAAACTATCAAGTTGTCTTCTAGTTTCCAACCCAGGATGGTTAGAGAGGTTAAATTACTGTTCACAACCTTGTTTTCCAGACGTTCCAGCATGGTAATGATATACACCAGCACTTGACTGGTTTAAAACAGTCTGTTTTTGTCATGTAAATGACACTTCTTACAAAATCCTCATTTAGAAGTCAAATATTTTGTTTTATTTTTAGATTTTAGATTTCACTACATATAGGCATTGTAGCTGCACATCCTTTCTTGGTACAGCAATTTAATCATACAAAATCTGGCCAAAGCAGGTACTCGGTAGTTCACACTATTATACTTTCTGCACATTTTCTTCCTAATGTTTCTGTATTTTTACAAAGGACAGGATTAATTAGAGATGTCATTGAGTTGCATTGTGTTCAGAAAATATCAAGTGTGGAGCTGAATTTTTAAACACTGTCACTGAAGAAGCCAAATTATCTTTCATTTATTTGAACTTATCCTCCCAGAGACATCCCTTTTCCTGAAAACTTCTCAGAGCTGATAACTTCCTGCTGCAGACTGCCTGGAGCCACCATCCCTCACCCACCACTAGAGAAAACACAGTCCCTGACATCTGGACAGAGTTAAGCAGAGCTATGAATCAGAAGTTAGGAATATGACTGAATAGAATATGTCTTTATTGTCTTTGCACATTTAAGTATACAGTGAAATTGCAGTGCGTCTCCAGCCAGTGTATAATAAGATAAAGGACACAGTAAAAAAAAAGTAAATGTAGAATAATGAAACTATATAAAGGGATCTCTATATTTGCATAATTTACTCTAAGCACACAAACTCTACATGAGTTCAGGGACCTGATGGCCCAGAGAAAGAAGCTATTTTTTAACCTTAGTCCTGCTTTTGAGTGACCTGTACCTCCTGCCAGAGGGCAAGAGCTAAACAAGTTCTTTCCCAAAACACCCAGTCCTGGCAACATCTTCCAGGCAGGGTATGGGGCTGCAAGTAATATGTTGCACGGTGTTAATAACCCCTTTTGCAGGTTCTTTCTTTCTGCTGCAGTGCAGTTTGCATACTAAGCTGTAATACAATACATCAAGAGACACTCAATGGTGATGCAGTAAAAAGGCATCGTTTCTGACCTATTTGGTCTAAGTATCCTCAGGAAATGAAGTATTTGTCAGGCCTTCTTTACCACAGCTGATGTGTTTGCAGTACAGGAGAAGTCCTCAGCTATATGTTTCCCAAGAAATTTGAAGAAGGACACCCGCTGAACAAAAACTCTGTTGATGCTCAATGGGGCTATATCCCCCCTGTGTTTCCTGAAGTCCATTACCATTACTTTAGTTTCGCTGGTGTTAGAACACCAACATGCCAGCTTGTTGATCACGTCACTATACGCAGTCTCATCCCCTCCACTGATGGGGCCAATGACCTCGTTTTCATCCGCAAATTTAATTATTTGAGGGATTGATGGGTGTTAAATGCCGAGCTGAAGCCTACAAACGTAGCCTACTGTCTGCTCGAGGTGGCTTAATGGAGTGTGAAGAGCTGAAGCAATGGTTTGCTCCATTAATCTGTTAACTCTGTAGGTGAACTGATGTGGGTTAAGATTTGAGACAAGCTTTGATGTGGTGCAGGAGGAGCCTCTCAAAACATTTCATGACAATTGATGTTCAGGCAATAAGTCTGTAATCATTGGGGATCCTTGGGACAGGTTTAATGGTAGCTGATTTCCGGCACTGGAGGATGGTAGCCTGTTAAAGTCAGAGTTTGAAAATCCTAGTCAGGACTCCCACTAGCACAGGCGCAGAGCACTTTTCCAAGTACACCATCCTTTGACCCTCTTCCTCATGTTACCATGTCTGTCTTAGCTTCAGACACCTAAGGGTTAACCAGCAGCTATAAAGCAATTAGGACTGACAACCGAGCCGAAGGAATTGGCTGTTCAACTTTAGCCATACTGATTGAAAAGTTTTATACTCAAGTAAACAGTGATTTCTGGTTCATTAAAAATTCTTCCAACTTACACCTGCTAAAACTCCTTCTGAAATCCACCCTATAAGTCTCCAACAGAGGATGATTTCAAAAGCTGGATCTTTAAGAAATATTGCTCAACATGTGAGAGAAAGCTTTTAGCTTTATAGATTGGGTGCTGACCTGCCGACATTGTTCACTGGTTTCTTTAAACATGTGATATCAAAACTTTATGGCACATGGGCCAAAATTGCCAACATAATAATATTAAAATTCAAATGCATTTCAGATTAAAAACACAAAATTGTTTATTGATAATCTGTTTATTTTTAACTCCTTAACAATAACCTAAACACACACTGCATTAATATTTGGAAATGGTCAGGAAGTAGGAAAGGGATCTGTAAATCACTGTAGACCTGAGGCAATAAAAGGGTTGTGCATCTTATCTAAAAGAAAGACATATAATGTTCAGATTGTCTAGGTGTTCGTTGTTTTTATTTTCTTAGGTGTTTTTATTAGCCTTTGTCAGCAACAAGACCAGGATATGGGCCACTCTCTGTTCAAAAGTGCTTATTGTGTTAGGCAGGTTCATTGAATGGGTGCGCACAACCCAGCTCTCTAGTGAAAGCGATTGGAAGTTTTTGATTCTATTTGATGTCATGGTTAAAATCAAAACAAATTAAACGTGATACAAATTTTTTGAATTGTTTTGATTTTTGATTAAAGGTGATTTTAATTTATATAAATCTTTTTAAAGGCCCCATGTTAGTAACATGATGTTCGTGGGATCTTCATGAACATCATGTTTGTGAAGATCTAACCCTTAAAAATTTGTGTCCATCTGCATCAGCCTCTTTGTGATTAGGCTAAATTTGTACCATTCTTGAATTGTGATTGTAGACCAAACTAAATCCTTCTGAGGCCCACAAATGACTCACGGGCTGCACTTCAGACATCCTTGAGCTAAGCAAACGTTCAACAGCCATATTATTTGATTTTGAAAGGAGCCTTTAAAACCTGCATTACTATGGTCAACTTGAGCTATGATGAAATGTTTTTAACCAAAACAAAATTACTGAAAGCATGGTTACCTTTTTTTTAGCGAACGGTTCAGGGAATTGGTTCTCTCTGTGATCTGAAAAGAAAAGAAGTTTGGGGTCAGTTTTTCTTAAAGGGCCAAAAATGTAATACAACTTGTTCTGACTGCCTAAGTTCATAGGAGTACGCCTCACCCCTGCTTTCAGCTACAAGAGCTCCATAGCTCCATCCTAGACAAAGCTCCAGAGGCCTGAAAACAGCCCATGGTGACCTAGACATGCTTAACAAACTATTTGCATGTTTTATACATAGTTGTGACAGTGTAATTTACTGTTTTTGTCATTAATAATGAAGTAACTATAAAGATTTAATTCAGTAGAGATGGTCCGACTGAGCCAGACCATCTCTTCTTCCAGGGACTCATCATGGTAAAATACACTTAATAAAATAAATAAAAGCATCGAGAGAAAAATTATTAGAAGAAAAAACTACAATCAAAGCTGTTTAGTTTTTTTATCAGGACTAATGATGACGGCAAAATTGGGATTTTGTCTGACAACGGGAACAGGAATCAGAGTCAGAACATTGCTTTGCAAAAACACACTGCTATGGAGACAATGGAAAGCCTAGACTTAAACCTTTGGTGAACAATGAGAGGAACATCTTTCTCTGTACAAAAAATTACAACTGCAAAATGTTTTACTTTGACAAAACTGAGATAAAGAGGCTGCACACAGCTGAATCATAAATCGTATGTGTTCAAATAACATAACTAATTGTGATACAATAAACAGCAACAGCAAGCCACAGGGGCCTTTAAGGTATATAGAGAAGGTCCTAATTGGTCCCAGAAATAAGTACGTATCAGTCCCTCAAATATAAATAAGAATGAGAAGATTATTTTTGGTAATTTCATATTTAAAATAAATTAGGATCATCAGACGAAAGCACCCGCGTAAAATGATGTTGTAAAATGAGCTTGATTTGGAGTTATCCGTCTGAGATTTCTTCCTTTAAAGGTTTTCTAGCTTGCCCACTGAAGATTTTCGGGACAGAAGTTCCAGGACACCTTAAATACCCTATCTGGATGCAAAATCATTGTAGGTTAATATTTTTTTCCATTTTCCAGTACAATTAAACTATAAAAAGATAGATTGTAAAGATTTTTGCATGATCCAGTCCTGGATTTGTTAGCAGTTTTTAGAGTTAACAGCAGGACAAAATGAAGTTGGCTCACAGACCTGGGGAAAGTTTAGCTCAGGTAATCTGTAAACTGTAGTAAAATGAAAAATTTAATATCAACCTTAAACTTTTCAGGAAAAGTAAGTGCATAATTGAAGTGATTGAAGCTAACAAGCTAAGCTGATGTACACTGTGTCAATCCACCTCATCAGCCAGTCTGGCAGATCAGCTGATCATGAGCCCATCGTGATAATTGTCAAACAACAAAACACCTGACAAACACGGGAACATCCAATCCTCAATGCTGCTTTACAGCTGCAAACTCCGAAGGTTTCCTCCAATCCAGGCGGAGCTGGATCTGACTGGTGAGTCACATTTGACCTGGAGGACTGATCCACCCAGCAGGCTCAAACAACCTCCATACAAATACTGACTGAATAAAACACCAAATGTAACAAATGTCATGAATATTTTCATGTTGATTTGTTTTTAATTGCCACCCTCAGCTAAAACAATGTACTGTATGTCTGACTAGCTTGTTAGCTTTTAACTCAGGATGTATTTCATTTCAACAAGCTTGCAGTGAAATGGCATATTTCGACTAAATGTAACTATTATTAATCATCACAGTCAGGAGTACAGAATGTATAGTCATAGTATTTGAAATATTTAATGGAATGTTTTTGTTTTTCTATTTCTCCTTCTTTAGGTATGTAGATGGGGGAGTGGAGAATGAGGGAGTGGGAAAAGGAGGACAGAATATTTTAGACACATGAAGTCAGAAAAGAAATGCATCAAGTGAGAAAGAATTGAGAAACTCAATAAACTGCCCTGTGTTATTTAATTTATGTTTAAAGTGAAATGAAATTAGCATTGAGTGCCCTTTACAATTTGCAACAGCATTTAAAAGGATCTCAGAAAAACACTCTGGTTAATGGTCTTTTGATTATACAGTAGTAGGACCCCAAAATAGTCCCCACTATAATTAGATTCTTTGAAGTGTAACAGTTTCTCCCTGAAAAAGTTCATGAATAGATGGTTAAAAGATATTCACCATATTACTGCATCTTAATAAGCAAATTAATAAATTGCACCTATTTCATAATGTTACTTTTGGTTCTAGGAATGATCTCTTACAGTGCCTTGCGAAAGTATTCGGCTCCCTTGAACTTTTCAAGCTCTTGCCACATTTCAGGCTTCAAACATAAAGATGTAAAATTCAAATTTTTTGTGAAGAATCAACAACAAATAAGACACAATCGTGAAGTGGAATGAAATTTATTGGATTTGTCAAACTTTTTTAACAAATAAAAAACTGAAAAGTGGAGCGTGCAATATTATTCGGCCCCCTTGCGTTAACACTTTGTAGCGCCACCCTTTGCTGCAATTACAGCTGCAAGTCGCTTGGGGTTTTGTCTCTATCAGTTTTGCACATCGAGAGACTGAAATTCTTGCCCATTCTTCCTTGCAAAACAGCTCAAGCTCAGTGAGGTTGGATGGAGAGCATTCGTGAACAGCAGTCTTCAGCTCTTTCCACAGATTCTTGATTGGATTCAGGTCTGGACTTTGACTTGGCCATTCCAACACCTGGATACATTTATTTGTGAACCATTCCATTGTAGATTTGGCTTTATGTTTTGGATCATTGTCTTGTTGGAAGATAAATCTCCGTCCCAGTCTCAGGTCTCTTGCAGACTCCAACAGGTTTTCTTCCAGAATGGTCCTGTATTTGGCCCCATCCATCTTCCCATCAATTTTGACCATCTTCCCTGTCCCTGCTGATGAAAAGCAGGCCCAAACCATGATGCTGCCACCACCATGTTTGACAGTGGGGATGGTGTGTTCAGGGTGATGAGCTGTGTTGCTTTTACGCCAAACATATCGTTTTGCATTGTGGCCAAACAGTTTGATTTTGGTTTCATCTGACCAGAGCACCTTCTTCCACATGTTTGGTGTGTCTCCCAGGTGGCTTGTGGCAAACTTTAAACGAGACTTTTTATGGATATCTTTGACAAATGGCTTTCTTCTTGCCACTCTTCCATAAAGGCCAGATTTGTGCAGTGTACGACTGATTGTTGTCCTATGGACAGACTCTCTCACCTCAGCTGTAGATATCTGCAGTTCATCCAGAGTGATCATGGGCCTCTTGGCTGCATCTCTGATCAGTCTTCTCCTTGTTCGAGATGAAAGTTTAGAGGGACGGCCGGGTCTTGGTAGATTTGCAATGGTCTGATACTCCTTCCATTTCAATATGATTGCTTGCACAGTGCTCCTTGGGATGTTTAAAGCTTGGGAAATCTTTTTGTATCCAAATCTGGCTTTAAACTTCTCCACAAGAGTATCTCGGACCTGCCTGTTGTGATCCTTGGTCTTCATGATGCTCTCTGCGGTTTGAACAGAACCCTGAGACTATCACAGAGCAGGTGCATTTATACGGAGACTTGATTACACACAGGTGGATTCTGTTTATCATCATCAGTCATTTGGGACAACATTGGATCATTCAGAGATTCTCACTGAACTTCTGGAGTGAGTTTGCTGCACTGAAAGTAAAGGGGCCGAATAATATTGCACGCCCCACTTTTCAGTTTTTTATTTGTTAAAAAAGTTTGACACATCCAATAAATTTCATTCCACTTCACAATTGTGTCCCACTTGTTGTTGATTCTTCACAAAAAATTTGAATTTTATATCTTTAAGTTTGAAGCCTGAAATGTGGCAAGAGGTTGAAAAGTTCAAGGGGTCCGAATACTTTCGCAAGGCGCTGTATGTGCACACAAAATAAATCTCCTATTTTTTGCTACACAAAGTCTTGTCATATTAATGAACATTATCTATCTTTTCTGTTAATTGTAATTGAATAATAGTTTGTTAGGAACAACTTGAAGTATGTGTTCCTCACACTGATGACACTGATCAACTACTACTGCTGCAAACACATTTGAGGATTATTCTTTGCTGCCTCATCCAAAAGACAGTCTCAAACCGGCAAAGGGCAATTTGGTTGTCTTCTAGATCAGCATCGTGTGACTAAGTGAGTAAGATGTTTTCTCTGCCATTTACACTACTGGTCAAAAGTTTTAGACACACTTAAATGAACTTTCGAAGTCAGTGTAAATGGACCTGGGGGTTTCAATCCATTCTGCTTCAATAAACAAGTCAGGAAATCAGTTTTCTCTCTTGTAACATCTGTGTGCACTTTTTATCCAAACGCTGTTAAGAAAATAATGAAAAGTGTGGCACACACATGCAGCATGTTGCACATATCCGTTTATAGAGCCTTAACGTTGCACACGTTTTACACCATGAAACCAACATATCGATTAAACCCAAACACAACATTACATGCAGGTATGTGGAATGTGCAGCCAGGTCATGCTTGCTTTTCAAACTCACACAAACACAAACATGCAACTTACAAGCATTAAAAGGCTGAACCCGTCAGCTGTGAAGAAAATACACAGTTACTGGTCAGTGTGTAAATTTTTTTTTTGCATGTTCACTGAAGTTTATGGCAAAAAAAAGTCAGCGTATTATTAAAGCCTATTCTAAAGTTTTTGTTTTATTTGTTTTTAATGTCTAAAAATGTTTTAAACGTGCTGACTACTGCTTGATATGTAGAATGATGCTTTTCTGTACTTTTGCCTTATTTCACAAGAAGGCACATTTGATGCAGTTCTAACATAATTTTGAATAATCATCCATTCAATACAACAACACAAAAGGCAAGCTTAGCGTCAGCTTAGTCTGAAAACCAGACAGGTCAGATATCAAGTTTAAAACGTTTCATTGTTCTAAAAACATGCAAGCTGTTCAATCAGTATCTGGAATTAAAGATGGTGGTATATAGATTACAGATGATGTGTCAGGTTTAAAAAAAAAACAAAAAAACTTAATGTTTCATAGCTGACAATCTGCTGTAAGATTCAGCCAACATATAAACCTGCTGTTCAGACAGAGGCTGAATATCATTTATTGTGAGTTGTTAGGAGGTTCTGTGAGCACTTTCTATTACCTTATGTGTTGAAATTTTAGGAGAAAAAGGACTGAACACCTCCTCTTCATCCGCACTGGACATACTTAGGCTCTTCATCCTTTCTGCTGCTTCCATCCTCCTCCTTTCTATTTCTTCTCTCATCTTTCTTCTTTCCTCCTGGAGAAAAGGCCAACGCTTTATCATGTTATGTGGTACAGTACTGTCTAACAAAAAAACAGCCAGAAAGTTCCTCCCAGATAATTCCTCTGTGAAGCTGTCTTTTCCAAGGTGTTTAGAGTAACATAAAAGCACAGTCGCAGCTGTTCAACAAACAGTAAAATGGGAGGTACGGCATACAAATCAATGTCCAGTTCTAACTTTTCTGTTTCTGGCTATTTAAACGTACTTTATCTTGTTTGTTCAAACTCAAACAAGAGCTAAACTTTTCCATCCACCCTTCAATCCATCCATGTTCTATACCTGTATCTTCCATACAAGGACACGGGGGAGCTGGTGCCTATCTCCAGCCATGTGTGGGCGAGAGGCGGGGTACACCCTGGACAGGTCACCTGTCCATTGCAGGGCAACACATAGACACACAACCATACACACACCCATTTACACCCAAGGGCAATTGCGAGAGACCAATTAACCTAAGAGTTTTTGGACTGTGGGAGGAAGCCGGGGTCTGCATGGGGAGAACATGCAAACTCCATGCAGAATGGAGTTTGCAGAATGACCTCCGGCTGGGAGTCGAACCCAGAACCTTCTTGCTGCAAGGCAACAATGCAACCAACTGGTCGGCCATGCAGGTAGACTTCTTCAATTCATTTTATTTTTTTACTTTAAAATGTCACAATAGCAGTTTTATCCTTAAAGAAACAATCCAAACTCAGTTTTAGGATTTTGATTGAGCTGATAAGTCTATTTTATTAAAGAAGAATCAGATCTACAGGTCCTTCTCAAAATATTAGCATATTGTGATAAAGTTCATTATTTTCCATAATGTCATGATGAAAATTTAACATTCATATATTTTAGATTCATTGCACACTAACTGAAATATTTCAGGTCTTTTATTGTCTTAATACAGATGATTTTGGCATACAGCTCATGAAAACCCAAAATTCCTATCTCACAATATTAGCATATCATTAAAAGGGTCTCTAAACGAGCTATGAACCTAATCATCTGAATCAACGAGTTAACTCTAAACACCTGCAAAAGATTCCTGAGGCCTTTAAAACTCCCAACCAGGTTCATCACTCAAAACCCCCATCATGGGTAAGACTGCCGACCTGACTGCTGTCCAGAAGGCCACTATTGACACCCTCAAGCAAGAGGGTAAGACACAGAAAGAAATTTCTGAACGAATAGGCTGTTCCCAGAGTGCTGTATCAAGGCACCTCAGTGGGAAGTCTGTGGAAAGGAAAAAGTGTGGCAGAAAACGCTGCACAACGAGAAGAGGTGACCGGACCCTGAGGAAGATTGTGGAGAAGGGCCGATTCCAGACCTTAGGGGACCTGCGGAAGCAGTGGACTGAGTCTGGAGTAGAAACATCCAGAGCCACCGTGCACAGGCGTGTGCAGGAAATGGGCTACAGGTGCCGCATTCCCCAGGTCAAGCCACTTTTGAACCAGAAACAGCGGCAGAAGCGCCTGACCTGGGCTACAGAGAAGCAGCACTGGACTGTTGCTCAGTGGTCCAAAGTATTTTTTTCGGATGAAAGCAAATTCTGCATGTCATTCGGAAATCAAGGTGCCAGAGTCTGGAGGAAGACTGGGGAGAAGGAAATGCCAAAATGCCAGAAGTCCAGTGTCAAGTACCCACAGTCAGTGATGGTCTGGGGTGCCGTGTCAGCTGCTGGTGTTGGTCCACTGTGTTATATCAAGGGCAGGGTCAATGCAGCTAGCTATCAGGAGATTTTGGAGCTCTTCATGCTTCCATCTGCTGAAAAGCTTTATGGAGATGAAGATTTCATTTTTCATCACGACCTGGCACCTGCTCACAGTACCAAAACCACTGGTAAATGGTTTACTGACCATGGTATCACTGTGCTCAATTGGCCTGCCAACTCTCCTGACCTGAACCCCATAGAGAATCTGTGGGATATTGTGAAGAGAACGTTGAGAGACTCAAGACCCAACACTCTGGATGAGCTAAAGGCCGCTATCGAAGCATCCTGGGCCTCCATAAGACCTCAGCAGTGCCACAGGCTGATTGCCTCCATGCCACGCCGCATTGAAGCAGTCATTTCTGCCAAAGGATTCACGACCAAGTATTGAGTGCATAACTGTACATGATTATTTGAAGGTTGACGTTTTTTGTATTAAAAACACTTTTCTTTTATTGGTCGGATGAAATATGCTAATTTTGTGAGATAGGCATTTTGGGTTTTCATGAGCTGTATGCCAAAATCATCTGTATTAAGACAATAAAAGACCTGAAATATTTCATTTAGTGTGCAATGAATCTAAAATATATGAATGTTAAATTTTCATCATGACATTATGGAAAATAATTAACTTTATCACAATATGCTAATATTTTGAGAAGGACCTGTATAACAGCCAAGCTTTACATTCCAGGTTCATCCAGAGAGATGCATCATTCCTGGCAATTGTGTAAATCTATACATAAAGCATAAAGAACATTATGATCACCTCCTCTATAGCCAGCTGTTGTTTCTCTTCCTCCTCCCTTTGGCGTTCCTCCTCCTGACGAGCTTGGCGTCTCTCCTCCCTCCTCCTCTTCAGCTCATCCAGCTCCTGCTCGGCCTCAAACTGTCTGTGTCTTATTTGCTCCAGCTCTTGACTCTCCTTCTCGTGCAGACTCTGACGGATCTTTTCCAGTCTCTGCTCCGCCTCCAGGAAGGGTTTCACCTTCTCTGACTTCACAGATCTTCTGCATACACCAAAACAATTTTTATTTTTCTTGGTTTAGGCTCTGGACCATGAAACACCACATACATCCTTTTTTTAAACACATTCTTCTTAAATAAAGAAAGTTATTTGAGGTAATAATTTTCTAAAAAATGACTTTTCCTCCAAAACGTTTCTTACATTCCTATTTTGTAAATACAGAACTATGATCAGAAGATTATTGGTCCATTGTAGCTGATGCTATTACCAGATTAAAGCTTGGTCTCCTTTGCTTATGTTGACCAAGGAAAAATATGTTTTTTTCAAATGCTGGATAGATACACAGGGCAGATTTGGATTATTTTGAATGCACACCACACACCTGCTGGATATGTTCATCTGGTTCACGAATGATGTGACTTCCTCACTGGCCATGTCACTCCTTGGGCTGTAGTGTTTTGGTTCTTGGTCAAGGAAAACCTTGGACGTGTAGGACACTTTAGCTTCTTGCTTTTTCTCTCCCTGTTTCTGAAACAGTAAAAAACAGGCTTTTGTTAGCACATGTTCTTTTTTTGAAGTGTTAAAGACAATACAAAATTATCTTTACCAATAAAATATTTATGATTTGACTCAGTCCTTTTTTTTCTAACTTCTCTTTAAAAAGTTGTCTAAATGAAATAGCTAGAGTGACCTCTGGAAACCAACCATCCATCGATACATACATTGTCTATGCCCACTTATCCTTGCAGAGTCGTATGGAGCTGGTGCCTATCTGTTCAGTTCAGTTCAGTTCAGTTTTATTTATATAGCGCCAATTCACAACACATGTTGTCTCAAGGCACTTCACAACAGTCAGGTACATACATTCCAATTAATCCTAACCATTGAACAGTGCAGTCAGAGTTAGCTTCTTATTCAAATTGGATAAAAAGTTTTTCTATCTAAGGAAACCCAGCAGATTACATCCAGTCAGTGACTTGCAGCATTCACTCCTCCTGGATGAGCACGTAGAGACAGTGGACAGTCACTGGCATTGACTTTGCAGCAATCCCTCATACTGAGCATGCATGTAGCGACAGCGGAGAGGAAAAACTCAATTTTAACAGGAAGAAACCTCCAGCAGAACCAGGCTCAGTGTGAGCGGCTATCTGCCACGACCGACTGCGGGTTTGAGAAAACAGAGCAGAGACACAAAAAGAACACAGAAGCACTGACCCAGGAGTACTTTCTATGGGAAGGAAAAGTAAATGTTAATGGATGTAGCTCCTTTAGTCGTTTCACCTAGAAAGAAAGAACAGATAATCTCCAGCATTCATTGGGTGGGTACACCCTGGACAGATAACCAGTCCATCACAGGGCAACACAAAGACACACAGGTCAAAGAACCATGCACAAACACATTCATACCTAAGGGTGATTTAGAGAGACCAATTAACCTGTTATGTTTTTGGACTGTGGGAGGAAGTACACAAAAAGAAAATGCAAACTCCATGCAGAAAGAACCCCAGGTCAGGATTTGGACCTAGGACGTTGTTGCTGCAAGGCAATAGTGCTACCAACTGTGCCTCTGTGCAGCCTCACTTTTTTTTTTTTGTAACTTCAGGCACATCTTCATCTTTGACTGCATGTGAACATATATATATCTCAAGTAAGACAGACACATTTTTTTTTCTATTTTTATGTGTACTTCAAGTGGTAATCATAAAACCTAAACAATCTTTTGCCTTTGTGTCTTAAGATAGGACCAAATGGTTTTGATGTATTTTAAATAAATTAAAAAAATATTACGTCTAACTAAAAACAAAATAAAGCTGAATATGACTCGTTTAAAATCAGTCATCATCAGTCAGTCAGTCATTTTCTACCGCTTATTCCATAGTGGATCGCGGGAAGCTGGTGCCTATCTCCAGCAGTCTATGGGCGAGAGGCAGGGTACACCCTGGACAGGTCGCCAGTCCATCGCAGGGCAGCACACAAACAACCATGCACACACTCATTCATACACCTAAGGGCAATTTAGAGTGACCAATTAACCTAACAGGCATGTCTTTGGACTGTGGGAGGAAGCCAGAGTACCCGGTGAGAACCCACACATGCACGGGGAGAACATGCAAACCATATCACCACTGTCTCTCTCCCATACAAGGTAATTGAAGGAGCTATTGCTGTGACTAACTGTGTGAAATGTTTTTGTCCTATAGATTTTCCTTCTGCTTCAGACTTTATTAGTTTAGCTGCATTTCAGTCCTAGATGAAGCCACTCAATGAGCTACTGCTCTGATTAACTCTTTACTTTTTTAACATAGAAAGTACTCCAGGACTTATGTCTTTCTTTGTGTATCTGAACAGTCTTGTAAAACCAACAGACAGCTGCAACAGATTGCTGCTCACACTGAGCCAGGTTCTGTTGGATATTTCTTTCTGTTAAAGGGAAGTTTTATTTTCACTGTTGCCACATGGATGTTCAGTTTGAGTGATTGCTGCAAAGTTTAAGACTTTGTGCAATCAGTTGTTGACAGTTGCTACATTTATGTTCAGGATGGTTGTTAAGTCAATGACTATGGCTGGCTTTCCAAAGAGAACATAGAGAACGTTTTACCAATTTGAATAATAACCTGAACTTAACTGCTTTGCTTAATTGGCTAGGATTGAGTTGGAATGTATGTAGTTGACTTTGAATCAGTCTAAACAGTTGGACTTAGTTGAGTTTCTGCGTATAAATTGGGTGTTTTTTATAAAGTTCCTTGTTAAGACATTTTTGTAAATCTGTGCTTTATAAATAAACAGAATTTAATTGAATTAAATTACGGTAGGGGTATTGTGACCCACACTTTGTTTTCACATGGTACCCTAAATCTAATGGAGATCAGTTAATGTGAGTAGTGTCGTCTTTTATCAATAAGTTGAGTCAACAGCATATTAGCAACGTCATCAATTACAAAATAAATCAGACAAAATTATCCTAGCAACTTCAGAAATAAGTGTGACTAATGAACAACATCTTCTGGTGTTTGATGAAAAACTCTTACCTCTGTACTTGACCTTTGAATCTCTTGTTTTGTGCTTAGGAACTCTTTATCCTTCTTTATTTCTTCCCTCTCCTTCACTGTCCTAGCCTCTTCCTTGTGTTCTTTTCTCCTCTCCAACTCCATTCTGATACTCTTAGTTTCCTGCTGCTCTTGTCTTTGGACTTGACTGAAAGGCATGGAAAGGCCCTGGACAGCCATTTTGGCTACATTAAAAACGTTTTCTTGATCTTCCTTCTCTTCACCATCATGGCTGAGCTCCTGCAGACGCTGCTGCCTTAGTTTCTGTCTGCGTTGAGTCCAGTCACTAAAGCCCTCATCCTCCTCAAGAGATGGGGAACTGCTGGGTTTCAGTTCGCAATCATACCTAAAGTTACATGAGACAGTTAAGCAAAATTTGTTCAGCTGTAGTATTTGGGTGACACACCTATTATCATTTACCTTTAAATAAATATATTTAAAGCGATATTACAGGCTCAAATATGGAATAGTACAATCCTGATCCAAATGGTAAGTATGGGAAAAAAGTATTTTCATGCTATTTTAATCTGGTTGTACATTTAGCTTCAACCTGCAAAAAGAAGAAACATGAACAAGACACAAAATTAACAGCAGAGGCAAAGTATTCAAAACGAGATTAAAACATGAACAGGCAGATCATCAGCTGGTCAGTGGTTTAAAACTAAAGCCCTCCAAACAGAACTTAAGGCTTTCAAGAAGGATCCAGTACTGAGCACCCCAATTTCATTGTCCCTAGGCTGGTGGAAATGTTCCTCAGTGGTTCATCTATGGACATTTTTGCAAACCTTTCCATATAATTTTCCATGTCTTTTATTCATACTCCTCTTCATTTTAGTTGCATTAGGGGGTTCTAAGTCAGCTCAAGAAAAGTCCGTTCTCGGCCACCATGTTGAGCCCTAGTCTCCGTCAACAAGTGTCACCAAATGATGCATCATCACACCCAATTCAAGTTAATCTTCTGACCTCTTTTTTCAGTAAACCTTTAAACTCACTATGTAGTGGTGTGGTCCTTGGAAGTAAATTGGGACAACAATGCTAAACATAAATCTTCTCTATTTCTTGTTGCTCGCTCCTGTTTCATCTTGTTACATTTGGAATCTCAATTTACAACCTAAATACTATCCAACAGGACAAAGTGGAAACAATAATGTAACTTCTCTAATGTTCCAGAATGTGAATAACACATTCAAAAAGACTTTCAGTTATTCGCTAGAACTTTCTCTTGAAGCTTTAGTAAGAAACATGATTAGTCCTGAAAACCACTGATGAATGAATACATTCCTAATAGTAAATATGAACAAGCCTCCTGGATTGCAGCTAAATGTCAATCGAATAAAGCACATTAGCAGATTTTGGTGCCAAAGCTTCCTATCATTAACTAACAGTTATTGGTCAGAGGTGTAAACTTTTAGCAGTTTACTAGTTTCAAGATAATCATGTCACTTACAAACAATGTTTTCCAAAAGGTGTACATTCTTATAACACAAAATAGCCGAAATGTTCAGCAAAACTGAAGGCTGTAGACTCTAGAAAGAGATACATAATTTTTGACTTAAAAGTCAAACAACCTGGCACTTTATGATATTTCAGTGTTGCTAATACCAGGGTTGTCCAATTATAGTTATCAAGAACAACTATCCTGCGACATTTAACTGCAACCATGTCTTGTAAATAACACTGTCTAAATACATATTTACAAAAATATTTTCATTCCCCTTTTATATTTTTGAAAAAAGTCCTCAGAGCAAAGTGGAACCGAAGCCAAATTCCTTGTTTGTTTGCACAAACATGGCAATTCTGATCTATCCCTTCTCCAGCACACCTTAATCAAATGAATGGCCAGGTAGCAGAAAGACATACTAATGCGGGAAGTAAGCCATTTGAGTCTCATGTGTTGGAGAATCCGCAAAATACATCCAAAAGTTGCGAGTTAATATCTCATGAAGACTGTACTTGGGCACCCCTGGTTTAAATCCTAAAGTAATGAGAACAGGTTGCTTCTGTTGCTGTGTGTAGTAATTGAATGGTTGGATCATCATTTAGCTGAAAGATAATAAAAATCTGGTGGATTCTACTAAGAAAAAATATTTGAAATATTTGTTTTCCTGAAATTTCTTTTATAATCGTTGTTTCCATTGTTGAAAAGCCACTTCAAAGCATACTTATCTCTGTCTGCAGTGCAAAAACGTTAAAAACTGATTAAAACTAGGTTGATGGTAGTTTTTCTATTTGTTCTCTTTAGAGACTTGCTGCAGAGTTTTGTACCAATTAAAGTTGATAAAGGCCTTTTTTGTTGATGCATTTCAAAAGTGCGTTACAATAGTCTAGATGAGAGGAAATAAATAGCTTATTTGAAACCTTTTGTTTATTTGCCATATTTTACCACGTACAATTCCCACTTTTAATCAGACCTGTGCCTCTGAGTGTCCTCCTGCTTAGTGTTGAAAGGGTGTTTTGTAGCTCTGGGAGGTGGCAGAAGGAATTCATTCAGCATTCCACAGATGATTAGAACACTTGATCACCCAGTGAAACCCTAAGTCTCCTGATCCTTGGTAAAGTAAAGAACTTACACATACACCAAATATTGTTTAAGTGTCAAGAAAATTCCTTTAAACGCAGTACCTGAAGCAATTCTTTAGGAGGAAACACCTTTACTTTTACTATAAATGATCCCAGCCAAATTAATTATTGAATTGCCACTTCAGAAAATTAAAAATAATCCATCTACTACAAAATGTGAATTTAAGAGAGAGCATTTCACCATTTCTACATCTAGATAAGAGTTTTGAAAATGACAGACTGCAGCGACAGAGCTACCTAATGTTGAATCACCACAACATCAGACCAGCTGAGGGTGCGATGAGATGGAGGAGGTGTTAGAGGTGAAAGCAGTAATTTACAGGCCCTAAATTTGAAGTCTGCCGAGACAACACAGACTGTGGCATGGTCATACTTCTCTCTGGACACATTCTTTGCAAGCTATGTAATGAGGAAACAGTTGTGTGTTCATCTTCAAATCATCACCATGGTGTTGGGAAGGGAGACTGTTCACTGCTTCGCTCAATGAAAACATTTGTTCTTATGTTATCAGTAAAATAAAGTAAATCAGCTAACACAAGGTGATATAAGATGCCGCCCCTGACATTTAAGTTGACGCCAAAGATGCCCACCTCAGTACTACGCTATCTTGTTCTTTGTGTGTTTTTCTGTGTTTGTCGTGGACTTTGGCGCCATTTTCCAGTTACATTAACCAGTGAGCAAATCCTAAGCATTAGGCAGTCCTCTTTGAGCAGTTTTTCTGTAGTTTACACCAATCCAGAAACCTTTATTGAGATCCTGGTTGAAAGTGCAGTGGTTCTCTGTGGAATTAACTGGAGATGCAGATGGGGAAAATCCACAGGTATGCTAATCAAGCTATGGACTTTGGCCTCCACTCCAGTCTATACACCTGGCGAATTTTTACTCCCCAGTGAACAAAATTAATGAGCTGCTTCTTTTCAGCTCAGACGTCTGTGGATATGCCGCCCTCTGCTTCAGCAAAAGTTGGATTGGTAAATTCCTCCTGGACAGTGTACTTCTGATACTGGGTTTCCAGCTGTTTTGAGCAAACCGCAACACAGAGTTCATAGGGAAAAGAAAGGAAGTGGAATGTGCTTTTGTAAGGTTGGTGTACTGATGTCACATTGTTACAGAAGACATGCAGCCCTCACTCTGGTGTCCTTTTTGATAAACTGTTAACCTTTCTATCCACCAAGGTAGTTCTTCTTGTTTGTTCTGGCCAGTATTTATATCCCACCACAAGCCTGCAAATCAGAGGCTGAAAAACAGCTTGCTTACCTGATTACGATAAGTAGAAATAACACCCAGACATTGTTCTTAGGGATTTCGACTGCGCAAACCTGTCAAATAAACTTTCAAAATACAGACAGCATATCAAGTGTTACACCAGAGACACAAACACACTGGTCTACTACTACACAGTCTTAAAGTACACCTATCGCGCTGTTCCTGGTGCAGCTTTAGGACTCTCCGACCATTGTCTGCTTCACCTCATTTTAACTTACAGGCAAAAACTTAAAATCTCTAAGCCTACCGTAAGGACTGTTAGGAAGTGGGCTGATGTGTTAGAGAAGATGTTACAGGCCTGGTTTGCACAGATTTTAGTGATTTTGAAGCTGTAGCTACTGATCTAAACAAACTCACTGAAACTGCGACATCATACATCAGAGTCCTATACAGACCAAGATCTTTTCCACATCTGACAACAATAAAACATGGTCCTGTCCACATCTGAAGAAGCTGCCTGGGACCAAGGAAGAGGCTTACAGCTGTGTGTGGAGACCAGGCCCTGTATAAGTGGGCAAGATACAAACTGAGCAAGGAGATCAGCACAGCTAGAACAACAGCAATAACCTAACAAGCAGCTTATAATCTAATGATCCAGAAGCAGTTTGGAGAGGCCTGCACAACATCAGTAACTACAGGAGCCCATCCCCAACATTGTGACGACACCCCTTCTGGCTGACAACCTCAACGGCTTCTTCTTATGCTTGTTGTAATAAAATCCTTACACACCCTCACACTCACTTCCTTTAACATCCTCGACAACTCTGTATCTACTCTGGATTACGTCCGATTCCTCGGAACACCCCTTGCTCTGAACCTGAGATGGTCCTCACTCCTAGACACTGTTTGGAAAAAAATCCAGCTTCCTGCGGCAACTTAAGTACAACATTCCGTTGAAGCTGCTGGTAATTTTTTACACTGCCATTATTCAGTCTATCTTGTGCACACCCATCACTGTGTGGTTTGGCTCAGCCACAAACAGGAAAGGGCCACTGCAATGAACGGATATCCAGAGCGGATCATCAGGGCTCCCTCCATCCAGAACTAGAGGTATAGGGTCAGGAAACAGGCCTCTAAAATCTCAGCAGATCCCACATATCCTGCAAGCAAGCTGTTTAGGCACACTACAGTGTGCTATTTGCAGAAACCAGACACCTTACAACTAGCTACTTTACTGTGTAACAAAATAAGCAAATTTGCAGTTTTTTAACCTTTCATTTTTTTTAAAGAAAAAACTATTGGGTGTACATACACATGTATAAACATAGCGTTCTAGTAGTTTTTTTCTAATCTTCTCTAAAGTTTATCTATTTAAATTTAACGTCTGTATGATGTGAGTATGTGAAACCAAAGTCAAATTCCTTGTCTGTGCACACAAAATTGGTCAATAAAGCTGATTCTGATGTTAATCATTGAAAGGGTTGGGTTGAAGGGGATTGGTGGGTGGGGGTTGTCTGCTTTAGTTCACTGCATAGCTTTAAGTTTCACAGCTGGACAAATGATGACAAACATTAAATGTGGGAAATAAGCAGTCATGAGGTGACAGAATGCGTAGTAGTTCTAACCACTTGCTCTTCACCCAATGGAAGGTATATGAAAAACTGCAGGTTTATTCAACACCTAAAATGAATCTGTTGAAATATGTAGATAGTCATTTTGTTATGTACAGGGGTTTTACAATGAAACTGAAACACCTGTCATTTTAGTGTGGGAGGTTTCATGGCTAAATTGGACCAGCCTGGTTGCCAGTCTTCATTGATTGCAGATTGCACCAGTAAGAGCAGAGTGTGAAGGTTCAATTAGCAGGGTAAGAGCACAGTTTTACACAAAATATTGAAATGCACACAACATTTTGGGTGACATACCAGAGTTCAAAAGAGGACAAATTGTTGGGGCACGTCTTGCTGGCGCATCTGTGACCAAGACAGCAAGTCTTTGTGATGTATCAAGAGCCACGGTATCCAGGGTAATGTCAGCATACCACCAAGAAGGACGAACCACATCCAACAGAATTAACTGTGGACGCAAGAGGAAGCTGTCTGAAAGGGATGTGCGGGTGCTAACCCGGATTGTATCCAAAAAACATAAAACCAAGGCTTCCCAAATCACGGCAGAATTAAATGTACACCTCAACTCTCCTGTTTCCACCAGAACTGTCCGTCGGGAGCTCCACAGGGTCAATATACATGGCCGGACTGCTATAGCCAAACCTTTGGTCACTCATGCCAATGCCAAACGTCGGTTCCAATGTTGCAAGGAGCGCAAATCTTGGGCTGTGGACAATGTGAAACATGTATTGTTCTCTGATGAGTCCACCTTTACTGTTTTCCCCACATCCGAGAGAGTTACGGTGTGGAGAAGCCCCAAAGAAGCGTACCACCCAGACTGTTGCATGCCCAGAGTGAAGCATAGGGGTGGATCAGTGATGGTTTGGGCTTCCATATCATGGCATTCCCTTGGCCCAATACTTGTGCTAGATGGGCACGTCACTGCCAAGGACTACCGAACCATTCTTGAGGAGCATGTGCATCCAATGGTTCAAACATTGTATCCTGAAGGCGGTGCTGTGTATCAGGATGACAATGCACCAATACACACAGCAAGACTGGTGAAATATTGGTTTGATGAACATGAAAGTGAAGTTGAACATCTCCCATGGCCTGCACAGTCACCAGATCTAAATATTATTGAGCCACTTTGGGGTGTTTTGGAGGAGCGAGTCGGGAAACGTTTTCCTCCACCAGTATCACGTAGTGACCTAGCCACTATCCTGCAGGAAGAATGGTTTAAAATCCCTCTGACCACTGTGCAGGACTTGTATTTGTCACTCCCAAGACGAATTGATGCTGTATTGGCCGCAAAAGGAGGCCCTACACCATACTAATAAATTATTGTGGTCTAAAACCAGGTGTTTCAGTTTCATTGTCCAACCCCTGTATGTACTCACATATTACGTTCTTCTGGTGCCTCGCTTTCTGGTGATGAGTTTTCGGGTGTTGAGCCACTGTTCCTTCGGCGTAAAGATTCCCGAGCTTTTCGGCGACGTTCCCGCTCCACCTCTTCAGCATCCTCAATGCTCCTCTGAGCAGTAAGCCTGGAGAAAAGACAACAATTACAAAAATTAGAAGCATCTAAACATCCAATGGCTTTTGTAAAAGTGTTGCCAAACATGCCAAAAGGGAAAGATCAGCACACTGCTTCATTTACAGACATTAATAATAAGTGAGAAAAGCAGAATACTCATTGATGTCAATATTAAGTTCTCAATTCTTTTCATAAAAAATACAAAAAGAATGTGTGGAAAGGTGAAAAGTGGAAAGGTGAAAAGTTTCCATACAAATAAACAGTCTGTATTACAATAAATTCCACAATCATTTCACATTGCTTCACCCATTCCTACTAAACACATTTTTTTGCATGTTGCATATTCACAATTTCCAACCTGTAACTCGAGAGGGTTACCATTTTTAACTGCTATTGTTCTGAAATTGAAGCACTGGTGCATTCATTAACATTCAATGCCCTTCTTCCTCCTTCAGTTCTACTAATGTGTTTCCCTCTGACAGGAAAGGATGAGCAAAGAGGCAGTGAGAGGGCATAGAGGTGGATAGGCCAGAGCACAGCTTGATGTAAATGAGTTGGGTGTGTCAAAAATATGAACACTCAGATGGAAAATCAGTGGAGGTTTTTTTAGGGTGGTGAGAATAGCAGGAAGCAGCAGTACCAGGCCAGTTAATTCAGTGACAGCTAATTTACAAATAAAATCCACAAATTAAATCAATAATACACAGCACTGGAAGTTAAGAAAATAACTGTATCGTTGTATCAGTTGCTGTAGTGCACTATGTTACTGTTTGCTAATCATGACAGGAGCCAGAAAGTCCCCTACATGTATAAATGCATGTGCCTGCACTGGTGGTACCAGTGAATAACTGCATCGTAGTGTCTTACTTTTCATTTTCTTCTTCTCACACAATAAACACCAATCACCAAAATGTGGAAAACTGGTATTCAAGAACTTGGGGGTGGGGTGGAGGGCTGCCCCTGGATGATGTGGCATGTTCCTGATTTGGTGCCAAGCTCTGTGCCTGGATGGGGGACTCTGGCAGTGTCACAGAAGACTGAAGGGTGGAGGCACAGGGGGAGGGGGCGTGGATATGGTTGGGAAACGGCTGGAGGGCTTTGGCTATAGAGGAAGTGTTGTCCCTGTGTTAGACTGCCTGGCAGGTTGAGAGTTCTGGGGAGGTCTCTTTTACTAGGTGCTGAGCAGACATGCTGCCAGGGGCATTAGCACTGGGAAATGCTGCCTGGTCAGAGAGATTTGGTGACCTGCATCTTTTCCTGTGCCTCTTTGACCTGAGGGCTGTTGCTCCTGTGCTTCCTTGTGGACATAGCTGTGTGTTAGATGTATGGTTGCTCTAAAGGGGTGCCTGGTGTCTTCCAGGGGCTGTTGCGGCAGTTTCAGGAGCTGAGGCTACTTGAGGCTACAAACATTCTGCCTCTCTCACCATTCTAACAACACCGCACCTCCAGGTGAACTTTGTACACACTCATCTACGCACACACATACACATACACAGATTACGGGGAGGACACATAGCCCCGTTTCCCACCAAACGTCTCTGGATTTAAATACTTGGATTATTCCTACTCGGGTAAAGGGAATCCTGGTTATTTTGTGTGCTTTCTGTCTTCTCTGCTCTGACAAGCTGCAGACAATGTATTTAAATCTGCCCAATGACATATGGAGAAGGTGAAGAAAACTGCACTGTACCTCCAGTCAACAGGTGCCGGGAATAAGAAACCAAAGCCCAAACAAGCAAAGCCCGAATGAAAAACCAGTGCCCGGCCATTTGTTCTCAAAAGAAAATGAAGAACACACAACTTGCTAATTTGCTTGTGATGTTATACCACATTGTCCGGGACCTCATTATTCGTCCACCTACCGTATTTCCTCTTCCTTTGGTCCATTTTCCATCAGCAGGAGTAAATTTAAATATGAATCTCATGTAATGTAGAAAACAATAGCAACACCCAAGTCTTAAATATGGAGGGTGAGTGGATGTCAGAACACTGCTAAAAAGGATCAATAATTGCTCAGCACATTAGTCCTACAGCCAGACCATGACCTTTTATCCAGTGTGGAGCTGAGAAAATGAAATTACTCGGGTAAAACTGTGTCGAAACAAGTGAAGGGCTTTTAAAATCCGTGGTAATGGCTGAAAGTCCTGCAATAGATATGTTTTTTTTTTGCCCATTTCAAAGTGGCAGGTATTAAACTCACAACCTCCCAGTGACTCCTCTCTGCTGAGTCATGGCCACTGAGAGATGATAACCTCGGTCAGGATGTAATAGATTAAAAGTACATCAGAACCAGGCAGACTGATCTTATGAAGAAAAACCTCATTAACACCTAAAACAATTCTAATGAGTAGGTATAGATTATTTTAACAAAGAGACGAAATAACCGTATTTTCCTCTGCTTATTACATTTATTCTCTTTAATCATTGGTGAAATATTTTCTTAAGCTTGGCAGCATCTCCAATGTGTCTTTAAGTTTAAACAATAAATCTCCATCTCAGTCATTTTAAGCAAACCTATGACCATAATTTTAATTTTGCACCAGTAAGTAATTTTAATTTTCTCCTGTTGTATTTTTACAAAAAAACAATCTTTGTTCCTCTCTCTTGTATCATGTAATTTTCGCACACATATGTTGATCTACCCCCTTTTCCAAAACCCTTCACAGCACACAGGGCCCATTGGGTCTGTATTGTGGTAATGTTGCCATTGCAAATACTTAAAACATTTTTTTTCTTCCAAGACTTTTCTGTAGTCTTCTGCTGTTGCCTTGTAAACTGACACCACGGGCAAGAACAGAGGTGCTGTCTCTAGTGTTTCCTCATATAACGGTTGGCAAAGTTCCCTTGAGCCACGGAGGTCAGTACAAACCACAACATTTATCTTGAATGACAGATTAGCTTTTAAGAGCAGAAAGGTGTTAGTAGAAATTAAATATCTGCTTGAAATCTCTTAATATTAAATCTCAGGAAACACATTGGGGAATAACCTTTGAACCCAAATTGATTTGACACTGTGTTCCACAGGTTGACCTGACAGTCACAGCAAAAGATTGGAGGGTGAGGAAAAATAGTAAAGCATTTTACATAGTAAGTGAGAGCATATTTCAAATTGCTTTCTACACACTGTGTATGTTTCTTGTACTTTTAGTAAATACTAAGAAAGCTACATAACTTTATGGACCAACCATAAACATGTATCATCTAGTTGTAAAGTAAATTGTTCAGCACTGAGGATGGTTTCTTCAGGTCAGAATTACAATAGGGCTTTTAGAAGTACTGATGAATGGTTATGTGAATTGCCTGAATATACAGTGAACAGCATGATTAGGGAGTCCAATGAAATATGTTCTCTTTTTTACCACTTTTATATTTTCTCCCTAAAAGTGTAGTTAAGAAGTGAAAAAAAAAAAAACAGAAGTTGGGACATTTTCACAAAAATAATTAGCATTTACTCTTGAACTTAAACTGGCATTTAATATTTAGCAGCTAAGTTGTTTAGATAATTACTTGTTGTAATTAGTAATTATAAGAAATTTTTATCACTTTTGTGAGAAAAAATTACCATGGCTAGCCAGTGGAAATTCCTCAAACCCAAATAATTGATAATTGACAATCAAAATTCTGGTTTTGCCCGTGGTTTCCTTTGTTTAAAGAGATGTGTTTTTCTCCCCTGCCTTCATTTGTAGTTTTAGAATGGTTAATGTAATAATTCGAAAACTGTTAAACAAATGTTTCAGAGTGCGTTATATTAAATTGGATGGAACAGAACCTCACGGATGGATGGATACCCGGCTGGATTGGTAGGTAAGTAGGTAGGAAGGAAGGAAGGAAGGAAAAAAGAAAGGAAGGAAGAACTCACACACATTCATAGACCATTGCCCAGGTTGGTAGACAACTTGGGGTTAAACGTCTTGCCCAGGGGAACATCAATGTCATAGGAGGAAGCTGGAATCAAACCTACAACTTTCAGATTGCAAGATGACTCCTTCTTTCACTGAACCACAGTCACCCCTTATTTACTTTATTTATTTAAGAAGACGTAGCAGTCTATCTGCAAAGGTTCCCATCCAGTGTATGCTGGTGAGGCTGGTCAGAAATTGTCAAGACCGATAGCAGTTTGTTTAGCATCTTCATCTTCGCCACCAACCTACCAAAGTGTCCATTCGGCGGCCAGTTATGATGCCAAACTTCTTATTTGTTTATCCTTATAATTTAATTGTTCATAGTCTCTTGGTGTCCGTCTTTGACCCCATCCTTCCTATTACTCACCTAGCAAGCAGGTGACTGTGATGTTCATATTTTATATGGCTTTTAAAAAACAAAGGAAAGATGTCAACAGACAAGTTGAAAGGTTCTTTAGTGTTTCTTTGTGTTGTCTAGATAGAATTGATTACTTGGTGCATTTGTGGCTTGACAGACAAATAAGCACATGACAGATAGGAACTGCCAGCAACAACGCATAGGTGGTTGCTCTGTCGGTACATGTTTAACTGGAGCAGAAGAGGAAGAGGGATCACAGTTAAGGAGGGAAAGATTGAGAGTATTATACTTCTTTTGTAATCTCTCACACTGTTGTTAGATGGATGACTGGATTGAATGATACAATAATAACAGGGTTAGTATTCAGCCTAAAAGCCCTCCAGCCTCTGTGGTGCAGATAAGTATGGTGGGAACACTTTTGGAGATGAAGTCACTGTTGTGCTGAAACAAGTCAGAACAGTGAGATGCAATGAGTCATGCTAACATCAGAAAAAAAATCAACAGGTGGTTTCTGAACAGTGTGAGGAGGTCCCTGATTACACAAGTCAAACTCCTTTCAGTCTTTATTTTATGGGAGCATGTGTCACAGTCACAACATACACTGAACCTGGCAAAATTCTTAAAACTTTGAGAAAACAGTAAGAAAGAATCCTTCATAAAAATCCTAGATCCAGGTGGTGCTCCGCATCACCACCAAAAAGTAATACTCCATTCCTTGCCCTAATATGCACCTTGTCTAGAAATTTCATCAAGATAAGTTTATAACTTTTTTAAGTTATTGTGCAAACAGGCCAACGGATGGACCAACAAACCAAATCCGACAAAACATACCCTGCTTGGCGGAGGTAAAAATTCCTTTGTAACATCAAACATAGATAACTGTGGTGCAAAGAGTAAAACGGTTAGCATCTGAACAGCTGGAACAAGAAAAACTTCATCTGTTGACCCTTACTAGTAAGTAAATAAATAGGTAGGTAGGTAGGTAGGTAGGTAGGTATTTAAGTCAATAACCATCATAGGATGGTACTTTGACTGTGAAGTTCCTTCATCCTTTTAATGAAAACAACATGTGGAGAGAGCAGGGAGGCCTGTGCTCTCGTCACTCATTAGACCACCTCCCCCAAAGACATTCCTGAATGTCTTATCTCTTTGGATCATAAACATTAGGACAACCTACACATGAGTGGTGGATTCAGTTTCGAGGTCACAGATTTGCCCCAATCTGTGCTGCAGGCTAAACAGCCTGACAAAGAGCTGATTAAAAACAGATCAGGTCTCCTGCATGCCTGCCGTGACCCCCTCTGATAACAGCATGCTGTGTCTGAGAAGAGCTTGTGACCACATTTTCAGTCCAGTACTACAAAACTTTAAAGAATGTGGGACAAAATAAAAACTTCCCGAAAAAAAAACAAAAAACAGACATAGCTCAAAACAAAGATCATGTTCTAAGTATCTTACAAATCCCTTCTAAGAATTTCTGAGAAATCAGAGTAGAATTATCTAATTCTTAACTACAGTCATATGAAACAATTAGGACATCCCATTAAATCGTTTTTTCTTTAATAGAAAATATTGTTGTCACATATCATTGTCTAATCTGAGTTACTTAAGTGCACACAACAAAAATATTGCCTCATTTTTACTTATTAAAACAAAATATTTCAATAAATGTGTGTTACTTTAGTTCAGGAAAGATTTCAGACTCGTGTCCCCTAACATCTAGTCTTACCACCTTTGCTTGAAATAACATCAGTGAGGCACGTTTTGTAGCCATCTACAAGTCTCTGACATCTGTCTAATATCTGAGGGGTTTCTCTCATGTACAGATGGTTTCAGGTCACCCCACAGCATCTCATTGAGACCAAGATCTGGACTTTGTCTTAGCCCAGAATTTTCCATTATATTTTTGTCAGTCAGTCCTTTGTGGATTTACTGAACATTTTAAGTCATTACCACGCTTTAAAGTCCAGTGTCCAGATTCAGTTTTAGATCATCTCATATTTTCTTCAAGTACCCTCGGATAGTTGATCAAATTAAAGGTGGATTCTATGATGATGAGCTGGCCAGGTTCTGCTGCAGCAAAGGACTCCCAAACCTAAAAAGGGTTCTTTTCCTGCTGTATCTGGTTTAAGATGTCATTTGTTCTGGTGTCCAAATATTTCAGTTTTAGACTCATCTTTCCAAAGAACATTGTTCCACAAGTCCTAGTCTTTGTTTATGTTCATCTTCGGCATAGTCAGGCCTTCATGTGTTTTATGGAGAGATAATGTTTGTATCTTTTAAACCTCCTATGAAAGATAAACCTGTGCAGTTTCTTTCTTATTGTACAGGGATGCACTTTCACATTGACAGTTACAAGAACTGCTGTAGGTCTTATGATGACATTTTAGAGTTTTTAGAGACTTTTGTTTAGTATCTAGCAGTCTGCTCTTGGAGTGAACAAGCTTGGACAACCAAACCTAGGCATGGAGGAAGTTTTTTTTTAATTGTTCACCACTTGTAGACTATTTTCTGGACGGTAGATTTCAAATTCTTTTCAGAGGTCTTTGAAAAATGTGACTCATTAGCTGTTAGTCCTCCTTCTGGAGGCATCAGATGGCTCTTATGATCTCATCATGGTGATCAAGCTCACTTAAAAAGGTGCACACCAAACTAACTTTCTGACGTTATTTTAAAATGATTTTCTAGTTGCACCTGAAGTGATACACTGATGTATAATTTTATTTTGAACGACAATAAATGTAGGGATGTCCAAATCTTATCCTCACTAGAAACTGCATTGATAGTAGCCTTTATTTACAGTAATCAGATATGAAATGGGTAGGGAGCAAAAGGGGGGAAGTCCTGGAACAAAGGTCCCAAGGTGCTATTCCAAGACTAATAGGCTTGGAACATGGGGTACCCACTCTACGGCTATGCCATGTGCAGCTCCACAAAAAGTTTCAAAAAACTGCTTTTTAAGGTCCAGTTTAATTATTTAATTATACTACCTGATTTTTTCAGTACTGTGAAAATTGATAATAAACATCTATGTGTCAACATTTGTTATAAAAACACATAGCCTTTTATAGAGTGTCTTAGGTTTTCACATGACACATGATTTTTCATGAGGCTTCAGGCTTGTGCCAAATATTAAAAACAAAGGTCTCAGTTGTATTAGACAACTGGAACACAAATAAACAATAAACATATTATCTAGAGAAAACACTAAATGAGGTAGCTCAGAATTAGCAAACCAAGGGTCAAACATTCTCAAACAATCTGGGTATGTCTGAACTCCCTGAGAGGAGAGAACATGACAAATGATGATGGATAACAGACAAGCAATAAATTATCTGACACAATAGGGGGGTTGGAGTTACTTTCTGCATTTGGTATGATGTCATGGTTTCTGTCTGCACATCCGAACAAAGGTAATCTTCTGAAAAAAAACATCAGAATCACCTCCACCAGCTGTTATCTGTTGGCCATCTGATATTCTTGCAGTGACTCATAGATTACAAAACCTCAACACAGACAGGCACCAGAAACAGATCTTCAGCATCAATCCTCTGTGACAAAATATCTAATTTAAAGGCAAATGTCTAGTATCAGGAAATTTCTGAGGACAGCAATTTACACATAAAACCCAGTTCAATAATAACAGGTTAAAGGTTTTCCCAACAATCTGAATGTTCATGAATAACATTTGAAACAAAGACAATTCTTGGGATGACTATTTTATCTTAAAGAACTAGTGTGGAAAAGGTAACAATATGAAATAAAGCAATATTTTTATAATTCTAACAAGATTGTAATGAAAGAGGTTATAGCTGATAACAACCAGACCAACTGTTTATGTAACAACTATGTGAATTAGCAGCTATTCCTATGAAATGGACCAAGAACTGAGGCTTAGGGTAGGCCTGTATCAGTTTTTTAAAATTATCATTTCTCTGCACTTGGAGTAACACATTGTTTGGGGTTAACAATATATGATTTAAACCATTTAAAATTGAATGTAGAAAAAATAATGCTTGATCATTTCTAAATAAATAAAAAAGATCATGATTTCAATAGTCAAACATTCTTCAAATCCGCTAATGCCCAAAGATCAGCTCCAACGTCTTTACCCCGATCAAGTGATGAAGAGGCAACTAACAGACAAAAACTAACATGTAAAGGCTGTAAATAACTCGAAGTACCTCATTGGGTGATTCACCACAACCTGTGAGACCATCCATAAAAACAATCAAAGGTACAGAAGAACTGGATCAAAAACATGCCAGTTAACCCAGCAAGGACAAGGCTGAAATCTTTAAAATTAAAAAAAGTCAAGTATTTGGTAGTCCATATCTTGGTCTTATCTGGATCCTTTGGGATGACTTGTAATCAGCTGTCCATTCAAGAAATCCGTTAAAGATCTCACACCTGAAATAGAAGCTTGGGGCAAACTGCATCATAAACTGCCATGGAAAACTATGTTAATTATCACACTGATGATGAATGGAATGAATGCTGCCTTATAGTGAGCAGCATTTTAGTTTGAAGACTTCAGATTGACAGTGTTTGCACATCAGTCAGAGCTTTCCATTAGGCACATTGGAAAATTAATATCTCATTCCTGTTTAAAGGAACATGAGGTGCTTTGACCTAATATTTTATGACAGCAGTCTGACTAGTTCAGACTGATTAACATGTAAATATCATTTTCAGCACATCACAAGTCTGCACAGGCTGTGAACACATCAGCAGTGGGTAAATATGATTTAAACAAACATCTCAGAGGACATTTTAAATACATGAGATAGGCTTATAAACCTTCCTCTTCTATTGTTTTACTCAGGTTGATGAACCTTTTCTTTTTCTTTTCTTTTCTCTTTTCTGTTTCGTGGCTGACTGCATGAATGTCTCTTTCCTGAGCGTCTGCTATCTACCTTCTGCTGGGTCTGGTTCTGGTTCTACACAAGTTCTCTTGCAATCAAAAGGCAGTCATTTCTCTTTTATATCATTTCCTTACTTGCCCATCCAAAGTGAGGAGGACTCAATCAAAAAGAAAATTTAAAGCAATAACTGTCATCCAAATGAAATAAGCGAAGATAATGTCAAAATGAAATAAAAAGATTGAATTAAGATGAAATCAATCACATTTTAGGAACATTAAGTATGTTGCTTCGTTTCAACAATCAAGTGGAAAAAGGTGTTTCACACAACAGAAATTGATAGTAAATATAAAACGTTCCTATTTAAACAAAATTTCCCTCCTCAGTAAAGCAAAAAAAGGCTCAGATATCTACACTTTCTCAAACATTTAACTGAAAAGTCTCCACTGCCAGCCTTAAGGTTGGTGGGGTTCAATCAAAATATTTAAGCAGTCTATTTATTATTATGAACACATATTAAAGGATCTTATTGAGAATCCCCTAATCCCCCTAAAACCCTGTGTGACCCAAAACATTTCCACTAATCCCAGGGTTTTCATGAAAATATGTTGATTTTTCATGCAAACAGACACAAAACCTAAAAAGAAAAACTTGACAAAACTTGCAGATAGGCAGAGATAATGGTTTTGGATGATCATTCAAGAACTGCGCAGGGTAAACCAAAAAGCCATGTTTACTCATTTTACTTTTCGTAGCAGTCACTATTTGAAAACTGTGTGGCATTTAAATATTAACCTGAGAGGCTGTGTTTTTTTCTAACACAAAGATAAACTAGCACCAGATATGAAGACAGATCCATAACATACCTCATTAGATTTTGCAAACCCTGTTTGCTGGAGTTCCTCCTCACCAGAGCTTTGGACATGTTTGCCTCCTTTCTGCTTATTGTTGTCCTCTTCTTTTTACCTTACCCTGTTAGAAATAAACGATATCACACCAGCTACCTATATCACTTTCCTCTCTCTCTAAAATCAACCCTTGAGAGCAGTTTTTTACCCTGAAGTTGCACCAAATTAAACAGTACTTAAGTGTTTGAGATTGTGTGTTTAGATGGTAAAGATCCCTGAAGCACACACACAGTCCTAACCCTTACAAAGCTTGTTCAGAATGTCAGCAAAGCTAAAATGGACTAGCTCCTTTCTCTCATGGAGGCTGGATCTTTAGTCCTTACACTCCCCCCAACTCAAACACACACGTCACCCCTCCCTCTGTCCTACATGTGGTTTTTATTGAAGAGCTCAGAGCAGCGGGACTCTCTCTTCTCAGCCTTTATTACATCTTTGTCCATTATTCAAGCAAATTCGGGTTTCCTTAGTGTGAAAAAAACAAACAAAAAAAACAAGAGCGTTTCCCTGAAAAAAAGAATCTACTGGAGTGTATGAAACACAACACATGCTTGAATGAATGTAAAAACCCTGGCGCCAACAGCAAGCCATACAAAGTAACAAAGTAAATAGATAACCATATATCTAAATAATTACATAGAATTTATCACTATAAATGTTTTACAGTTAATGCATACCTGCTGCTATTCCTTATCAGAACAACAGAAAGTTCTGTAAAAAGTCAGCAGCTGCTCCAAAATTCTGCAAGAATTTCCAGTTTACTAAAATAATGTGGTCAAGTCAGCCAAACGCTTTCAATTAACCAAGAAAAAGAGCAAACCAGTATTTGTTTGCTATCCACTGTAATCATTCACCACTTTACCAGCAGCAGTTATTGTTGCTGTGTTGCTCTCAGTCCTAAATGATACTCCCCCTAGAGTTCCCCAGTGGTGACAGAGAGGAGCCCCCATAAATCAAAACTTTTTATTTTAAGTCTTGAACAGATTTATTTGGCAAGATTTGTTGTTTAATCAGCCAAATAATAATTTACCATTTTCAGATTTATAAATACATTCTTATAGGTGCCTTTGTTCGCCAGCACAACCAGCAAGAAATTCATAAACATCAGAGAATCATTGCTGATTTTGCTTTTTATAAGTATTTACCAGAACCAACAAAACAGCCAGAAAACTGAAGAAAAATATTGAGCAAACTGATTTTCAATTTGATTAAGAGAAATACTAGTAATGTTACTGTGGTGACTTGGTGGTAAAGAGTAAATAAGTGGTTGTTTTAGTGTACTCTATAACATGTATATTAAATTTGCAGTACGAAACCAGGAAAAAACACCAACAGCGCCACTTAGAATTATACCGCAGGAAATCTAAGTACTGAAAAACGAAAAGACACAGAGAAAGGAGACAAGATTCAAATACACTCACCACACAATTCGATAAAAATGGTAGGACACACAAAAAGAAAAGACTTAACATGGAACTAGAACAGTTTAATCTGCAAAATGAAGAACATAGAAAATATTTTTTTATATTAACTTTAAATAAAAAAAAATAAAAAGGTTAAAAAAAACTTGGCCAAGGCTAAAACTAACTTACCACTAGGGAAACTGAGGCAGTTGTGGAGAACAAGGAGACAGCATCCAGTGAAGAAAGAGAGACACCCTAAACCCTACAAAACACAGCAAACCAAAGAAAGGGGTGCTCCAAAGACACAAAACGAGACACCGCCACCAGGGGTCACAGAGCATCAGTGCCTGCAACAGAAAACAGCCTCAGTACAATATCACCATGATAGCATTAGAGACAGAAATGTTCACATTCAGACTACACTTCCCAATTATGCAATCAGTCCATTGGATTTGCAGAGTCGAATCAAACTTGTAAAGCAAGGGCTGGGTTAATGCTTTACATTATTTTCCCCCAAGGCATAACGGCAGCAAGTAAAATAACTTTGTGGCAGATGGCAGGTCAGCAGGCGCAGCAGAAAGCTAAAACAGAGTGGATCATTAGTACAGAGTCAAAGTGCTTGCAACAAGACTGCATTATAAATCAAATTGCATACCTGTTAATCAATCACTGACAGCACAGACAGACAAGCTGGTAGACGCAGGTACATGAAGGGCAAAACAGTTGTGACAAAGCACTATGAGCGTTAATTTATATTAAAAAAAACTGGCAACAACAAGGCAGCAACATAACATTGACGCTGACCTATGGGTCAGATAGCAGGGGCACATGGACAGAAGTATCGCCGCCTGATGAGGCTCAAAGAAAGAGAAACTAAAGCGGTTTCAGATCACCACCAAATCAGCATTTGTCCACATGAAAGAGCTGACAATGATCAAACAGTAGCTCTTATCGATGAGCTGGAAACCGGAGATGCAATGGGTAGATCTATTAATATCCCAGAAGAAAGGCTAAACTAAACATAAGGGTGACATAACTTTACATTAACGTTTACTTTTATGGCAAGCTATAATCAATAATTTATATTAGCCTAATTGTTGAGGGTGGAAGCACAGAAAGGTCATGACGTAGGCAGAGAGAAAGGGAACTCGCTATGTGTAGGCAAGCACTTTTATATATTACATCGGAATTGGCAGTCTTAAAGTGGCAGCGCACCTTTATGTCACTGCATTACCATGTAACTTTAGTATTGCAAAATTAGCAGGCTGCAGTTTTAACCATCTGAATTAAATGCTGGTGTGTAATCTTTTTCGGGTTACTTCTGACTCAGAAGCTGTGGCTTCACAGACTCTATGATGTGAGCAAAAAAAGAGACTTAGTTGTTAAGCTAACATTAATCATACATTAGTCACTCTATTAGCTTTGACTCATCATTCTTTGTGCAAGTCTAAATGTCGAAATGTTGTTATATGTTGTTGCCTCTTTACTAGAGTTTTTAGCCTACATGCTTTAAAGACGCTGATTCATTTATTTTTAATCACCTTCCAACCTTTGCAAAGATCTGACGATTTTAAGTTATATCAAATTAAATCAAAGAAAAACTGAAACAAGTTTATTTGACAAGTTTAATCGGTACACCCTACCTCTTAAATTTTTCCTTTTCAGCAAAATAGTAATTAAACTTAAGCATTGCATTTGTGATGCAGTGACATGACATCCCTCTCGTCACTGTGTCAGGGATTGCAATTAATAATCAGTCACTTGCTTCTGTCTGGATTTAAAATCTTACTGAAATTTGTGACTCAAAACCATATGTCCCATAGAAACTGTGAGCGATTTATCTAAATAAAGCACAAAATTATGCTCCCTATAGTGTGCAATGGCCATGAGAGCAGCATGATGGGCATTTATATAAAATTAAGTGAGAGGAGAGCCTTTCAGAAGGGCAACCATCTCTGCAACAATCCACTAATCAGGCCTGTATGGTAGTGGCCAGATGAAAGATCTGGAGAGATCTGAAAATGGCTGCTGCTCCAAGTCCATAACCATTGTTGGTTGGTACTCAACAGACCTAATCCAACAGTGAGTCTCCTTCCCGTTCCTGGAAACTGCAGAACTAAGGAAAGTACGGACTGCTCTTCATGATTACCTACTTCAAGCTGACCTACCCTCCAACACAGCATGCCACCATTTGGAAAACAAACAGAGATTCAGCTACAGCATAACAACTTTTCCTGTCATCCTCAGCTTTTGTGATTAGACTCACCTCCTCCTGGATATCCCTCTTCCGCTGCAACAGTCAAACAGTCAAACGGTCAAAATATCAAATCTCCTTTCTCCATACCCACCTTAATCACTTACCTCTCCTTCTTAGTGCACAGACCAGCCATAACAGGGAAACAAGATATTCCTTCTGCTTCTGCTCGTTCATCAATAAATCTGTTAAATTGTAACTTTGTCTCTGTAATTGTTGCCTGCACTAGAGTCACTTACTCAACCGTTATGACACAGTTACAGTAGTTGGTGACTGAGCCCTTCCATAATGAATGGCAGGAAAGGATTTTTGTGGTGAGCATATTAAAGTAGCTCTTCCAGGTGACCAGTGACGAATGACAAGCAAAAATATGTGCCATTTTGTTCCCATTGCAATTCCAGAAATTTAGAGGCATGATGTGGTATTAAACAAAGAGAATTCCTCTGTAGAAAAAAAATGAGCCAGCTTAATTCAAAAGGATAGAGATATTGTAGATGAGATGAAAACATTCCAGTGACTCCAGGTCTTGTTGATGGTTAACAGTGTATAAGGATCCAATATATATGGTGCACATTATTATATCTAGTCAATTCGTGGGAGGTCTGTGAGAAGAAGCAGAAGATGAGAGTTGTCTTTTATGTTAGAGTACAAGGTTGTTAATATGAAAGTCTCTAAAACTTGACATTCTCTCCGTTGAACTTTCAATTCAGGTGGTTGCTCTGGGTTTGTATGGATTTTTAGTAATATAGTAAATACAAAAATGCTCATAAGAATTTTTTTTTCTTTCAAAGAAATCTCACCAAAGGAAACCTTCAAGTAAAAAACGTAGTTTCTTTAATCTTTTGTTGGGTCAGATCAGATCTTTTTTTTTCATATAGAAATTAGAATTTTCTAATTGTCTTAAATCCTAATTTTCATATTTACTTGTGTTCATTATGATAATGGCACTTCTTTATATAAATATAGACATGAACCTGTAATAGTGTGGGTAACGTAATAATAAAAAAAATCCGGATCCCCTTAAGTAATGGATTATGGAATGTCCAAATGCATTGCCATGCTTTTAATATAGTAAACTAAAAGTGTAACTACTGATTATACAGTTACTAAACAGTTGGCAAAGCATCGGCTTGCTTGGTATTTTCATATAATCTCTCATTTTAAATTAGCAACCTTGAAGCAGTTAGGGTATGGCACAAAGGACAGGTGGATGTTACATTTTTCACAAAAGACATGTTTTTACTGTCTGATGCCTGAACCTCATTTATATCAAGTTTAGAGTCAATACCTCAACATCATTGCATGAGAAACAAATCTTTCAGCATCATTCAAATGACAAAATCCCTCATTTTCCATTGCTGGAAAACCCCAAATTATATATGTTATTGGGGGCCAAAAATTACTTCTGAAATTGAAGACCTTTTGGAAAAACTCACGTTTTATGAAAAGGTCTTTACATTTTACATCTCTGAAGAATTTTTGAAAATCTAACAAAATTAACTTATAGATGTAGTTGTCAGACAAGAAAGACCAAGTTCAAGCACTGCGAGCTGAGCAGGGTCACTGCAGTGCTAATCAGTGTGACAACAGCTGATATTTTCCTCGATGTTGCGATCGTGTCAATGGGCGAGTGGATCATTTCCTTTTTCACCTGTGTGCTTGACTTGGGACCTTTCCTGGGTGGGTGTGCCAAGGGGGAAACTCGGCATGGCGTGGCTCAGTAGTGGTGGAACTTTTGGTGTTTGCATTATGGGTGTCTTTAGACCAGAGATATATGAATCCCTTCTTATAGTTCTCCTCATCTCCTAGTATTTTTTTCTTTTTTGAGGCCTTTTATTTCATTTTCATATTCTGTTAGTCTTTTATCACTTTCCTCCATTTCTTTTAGTACATCATTGTTGTCTCTTGCCAACACCTCCAGGTGATGTTTATTATTTAATATTTCATTAGGTATCTTTAGGGCAAAGGAGCAATTGTTCATTGCCATTATAAAAGCTGGATTGTCCTTTCCAAAAGAAAGTGGCTTGAGAATACATACACTTCTAGGAATAATTTCCTTCCTGGTGTACTCTAATAAGCTAATTGCATGCCATTTGTTTCAAAGTATCTTTTGACATGAGAAATACAACTTTCTCAGACGATCCATGGTTTTGTGATTAATGTCTTGCTCAAAAAGTGAGTTAGCTGACAATTACATACATGCACTCTGATTAGGTACACCTGTCCATAGATTCTGGTGCCATATATTTGAGGACTTATCAAAGTGTCTGAGATGTCAAATTCTACCTTCCCCCTCAGCTACAGCATAAGACCAGGCCACCTGCAGCACAGCCAGATAATGTTGGTCTGGCGGAAGAGCACGGAGCAGACCGTAGGCAACTTAAATGATGTCTACCTTGTTGTGACTATGAATATGAATATTATTTAATATTAATACTTTACTATTTTATCAAATAATATTTCGGTCTGTTAAGGGTTGTCCTGTGAATACCAGCCCAGTAAGGTGGTGGTATTAGGACAAAATAGAAAAGGGTGAGCCAAGCTCTGACATTACTGAACAGAAAAACTCTGCACACACATGGAATGAATTCACACAATTTTTTAAAATACAAGAATTTATTAACAAAAATAAGTCAACTCAAAGTCAAACATATTTCAATCAACAAACTCTTCACCATGCTAAAGCAATCCAACTAAACTACCAAGCAGAATTAAAGAATAGCGAAGACTAAGGGGCTATGTACAATATAAACAAGTTGATCAAAGATGGTTGAAAACCGTGACTGAAGGAGTGATGCGACATTACCATGCAATGTTGATGTTTGAAAACCAAGGATTATCTTGACGAATCTGGAAGTGAAGTTAAGTTAGTCTTGGAACTAACTTAGGCAATAATCAGCATTCCTGTAGACAACCATTCACAATGCAAGATCAGATAAAATATTATTTTATTAAAATAATGTTTTAAAGAATGATTTGCTGGATAAAACCAACCTTCTGGATGAATAATTGTCAATGGTGTCTCATTAGCTGCCTTTATTTATTAAAATAATATTTAAAGAAATATTATTAAAGAAATGGTAAAATATTTAAGGAAATATTTTTGGAAAAGAGCCAAATCTTTCTGGAGAAATGGGGCTTAATGGTGTATCAAGTTTAGTAAAATAATGTTAGGGAAATATTATTTGTTCTTAGCTGTTAGCAGTTAAAGCTAACAAAAGAAGCTGATAGCTTAGCACCAGAATCAAACACACACCTTTAAAATACCGTTAATAAAAGGGTTAAAATGCATAAGCGCAGAGGGTGCCTTATGATCAATCTTGTGTGTTTAAAATCACCCTTTAAAAATAATTTGTCTTAACTTTAAAAACACACAAACACAGAAACACAAAACTGAGCACGTGCTGAGCAGATAGCCTGCTAGCAGCAAGATAGCTGAGTTCAACACAAACAAAACCAAATTTCATAAAATAAATTTTTTTTTAGATCATTTCATCCTAAATTACTTCTCTCTGCCCAAACCCCTAACCTCGTATGTGAACCATGCTGGCGAAATGTTGTCCGGGTGACGACGAAGTTTGAAGAAAGCTCTGTGAACCAAGGGTTAGCTACAGCTAACCTCCATAGCTGTTGTGTAGGTGGCTCGCTCTGCCCACCAAACAAACTGCACAGTTACTACCATAACCACGGTGATGCGGCCCCCGTTGTCCTTCCTTGAGACCTGGAAACTGCTCCACTCGGCGTCGTAGAGACAGCGTCTCTGTTGGGAACTCTCTGTAACACAGCTTGATTCCGTAGAACTCTTAGAGAAAAGTCAAGCAATGCTTGTAACTTAATTACCCCCGTTCACGAATGAATACCGGATACACATACAGCAATTCATTCCTACTTAACTTAGTGCATATGATCGGCTGACTGTATGACACTCTTGGATCCAGTTTGAAGAGTTATGTCTGTTTGCCTGCAAAGAGACATTGTTGTGCCTCTCCTGTCCCAATCCTCTAGAGACTGGCATGGAAGAGATCGATTCATTGGAAAAGGTGGGGTTTTTATACGGGCAGAGACCTCACGGGAAGTCTGCTGTTACCCCCCCTCCCCCAACATTTCTGATTGTCAAGGCCTATAATAGCAGTGCCCCACGATTTGTAATGTTGCCCAACAAATTCCCTGCTCTCACCCACAAACACAGGTGACGAGCCCTGTCTTGTGTGTCACTCAGCAGGGACAGACCACCTGGGTAACAAACAAAACGAGTGTATTTGCTTCCTAAACCTCAGATGAAGAAGTCAAAACTTCACTTGCCTCAGTTTTATCTAAACAGAGCAGGCCAATCAATGGTATACCTTTACCCACTATGTCTTCTATGGCCGCCACCAGGCGCCAGGAGAATGTTTACAACTTAGCTCTTAGATTAAATTAGAATAAAAAAATAAATTAAAATGTATCTCATAGATGTAGTTATTACATTTGCTACAATGGTCCCTGATGACTTCTATTTGGCTCATGTTTTTATATTGCAAATACAGTAGACAAGTTAAACATTTTATTTAAATACATATAAGGCCAAATGAGCTGGGTAACATTACAATTCAGTCACTACAAAAATAATCCTATAATAAAGTGCAGTAAATGTGGGGCATGTAGGCTAAGTTGTATTTTCTATTTCTGTGTGTGTAAAAATGTCGATGTGATCAGAGTGTTTTAATGTGTAAATAGCAGATATCTTGTTATCCGTACTCAGGACTTGTAGTTAATCTCATTCATCTTAACTCTCTAAGAATAATTTCTGTCATATATCATACTGGCTGCAGAAGTATAGATGATTCTTCTTATGACCATTTTCTCTGCTGTTGGGTTCATTGTGTCTATAAAGATTTTATAAATCTTTTCTGGGTATAGTTGATGTACCCTTTAGAATGGTCACTGCTTACTCAGATTTCTGAAATAACTCATTTAGTGTGACCTACCTGGTAAATTTGGCGGGCTAACCTGCTTTGCTACAACATAAGGTTATATGGTGCAGAACATATTTTGTGATAAAAGTAAAGAATGATATAGTCACATTGTGTTCATTGTATAAAAAGAAAAAAAAATTAAGGGTAATGTAAGTTTCAAATTTGATAAAGAAATTCATGTTAAAGGCTGGTTGTGAGCCAGTAACTTTTAATCAATCTATGATAATTTTGCTGCTTTATTAATCTTAAGAATTTTATAAAATGCACTTAAAATGCATCCTTGTTTTGAGTAAAAAAATGTTTCCTAAGTGGTTATTTCCCTAGATCCCACAGGACAGCTTGTTGTGTGGGTACTTACTAATACATATGCTGTACATGATGTTCAAACTGTGCCTGTAATAAATCTCACACTATAAAGGCAATTGAGAATTCCATGTGCGCACAAGGTGCCCTTTTCCACTTGAGCACTTGCCCTTTATTTTTGGTACACTGTCAGACCTGGACTCCTGAACTCTCTGTTTCATTCTGCCTGCCTTCCTGTGAGTTTTGCCTTTGTTTTGATTTAAATAAATCATCGTTTTGCCTCGCCATGCCGACTCCTCGCCAGTCTCTGCACTTTGATCCGCAACAAAAACCCTCACATATGACACAGACTGACTATTGGATTTCTGCTTGTCGCTTTCATCAGGGTAATCACAAATTACCAAAAAGTTTTAATTTAAATTATAAAGTAAAATACAAATAAAAACAAATCAAATGAACCAATCATATATTCACAGCAGCGTCAGCATTCAAGTGGGTAGTGCTTGCTGACTGGTTAGGGTAATGCACTGCTAAAATAAATTAAAGGAACACTTTTTAATCATAGTATAACATTAAGTCAGTTAAACCTTTGGAATATTGATCTCGTCAGTATGTAGTAGAAGGAGCTGTAAAATCAGTGTAAGCTGTTTTGGTGTTATTGAGATTACCAACAGGTGCACTAAAGGGGCAACAATTAAATGATTCCAGAAACTGGAATGATTTTGCAAGTGGAGATCATATACATTTTTTCGCTCATTTATTTTGATAACTTCTTAGTAGTTTTGCATTTGACCAGGGTCGGTGTCACTACTGGTAACATGAGGTGATACCTGGACCCTACACAGGTTGCACCGAAAGTCCAACTCCAACAGGATGACACATCAATGCGAGCCATTACATGAAGGTTTGCTTTGTCTCCCAGCACGGTCTCGAGCATGCAGGAGACTCCAGGAGACAGACAGTTACTTTTGGAAACCTGGACAGGGCTGTCAGAGGTCCTTAACTCATCAGAAGGACTGGTATCTGCTCTTTTGTGCAAGAAGGAACAGGATGAATGCTGTCAGAGCCCTGTAAAGGGACCTCCAGGGAGCCACTGGCGTGAATGTCTCTGACCAAACAATTACAAACAGACTCAATGAGGTTAGCCTGATGGCCCAACATCCTCCAGTAGTTACCTCTCCAGGAGCTCAGTGATGCCCTGATCAGGATCAGGAACGAAATTCAATTCAACTCAATTCAATTCAATTCAATTCAATTCAATTCAATTCAATTCAAAAATACTTTATTAATCCCAAAGGGAAATTAAATGTTGTTGTAGCTCATTATGAGGGATTCCTCAAAGAGCCGTTGTAGATGCTGATGGCTGTGGGCAGGAAGGATCTCCTGTAGCGCTTCGTCTTACAGCAGATCTGAAGAAGCCTCTGACTGAAGACACTCTATTGTTGTACAACAGTCTCATGAAGAGGATTCTCAGGGTTCTCCATAATGTTCTTCATTTTATAAAGAATCCGTCTTTCCACAATGATCTCCAGAGGTTCCAGAGGAGTCCCCAGAACAGGACCAGCCTTTTTTATCAGCTTGTTGAGTTTTTTAAGTCCCTGGCTCTGATGCTGCTTCCCCAGCAGATGATGGAGAAGAGATCACACTCTCCACAACAGACTAATAGAAGATATGCAGCATCTTGCTGCAAACACCAAAGGACCTAAGCTTCCTCAAGAAGTACAGTCTGCTCTGTCCCTTCTTGTAGATGGCTTCACAGTTGCATCTCCACTCTAGTCTGTTGTCCAGGTGAACACCGAGGAACACCAAAAAGGAATGGTGAGAGTACAGTCCCCTGTGGTGCTCCTGTGCTGCTGACTACCTGGACTCACAACCCTTCAGTCTCACAAACTGTGGTCTGTTTGTCAGGTAGTCTTTGATCCAGGAGATTGTTGAGGCCTCCACCTGAGTCTTCTGGAGTTTCTGACAAAGCAAATCAGGTTGGATTGTATTAAATGCACTGGAGAAATCAAAGAAGATGATCCTCACAGTTCTACTGGCTTTGTCCAGATGACAGTGAGTTTGTTGAAGCAGGTGTATGATGGCATCTTCAACTCCAATTCCACAGCGATAATCAAACTGAAGGGGGTCCTGATGGTTTACTGTTTGCTTACTCAGGTGGGCCAACAGGAGTCTCTCTAGGACCTTCATGATGTGGGATGTGAGGGCAACAGGTCTATAGTCATTGAGGACTGATGGGTGAGTTTTCTTTGGTACCGGAGCAAGACAGGAGGTCTTCCACAACACCGGAACCTTCTTGTGGGCCAGGCTAAGGTTGAAGAGGTGCTGCAGAATCCCACAGAGCTGCTCTGCTCAGGCCTTCAGGACTCTAGGGCTGACATGATCTGGACCTGCAGCCTTATTCCGATTCAGTCTCTCCAGTTGCATCTTCACTTGACTTCTTGAGACACACAGGTGGAAGCAAAGGAAGCATCAGCATCTTCTGATATGGTTGAAGGCAAACATGTAGAAGCAGAAGGGTATAGGGCTGAGGTGGAAGATAAAAAATGTGAGGTGTTACTGGACAGCTGTGGGTCCTGTGGGTCAAAGGAAGGTGGAATGTCTGTTTGGCTGTTAGCAGGAGAGGAGGATGCTGAGCTTGTTTCTGAACTGAACCTATTGAAGAATGTGTTCAGTTCATTGGCTCTGTCCAGACATCCATCGGTCTGATCATCCTTCTGGTTGAAGCCTGTGATCGTCTTCATCCCTGTCCACACATCTCTGAAAAAAAAACTTTGTCGGCTTGCTGTCTAAAGTTCACGAAGTTCTTATTATTCTGATTTGATGGTTTATTACGTTGATGGTTGTGATTGGTTTTTGCTCAGAACGTCATCTGCAGCAGTGAATTGTGGGTAACATACTTTGGCGAAGTTCGCTGAAGTGTGGATTGAGGGCTCAAAATGGGGCGGAGCTCTGACAATCCTACACCGTGCAAACAGAAAAGGCTTGATTTCTCCGGCCAACAACTTGTAACATCATTTAGATTCTAAAAAGTAACTGAATAGTTACTTTGCATAGTAACTACTTACTTTGATAGTACAGTAACTAAATTACTAACTCAGTTACTTTTTGGAAGAAGTAACTAATAACTATAACTAGTTACTTTTTTAAAGTAACATTCCCAACACTGGTTGTATGAAAATGTAATTAGGGCTGGGTCAAGCCCCAATCTTTCAAAATTGGCTCAGAACCACGTTTAATATGTGACCACATCCAGGAGGTGTCCCTGTTGCTTCAACAAACATTCAAAAGTAGACGTATCTGTTGACAAACGTTTCGATGTGTGTGATTTGCAGCTCCAGGGGAGGGTAGGCACATGGAAAAGTGGGTGATATGGGTCTTATAACTCAGCAGCATTCACCTGAGCAGTTTGTAGAAAATGTGTGTCTGTCATTTCCCCTGTATCCAATTTTATCTGGCTAAGCTTTCTGCTACAGTCTTCATACTTTCAATATGAGCAAAGTTTGGGGTCATTCCTAACGCACTGCATCAGATTTTGATGAATAACATACCTCTCATATTAGACACTGAAGGACTGTAAAGTGGTTTTGCTCTACTTGCACCCACTGCTCTGGCTGTTTTTGCTTATCACTACTGACTAAGAAGTGTAGGAGCCTAATAGGGGAGTCAGCTTTCAAGATTGATTTGATTTAAAATTGAGCTTTTTTAATCTCTACACCTGTCTGTATTGCATTTACCTAAACTCAGCCCAGAAGTTGATTCATAGCTCTAACTTTAAAAGCAATTATCCAACTTTACTTATTTTTTTAAAACGAGTCTCAGTAAAGGGACATTTTCCAAATATAACTCAGAGGCATCTCTGTGACATTCCTCCAAAGGCTACAGGGATAAAGTTAGCTTCTGAGGAAACATTAGAGCCTTGGAGTGTCTGAGGTTTCTGACAGGTTGGAGGCAGAGCTCAAAGCACCGTACAAGGAGTGGGACCATGTCTGAATATATGGAGGAAGTAGAACAAACCAAACGGAGCAGTAAACATCAGGAGAAATGATTAGTTAGACACAGATAAATAGATAAATCATATTCAGCTCCTACCAAAAGTTAACTAATTGTTATTTTCTTTTGCATGAGTTGGCTCCAGTATTCCGAATGATACATTGCACACACTGTGTTGTCTGCATTTAAGGCTGCACCAAAAACACAACAATTGATGACAAACTGTCATTTTATTAATAAACACATAACGTTTAGTGGTAGCTTTTATACATTCATTAAAATTTCTATTTTAGTTATTAATCCAACCACCTGGGTATATCATATCTAAGTGATTTGCTGTGTTATTATTGGAGGGTATTCTAACATGCAATCAGAAAGCAGTCTTAGTGTTCAGAGCTTAATATTGTCTTCGCACATCTAAATAAGGACTCCTTTAATGGCATTTAAAGGATTACATAACCACATTTAATTTAGCCTGGTTACTCCAACTGAACCTTTGAAACGTTTGTATTTATAACAAAAAGCTGTGAAATACATAACATAAATGTGTGTCATTGGTAAGGAACATGACTGTGAAATTACTTTGTGGAACAGGATTTCTGACCTGAAAAAACCTTAACAGTTTGGTTTTCTAAATACTAAGGTCATAATTTTGGCTTTGTAGATTATTTTATAATTACTGAGCTGTCATAGATGCAGAGCAATAGAAGCTGATACACAAGGAAGCGGGTTATGCATTTTTAAACTAGCAGTCACTGGTGGGTTTACAGGTTACAGAATGTCTCATTACAAGTAAACAGACATAAACACGTCTGTCTCTAAAGGCCATTGGACTATGGGTTTTGTAACAGAGTTTTACTTAGAGCTTTTTTTCACTGTATGTCAATACAAATCGCACATATACACTTCATGGCGTTAGTCTAACTCCAACTTGACTGAATGTTAGTGGGTAACTACTCAAGTGATTTGGAGTGGAGTTTCCTCTTGGTAGTAGAGGTTTTAATCATTGCTGCTTCAGTTATGGTATCATTACATCAAATGTCACATCAGAAAAAAGACCAAACATACCACTTCTCTTCTTCCACATTTGATTTTATTATATTTATTGTTTCGTTTGGGGTGAGTGTTTTACTGTATGTGTGGAACCGAAGACTTGATATTTCTGTGGTGAACCTGAAACTCCACTCTCCTCCCTCTCCCTCCAGACTGCAACAAGGTGCAAAAACTCCCTCTCAGTCACTCTGACACGTTACATTTCCTGCAGAAAACTCCCCTGAGGCACACCAAGCCTCAGCTGTGAGATGAACATTAATTGCCTACGTCGACCAGCACATAAGACACGTGTAGTTCATGTAAACAGAAAGACGAGCAGCAGAGAACATTTAGGAAGACTCAAACATCTTCTTCCTGTCAGCCTTGTCCTCAATGTTCTTACGCCAGTCACCCACTGCTTCTGTTGGCTGTAGCGGAAAGAAACATATTTTTCTAATTAAAATGCATTTGTTTAAAAAGTATCACAGCCATAGGAATAGCTATCATACTTTTTTGTATTTTACGTATAGTGTTAAAATGTTAAAAATGTGTCTCACCTCCTCTTTGGTCTCCTTCTTGACCTGCTTCAGGTTGGCCCTCAGGTCCATGTTGACTGTGTGCTTGGAGCCCAGTAGAGCTTTAAGCATGGCATCAGCAGACATACGCACTTTCTTCAGAGCGGGTTTCTTTACTCCAACCAAGTCCACAACTTTGATCTTTAGGTCTTCAATCTGCAAGCAAGTAAAACAATGCCATTTTTCTGCTCTTTACTTTTGGGTTTGCAGTGTATTTGTAATCATATTTGACCCACCTCTTTGTCTGCCTTTTGGACTTTGGCCTCGATGTCATACCTTTCCTCATCAATCTTGTCAATGGCAGCATGGAGCTTCTTGCAGTATTCCTGTTCACATAAAAGCATAAAAGAAGCATTTGGAATTTTAAAAATAAATCGGCCTAACAACAATGTTCATTTAAATCCGAGAAGCAATAGGTGCCTAGCCTGTTTTAGATCAAATTCAATGAAAAACTCAGAAACAAATGTTGCTTATACATATGGAGGAACTGCATTAAAGATCCACAGCAGAACGGATGCTAAGGTGTAGACTTGCTTACTTTTACTGTCTACTTCTTGTCAGATCAGACTTAATATTAAACATAACATCCAACTCTTTAGTTTGCGTTTAAGAGCCTGTAACTAATCCAACAATTTTTTTAAAGCACTGTAGCACTTTTAGCAAGTACCGTATTTTATGTGGTTCTGTATCTAAAAATGCTGCGGAGAACAAAGGGGGCAGAGTAACCTAACTGTTCACCTTTAACCCCATCCCATAAACTCAAAAGATTAATAAATATAGCCAATAACAGCTTTGTGTAAACATGTCTGTGAAACACCTAATCATCTCATGGACCAGGACAACAAGTTGTGCTCATCTGTCAAATTCAGATTTGTTAGTGACTGTAAAGAAAAAATGTGGAAAAATCTGTAAGGAAATAAACTTTTGTCGATAAAGATTTTGTCTCTTACAAAAACTGGATATCTGTGCCATACAAATCTCTTTCTGATTCCTCTAAGATGTTACCATAATTTATAGTGAAATCTAACTGTGGGAAACAAGTACCCTGTGTATGTAGTTTATTTAGAGGGTTAAATCTGAACCCAGGTAGACATTCACAAGCTAGAAACCTTTGATGATAATTTAAGAATGTTTTTGGAGTCAAAGGAAAGTGTCACAGGCTCTGACTCTTTCTAATATCTTCCTTAAGCTATTTTTGCCTGTTTTTGTTACTGAATGGTTGGTCTTGCTTCCTCATAAACATTTCCTCTTTTGTTAAACATCTTTATAAATGTATAAATATTTCTGAGTGGTTTCTCACCATGAGAGCAGCCTGATCGCCAGCCATGTCTGGAGCAGGACAGTGCTCAGCCATATAAGCCTCTTTGGCCTCAGCATTCTCCTTCTTTTCCTTGTCAAGCCATTGCTGAGCAACCTGCAGAACCAGGCTCTGCAGAATGAAACAACAGGAAACACATTATTTCATTTGCATTTCTTCAGTTATTTTAATCCATCTAGAACATTAAAGTGAATTTTCACAAGGGCTGCCATTTGGATGTTCTTTTTGTCGTTAATCAACTGTATACTTGCTAACTTCAGTAGCAGCAGGCTTTTCAGATCTATAGACAGCATGTTAGAGAAGAGTGTTTGTGTGTGTTTTTTAAACCTTCAAGTGGTGCCGACGGCTGGATGTCATCTTTTTCCTGTTTAGACAGATTTTACATAGTTACAATGTCACTGTTGAATAAAAACTAAAATTTCCCATATGTATTTTCCTTAAAAATAGGTGAAAAAATTATGTGACAATCAATTAAACTATCTGTGTAGTGACAGACAACTGGAAACAGTCATCAGAGAAGATATTTTAACTTACTCAGACATCTTGACGGTCTTTGTAGTTCACAAGCTACATGAAAAACACATTAATAAGAGAACATTTATGAGTATGCTTGAGCTCTGCTGACTGCTGGAGCCAAGCATATCAGCTGTCTGAGATCAGCAAGATGGACACTGATGTACAGCAGAATTTGTAACGTAACGTGATCTGAGGCCACAGCTGAGAAACAGCAACATAGACTGAACTAATCTGGGAAGTCCAGCTAGGGTGTCGCTTCTTTTTCAGGTACCATAAGAACATGTGAAAAGGTTATCGGAATTCATCCTTATAGCAATATCAATCAATAAAGTTCAACATGACATTTTTATGTAGAATTACTCTAAATGGTCAAGGACAAGAACATGTTTTACTGATCTAATGAGATACCATTGGATTCTCCTATCAACACACAGACAAAATTAAACTTATTTTATTGAATACAAATTTTCCTATTATTACTATTATAATTATTATTACTATAATAATAATAATAATAATTATTATTATTATTATTATTAGTGGTAGTAGTGGTACATTTTATCAAAAACCTAGCTAAGTAATATTTACCACCTAATGCAATATTTATGAGAACATTAAGTACACAAAATCGGAACATTTGACCTTTGAATAAAAAACAAGAAAGGCAAAAATAAGTCAGTAAAATTCTTCCAAATTCCAACAGTTTTGACTGATAGGGTTGAAGGAAAATGTGTCAGTCAGCAGTATGCACATTTTTCTCTAGAAACTAATGAACTTTAACAATTTAACTATGTCCAAAATCCATAGACTTGCTTTAACAAAGACCTTAACATTACTTATTTAGTTAAAACGTCATTTTCTGAAGGACATTTCTAACCCGTGTCATGATAGACAAATAATTTGAAAAGAAATACCAGCAGGACAGTTTTAAAACTATGAGGACAGTCACTTTATCCCACTGAGCCACAAACAGATCTTAAAACACATCAAGGCAAAATATAAGAACTGAAAAAAGGGCCTAAAAACATGTTGAACGTGACTTTAGGGTGTCAGAATTGGTCAAACGTGAAGCAGTCTGAAATGATGTCATTTAAAGACATGACTCTGGTTAACATTTTCTGGTTTCCCAATTAAAGTAAAGGATGCTGCTGTCAGAGAGGCTCAAAAAGGCTGGAGAAAGAAAAAATAAAAGAGTTCTCACCTACTGAGAGAGGGAAGGAGGACAAGACACACTTGTTGGAAGAAAAGCAGACACTGCCAAAGCCACGGACAGAGAAAAATGAAATACGTATATATGGTGGCCTGAGATACCTCAGCAGAATGCTGAGAACCTCTTTATGGAAATGAATTTCAAAGTCAGACCAATAGCCCTACGAGCTCCTGAAATACACCCTGCCCAGCCCCACTCCAAGCTGCCCCCTATCCTTCTAACTAACCTTAAAGCTCCTTCTACCACGTTTACTGTGAAAGGAAAATTAGGCATTACTTATTATTCCAACCTTTAAGGACTGTTTCCTCATATTTATATAGAAATTTTCAGATATCATAAGTAGAGGGAATTATTGATTCTTTGCAAACAGACAGAAAGCAGAGTAAAACAATTAACTGAACAATCACTCATTTGTCTGGTTGCTATAGCAAAATTAACCCAACATCCAAGGTAGTCTCAGTGACTCACTCTATGCTGTCTTCCAGTGGTTTTATCCCCACTTCACTGCTGTCAAATGAGAATAGCCTAAACTATAGATTCCCTTTTTTGTGATGTAAAAACCTGCAATTTGGCCTTTAGAATAATTCAAATCTCATATTTTACCTAAACAATCCACTTTGCCTCAAACATCTCATAACAGCATCACTTCCCAGGTATAAATGATCTGAGGTGTTCCCCCAATCTGACCTAGTCTGAAAAAAAAGCATCTGCCCAAACTACAAAGATCCCTGCCAACAATCTGTAGAGACAAAGGGATCTGTTACTAAAACCCAGATACAGGATAGTGTGGGGGGATCTCCATGCTAAAGGGCTAGGTTACAAAGGGGCATTATTACTATTAGTGACATGGTTACAGTTCTACATAAATCATTATTTAAAAACACTAATTTTATTTTATTTATTTATATTATTAGAATAATTTACCATTGACTGTAACATATCAAAATAAAAAGTACTTTCTGTTATCTTTCCATTTTCCAAGGTTCCCCCTGGTGTCAGTTAGAATGGTGTGGATGATCTAACAAGTAAATAAAAGCAGCAACAATATTCCTCATATTTCAAAAGATTTATTTATATTGCTTTCATTAAATCTGGTACATTCTGATGACAAGTTTAACTACATACATAATAGTTCTTGGTTACGTTCCATCCTTCTCCCAGGAGTGTAGTATGAAACAACTAGAATAGCAAGAAAAAGTACCCCAACTCTTGGCTTTGAATGCCTCCAGGGGACACAGAGATGCACCCAGTCAGTCAGACCTGTCTCCCTTGCTAACATCCTCGTGGATCCTGAAGGATTTTAGGAAGATTCAAACATCTTCTTCCTGTCGGCCTTGTCCTCAATGTTTTTACGCCAATCACCAATTGCCTCTGTTGGCTGGATCAAACAACAACAAATTGTTAATACCAACACTAACAACACAAACACTGACAAAACTCCTCTAGCCTGCATTCTAGACTGTAAGTAATAGCTCAACAGATTTCTTTGGACTAAAAAACAATCCCTAAAATTCTAACTTTCCAATTTCTTGGCTGGAAAAGTCTATTGTGTAGTTTACTGCAAAATACTTTTCCATATTAATTAAAAAAGAATACGTTTATAACTCCTGATTGGTGATTAGTAGAGAAAGATGACTTTGCATAATGTGCAATACATATCTAAGGTGTTAAATCAAAGTTAATTGTTAGCCACAGCTGTTAAGTAACCGTAAGCACAAATCTCTGTTCAATTTTAAGCAAAAGCAAAATCCTGAGGAAGTCACACTGAGGAAGAGTTTTGTTTGATGTAACGTTGATCTTTACCTCCTCTTTAGTCTGCTTCTTGACCTGCTTCAGGTTGGCCCTCAGATCCATGTTGACTGTGTGTTTGGAGCCGAGCAGAGCCTTCAGCATGGCGTCAGCAGACATACGCACTTTTTTCAGGGCAGGTTTCTTCACTCCAGCGAGGTCCACCACCTTCAGCTTCAGATCCTCAATCTGGGACCAGAGAAAATATCATTAACCCTATGGTTTCTAAATAAGCATTAATGCTTATTTATAAACCATTGGGTTAATGATATTTTATTAAAATATTTAGCAATGAGTAACTGATCATTGAGCAAATGTAAAGGTAATATGATGCTTATGCTTACACAGTGTTGGACACTACTGTCATTTCCCTTGAAACAGCCTTGCATTTGAATCAGTTTGTAGCACGGTCCTCTGGATATCTCTTTCCCAAAGTTAAAAGGTCTAATGTTTTTTTATTGTTATAATTTTTAGGATTTTGTGGCACTACTGGTGTTTTATTCACAATTTTCAGATAGGAAAGAGTCCGAGATAAAACAGAGAAACACATGCAGCAAAGGTCCTAAAGTTGGCAGTTGTACCCTAGATAGCTGTGTCAAGAACATGAAGTAGAGATATATTGATCTCTCTTCCACTCCACCACACATGTTTTTCTTAAAGATGTTTCATTGTGGGCAAACCAAAACAGGTTCATAATTTTAATAAAGCTGTGCACATACCTTTACCATATTAATTCAACAACAGCTAGCTGGTCATCACTTTCTTCATTTTAAAGGTTCATTTTAGTTTAAAGTCCTTAAGATTGCTTTTGTTTGGAGTAGCATTATACATTTTCTGAATGCTCCTGTGAAGTCAATACATTGTCCTTTGAGTTAACCTAGCAATACTTGAAAATGTTCAAAAATCTTCTAACAAACATTTTAAAACAAAATTGTAAATCATATACACCAGTAAAAATACATTTATTCCAACACATCCTTTGCTCTCTTTGACATATTCTGCCTTTCAAGCCATTGCAAGACTTCAGTTCCCAAAAAATGCTCACTGACCAAGGTCTGTGTGCAAGGCTCACTCACCTGTTTCTGTTTCACTTTCATAATAAACACAAGCCTGGAAGACATTCCCTTCCAGCTACGAAGGGCCTTGGGACACAGAATTGACATACTATGTTAACTTGGAGGTTAATCCTTCAAGAGCAGGAAGTGACAAGTCCTTCTTCACAAAGAGGACCAACTGTGGACACACACTCTGTTTCCTGTCATGAACAAAGTAAGTTTGCACAAGGAGAAATCCTTTCTCCTCCTCCTTGAACCGCCACCTTAATGTGGTGGAGGGGTTTGAGTGCTCAAATGATCCTAGAGGCTATGTTGTCTGGGGCCTAAATGCCCCTGGTAGGGTCTCCCATGGCAAACAGGCTCTAGGTGATGGGTCAGACAAAGAATTCAAGAATCCCTCGTGAGGACAAAAATTTCAAGGCACGTGACGTCGCCCGGTACGGCGGAACCGGGGTCCCACCCGGGAGCCAGGCCTGGGGTCGGGACTCGCCGGAGAACGCCTGGTGGCCTGGTTGCTCCTAGCGGGACCCGGCCGGGCCAAGCCCGAACGAGAGACGCGAGGCCATCCCACAGTGGGCCCACCACCTGCAGGGGGAACCGTGAGGGACCGGTGCAAAGAGGATTGGGTGGCGGACGAAGGTGGAGACCTCAGCGGCCCAAATCCCCGGATGCTTAGACTGGCTCTAGGGACGCGGAATGTCACCTCGCTGGGGGGGAAGGAGCCTGAGCTTGTGCGGGAGGTCGAGAGATATCGACTAGAAATAGTCGGGCTCGCCTCCACGCACAGCGTGGGCTCTGGAACCCATCTCCTTGAGAGGGTACCGTGAGGCCAAGCGTGCTGCGGCCCAGGCTGTGGCAGAGGCAAAAACTCGGGCCTGGGAGGACTTCGGTAAGGCCATGGAGAAGTACTACCGGTTGGCCCTGAAGCAATTCTGGCAAACCGTCCGGCGCCTCAGGAGGGGGAAGCAGTGCTTCGCCAACACTGTTTATAGTGGGGGTGAGAGGCTGCTGACCTTGACTGAGGACATTATCGGGCGGTGGAAGAAGTACTTCGAGGATCTCCTCAATCCTGCCATCACGCATTCCGTGGTGGAAACACAGGCTGGTGACTCGGGGTTGGACTCTTTCATCACCCAGGCTGAAGTCACCGAGGTGGTTAAAAAGCTCCGCGGTGGCAAGGCTTTGGGGGTGGATGAGATCTGCCCTGAGTACCTCAAATCTCTGGATGTTGTTGGGCTGTCATGGTTGACACGCCTCTTCAACATTGCGTGGCGGTCGGGGACAGTGCCTCTGGACTGGCAGACTGGGGTGGTGGTCCCCCTTCATAAGAAGGGGGTCCGGAGGGTGTGTTCCAACTACAGGGGGATCACGCTCCTCAGCCTCCCTGGTAAGGCCTACGCCAGGGTATTAGAGAGGAGAGTCCGGCCAATAGTCGAACCTCGGCTTCAGGAGGAGCAGTGTCGTTTTCGTCCCGGCCGTGGAACGCTGGACCAGCTCTATACCCTCTACAGGGTACTCGAGGGTTCATGGGAGTTTACTCAACCGGTTCGTGGTCCTGGAGAATGCATTCGACTGTGTCCCTCGTGATGCCCTGTGGGGGGAGGGGTGCTCCAGGCGTATGGAATTGGGGGCCCTTTATTAGGGGCCATCCGGTCCCTGTACGAGCGGAGCAGGAGTTTGGTCCGCATTGCCGGCACTAAGTCGGACCTGTTCCCGGTGCATGTTGGTCTCCAGCAGGGCTGCCCTTTGTCACCGGTCCTGTTCATAACTTTTATGGACAGGATTTCTAGGTGCAGCCAAGGGCCGGAGGGGGTCTGGTTTGGGGACCAGTGGATTTTGTCTCTTCTTTTTGCAGATGACATGGTCCTGCTGGCCCCCTCTAGCCAAGACCTACAGCTTGCACCGTGGCAGTTCGCAGCCGGCTGAAATGAGTTTCCTCCGTAGGGTGGCCGGGCGCTCCCTTTGAGATAGGGTGAGGAGCTCAGCCATCCGGGAGGGGCTCAGAGTAGAGCCGCTGCTCCTCCTCATCGAGAGGAGCCAGTTGAGGTGGCTCGGGCATCTATACCAGATGCCTCCTGGACGCCTTCCTCGGGAGGTGTTCCAGGCACGTCCCACCGGGAGGAGGCCCAGGGGACAGCCCAGGACAATCAATTAATCAATTAATCGTTTATTTATAAAGCTCTTTAAACAGCCAATTAAGGCAACAATGTGGTTGCGGGAGCTGGTTCCAGTGTCTGGGTGCTGTCACTGAGAAAGTCCAATCACCCTGGCACAGGTGTCAAACTCCAGTCCTTCAGGGCCAGTGTCCAGCAACCTTTAGATGTGTCTCTGCTTCAACACACCTGAATCTAACAATTAGATCATTAGCAGGATTCTGGGGAACTTGACTGCATACTGAGGAGGTAATTTGGCCATAGATTCAGGTGTGTTGGACCAGGGACACATCTAAACATTTGAGGACACCGGCCTTCGAGGACTGGAGTTCGAGATCCCTGCCCTAGAGTTTAGACCTGGTAATTTGTATATTTAATAAAAACTGATTTGAAGACCTCATAAGGTTTTAAAAACAAAATAAAAGTTAATTTTATTTATCTAATTAGTTGTAAAGCTGGTCATTTTATTGAGTGGAATTAGATGTGCTTAAGATAGAGTCATGCAAAATTACCATCATTTGTTTAACTTTGCCCATATTAGCATTATCCTACTATCCCATGAACCAAAACTATACTTCTGCAGAGATTTAAAAATCCTGCTATTCCAAAGACCCCTTGTTCTCTGTACCATGTGTGCTGAAACAGCTGCACAGCACATGGTCTTATGCTCAGCCATTTGCTTGATTTTTACACCTACCCTTATACACCCATACACAGTCGCTTCAGCTAAACATTCATGTCAGTTATAGAACTTGTTAATAGAGTGATAGCTGTAAGAGTTTATTGAGAATAGCAGCATTGATTTTAGGTAATGTTTTAACTGTAACATTTTAAAGAAGACCCGGGTGGTCATCATTTGTGTATGGTTGCTGTGATAGCTGCTGGTCAAAAGGCCTGAACTCAAACCTGAAAGAGGCATTTCAGACTTCATCTATGCTGTTCTGTTTTTTTTTTCTTTCCATTAATTAATATTTTATTGAACTAACGATTAAAAGCTCAGGTACCTATTAAAGGATCTGTCACACTGGAGTGCTGTGGAATGGATGGCGTCTACCTATTTTCTATCCCAACACATAATAAAAAGCAATTAACACGTATGAGCTCACTGACAGTGACTGCCCTGAGTAAAGGACTCTTTATGAATTTGTGAAATCTGCATTGTAAAAATTCACAGGAAATAAAACAAAGGGCTGAAAGTGGATTTAAATGATTGTTGATATAACTGCATATTTAGAGTTTAAAACAGTTTGCCTGTTGCTTGTCTCTCACCTCTTTATTAATCTTCTGAACTTTGGCTTCTATGTCATACCTCTCCTCATCAATCTTGTCAATGGCCATGTGGAGTTTCTTGCAGAATTCCTGTGGATGCAGAGAAACAATGTATATTCTCAGCAGTTTATGACATGCCATAGCTAGATTTTAATCAGGAATTTCACTTAAAAATAACAGTGTTCTTCATTGTTTTAAGGACTAGTGTGAAATTCTTTGAACCTCTAAAATAATAATTGAACCCTGTGATTTGGCATTCATTTTTTAAAATAAAGTCACTTCTCTCACAGGAGGACTATGCAGTTTAGAGCAAAAGGAACTAATAGAAACAACAAAAAATTTAATGTAGGAAGACCTCTGGCCTGAATTACACTCCAGTTTTACACTGGAGCTTTACAACACATTTACAGATATACATTCACCTTATTTTTCATATCATGCACAAAATTCTTATTGACGCAGTCATAACTCTTATTTAAAAAAAGGCCAGGAAACAGAATAGACTGGGGGTACTGGCTAATATCCATTGTTAATGTTGAAAAGGCATTCCAACGACCAAAGAGCAAAACCTCCCGTCTGAAAAATGGTGATTGTTGTGTTTCAACATGTTCCCAGTGAATCTGATTGGTTTTTGTTTGTCTTTCTTTTTTTCGGGTTACTTTTCTGTCACAATGAAGGGTGGAATTTTCTTGTTTACAGGCTGAATATGAGGAGCCTTACTTGTTCTCATTACATAAAGTGAAATCTCCCAACCAGAAAACCCTGCCATTGGAAGGTTTTAAGCTTTTGTTATTTGGATCAAAGAATGGCTATGCTGATTTTCTGTGCTAGGTGTTCATTTTAAACCCTTGACCAGATGCTTTATTAAAAGCATTATTTATTAAATTATTAGATAAAATATTTAGTATGGGCTAAGACTTTGGTCATAAAGATAACTGGACAAAGAGTGAGTTAATGAAAACCCTGCTTTCAAAATTAAAGCCACCAGATTTTAAATGGATATATCTGGCAAAGGGACCCCTCAGCTTTGCCAGAGGACTGTGTATGTGGTGGGTGTGTGTGTCCTACCCTTTATGCAGTGCAAGGCCCATTTTCCAACACATATTACATTGTGAGGACCAGCTTCTCCTTATGGGGCCCAGGCTTTGTGCTGTTTCTGGGTTAGGGTTTAGGTTTAGGGTTAGGGTCAGGGTTAGGTCGTAGAACATAACTTTACCCGGGCTTCTGGGTCTTGCAAGATAACTACTACACACATTTTTACAACCTACAATCCCATCTCTCTATAACATATACTGTATATTAAGACAGCAAGGAAAATGAGATTGGGAGCCTGATTGCTAAGGGCATTTTAGATTCTTAAGGACTCTAAAGGAGATACATGACTATTTTCTAGTTCATTAGCATTGTCATATTCAGTTTTGTTTTTTTCCACATACTATATTGGTACATGATCCAAGCTCAATGCCTCAAGGTGATAAATATAAAACTCTTGTTTGGAACTCCGCCCCAAGTAAGGTTTCAGGTCAAAAATCGAAAAGCTGTCTTAAATTCTCAAAAATGAGATCCTGAAGTATTTTGGTAATGTTAAAATTTTTGTGAAAGGAACAAAATGTATTTTTTTTTTCTTTCTTATGGGTTATTCACAGCCTTGTTTAAGGTTTGGCTCAATAAATTTACCAAACAAATTTCATGTTAAAGAAATATAAAAAAGGTAAAAGGTTTGTTTTGCCAAAGTCAAAATGTTACTGCATCTGGAGACTTATTGTCTGTTGCTTTGGATATATCCCTTCTTATAATGCAGTCCCTGTGTTAAACAGAAAGCAGCACTCTTGCCTGAGTGTGTTCCTCACCGTGAGAGCAGCCATGTCTCCACTAAGGTCAGGCGGGGGACAGTTCTCAACAATATAGGCCTCTTTAGCAGATGCAACTTCCTTCATCTCCTCCTCAAGCCTTTTGGTAGCAATCTGCAGCATCAAGCTCTGTAAAAACAGGTTTAAACAAGTGAAAGGGACACTCCAAACACTTAAAATAAAAACCCACTTAAATTTATTCAGTGCAGAAAAAACAAAATTCAATCCTGACCTTCAATTGATGCCTGCGGCTTGATGTCATTTTCTTTCCCCTGTAAGGTGAGGTTCAGAAGCTCATCATGACAAACAATTAATTAATTGGATATTAATTACTATTATTTTTATGATTTTGTTTTTGGAAATCTTGACTGTTGATACCACTAACACAAAACACCCACAACAATGACAGAAGACAGCTAGATCTTCTAGGTCTTTTACAATGTAGCTGTGACAGGGATCTACACAGCACACCCAGGATGTTCCACCTGAGCTAGTTGTTCATTCTGTTTTGCAGTCTTAATGTTAAGCTACGTCTTGCTCTTTAAAAGAAAATGTCTATTTCTCACTGTCTTAGTTTAAATATATTTTACAGATTAGCAGAAAAAAAATTATATACAAACAAAACTGTAAATTGTAAAAAAAAAAAATTGAATTTACAGCTGACTGTGCACTCATGTTTATAGAATTGTACTCATTATAACAAAAATATCCAACTGAACAGAAACTGAGTTTCTGACACAGTACTATGTTCAGATGCTAGTGCTGAAGAAGGAATGAATCAACCAACCTTGCTATAAGTAGGAGCAGATAAGCCTCAAATAGAAACCAGCTAAAATACCTTCAATCAGTTAGTCAGCAGTGGTCAGTCTAGACCAAATTTACCAGGGGGGCCAGGGTGAAGCCAGTGTTTTTTCCATTGGGGAGCAGAACAAAAGAATTAAACAGGGCAATATTTTATGGTTTACTATATTAAGTGAGCCACTGTCAACTCTGGAGCTGCAGGTAGCAGATCCCTGATCTAGCAGATGAAAACTATGATCCTATCTCAATACGTCTGAAGCTAAAAGTGCAAAACCCTGCTTTTTAAATCATTGTTAAAGTAAAACTGTAACGGTAAAAAATGAAATTGGTCCAAGGGGCCAATCAGTTACAGTTTTGGTGCCAGCGCACATCATCATAAGCAACTAATTTAGTATTATGTCTTCAGTACAGGGGCCATAACAGGGGACAGGACCAGTTCAACAGGGGCACTGGCCCCTGTTTGACCCTGTCTAGACCCTGTCTAGACCCACCTATGTTAATAAGTTACCATCTTTTCTTTCTGCTCTCGGTGGAGGAGGACGCTATTTCTCTGTCTCCCGCACCCCTCCCATATCTGCCCTGCTTCAGCTCTGTGTCTTGTCTTCTTTTTGGAGCCTCTTCTTGCATATCTTCCAAATTGTTAGTTATGGATTTGGTCAGCTGGTCTCTCAATGCAATTGATAAATCTTTCTCGAGGAGAAGACAGGGGTCGGGAGAGCCCAACTTGTCCGGACTGGACGTTTTTCTCTGGATACACAATGGACTCCTAGCAGAAGTGGAGGATTGTGTGTTTGCTGATAATGTCAGTCGAGGATGTGGAAGATATGTATATAATTGGATGTTTGATATCAGGATTTCTGCTTTTTGGAGTCAGCGGTTACCTGGCATATCGAGAAATTCGGAGAATGTCAGCAGCTGTTCTGGCCATTGTAAGGCTGCCTGGCATGTGTGATGGGATCTTCAGTGCGATCAGCACTCAGACTGAGATGTTACGTGAGCTGAATCGCAGACTGGATGTGATCCTTAGGATCGCAGGCAGGTTGCGGTTCCTGGACTCAGGGGTGAAATGGGATAAATCTTGGAGAAAGTTGTTCGCTCGGATCTGGCGAAAGACCAGGAATTTGGCTGTTTGGATTTGTCTTTGAAAAGCACCAGCAAGACTTTCAAGGCTGACAGAAAATTAAGAGTCCGCCTAACCCAAATAATTTGTTTTTCTGAATCTGGTTCCCCTGCACTCTCCTGGAAGTTATGTAAACATGACGCTCCCTCCCTTCCCTGAGGACATCTGTGGACCTGCTCAGAACTTTGTGGCCGGTTGATGAACTTTCCATCGTACCATCAAGGACAATGGCCTCTGTGACAGTGCCCCATGGACTTACTTGCACACACTCACTTGCACACACACACATGTTCAAGATAAACATATGCACCCCCTCACACCACCTTCACCGTTCCCGGCATGATGTTGTTTTGTCAACTTGTTGCTTCTTTGTGCTGAGGTTTTTTGCAATCTCAAACTGTATCCTGCTAAGGATAAAGTGTGAAATATGATTTTTTTTCCTCTACTTACCTAATGTGGCCTCTTTTCTCATCTAGCAAGGGCAGCGCCTGTGAGTGGGCAGCAAAGCCTCGGTGACCTGTCCCCCCTTGTCTTGTGTCATGATGTATGTTTGGATGGGTTGTACTGGAATTCTAATTTCCCCTCGGGGATCAATAAAGTATCTTTGAATTGAATTGAATTGAATCCTAATTTAACAAGTAACATATATTTGGGGTAAAGTCTGGGAGAATATATTAAAAACTGATGTCAAAGCTATTAAAGAACTTTTCTAAGATCTTTTTTGGCTCCAATAAGAAATAAATCTGATTTTGATGTCCAGGATACACTCAGAAATATTCAAATCTTAAAATATCCTGGGATAAGAACATGAAATGAAGAAATCACATTGATTTCTAAAATTTGAAATTTAATTACCATTATAATAACAGCAAGACCATCTTGAGAATAATACTTACTCAGACATTTTGGCCGTGCTTGATCTTGACACCCTGTTCAGACAGAGAAAACAGTTTTGTCAAGTAAATGTAAGCACAATAAAATTCTCAACTGAACAAGAAACATATTGCTGCTTCTATGTTGTTCATAAGATAACTTGCAAGTAGAAAAATGCAAGTAGAAGAAAGACATTTGTTTTTAGAATAAAAACAACCAGGCTTTCAAAGCAGGCAGTTTTAGCTGGGTGGGGCCAGATGCCTTGGTCCTACTGAAGACATATTACTTGAGACTAAACTTGTAGCAATAAGCCAAAGATCACAGTAGAAATAGACACCAGCACCGCACAAAAACATGGCACAGAGCAGGCAGTCACAGCAGTTAAGTGATTCAAACATCCTACAGGCAATCAAAACAGTGACTGACACCACCCAGGTCCAGAAGCAGGTTTTCAAATTCAGGATTTAACCACATGATGTGTATGAATAAAGTCTTACTAATTATAAATCTTAAACGTGGTGTTATTTACTTAAGTCCAAACAGGAATCTAAACGAATGCCCGTCTTGACAATAAACCGTATTGCAATGAAATAAAATGCATTGATTTTGTTTTACTCATAACCTTCAGATTTGCTTGTACTGACCAACAATTTTCTACGTAACAGGAAACTCAAAGCTTTCTAAAAATCCAGCATTTTCACCATGTATCTGAGTGTCTTGCGTCATCCTTCAAAAATACAAAAAGTCTTGGTCTAGGCTGCTTTTGATTTCCAATAATATTTAGGTAAATACATTTACAGGATCAACTTATGTCCTACCTGTAAGACAAATCTAAAAGCGACTGTCAATAATGCTTCCTGACAGTGAATGGAGCAATCTGCAGGAGTGATGAGGACAAGGAGCTGCAGAAGAAGAGGGAGATACTGCCAAGTCCCAAACAGTAAAGAATAAACATGTATATATGTTGTTAAGTGCCAGCTCAGCAGGAAAGTCAGATCTCCTTATGGTAGCAGAGCCACTTCAGACCAATGGGCCAGCAGGATCCAGAAATACCACTGCAACTCTCTGCGGAATCTCATACATTTCGGCCGCAGGAAATCACCTTCCTATCAGGTTGCCTCCGTCAGAGACAAGTGTGGGACTGAAGCAATTGTTAAACCACAAGTCAGGCAGATTCATTGAGTTAATCCATACCAGGAGAACACAGAGAGTACGAGGTTGATTTAGCAGACTCAGCATCCAGCATACACTGAAACAAAAGTTTTACTGCAAATAAAGTGAGGCTGCATCAGACAGTTGAGATCTTAAGGTTAGTGAAGTTTTTAGTTTAATAGCAACACAAAATATTTAGCTAAAAGACCGGTATTGATTACAAACCAAAGAAAACACTGATTTGACCCACTCATTCCAGTATTTGCAGTGATTATTTACTATATCTATCTGAAAACCATGAGAAATATAAAAAGATAACCAGTATCTCAGAAAATCACTTTATGTTTAATGATTACATACGTAGCTGTGGCCGTAAGGTCTGCGGTGCCTGTCGCGGCGGCAATCCCAGAACCCGGTGGTGGACACCGGCAGTAAGGGATGCTGTTAAGCTGAAGAAGGAGTCCTATCGGCTGTGGTTGGCTTGTGGGACTCCTGAGGCGTCTGACGGGTACCGTGAGGCCAAGCGTGCAGTGGCCCGGGCTGTGGCAGAGGCAAAAACACGGGCCTGGTAGGAGTTCGGTGAGGCCATGGAGAAGGACTACCGGTTGGCCTCGAAGCGATTCTGGCAGACCGTCCGTCGCCTCAGGAGGGGGAAGCAGTGCTTCGCCAACACTGTTTATAGTGGGGGCGGGAGACTGCTGACCTCGACTGAGGACATTATCGGGCGGTGGAAGGAGTACTTCGAGGATCTCCTCAATCCTGCCATCACGCATTCCGTGGTGGAAACAGAGGCCGGGGACTCGGGGTCGGACTCTTTCATCACCCAGGCTGAAGTCACCGAGGTGGTTAAAAAGCTCCGCGGTGGCAAGGCTTTGGGGGTGGATGAGATCCGCCCTGAGTACCTCAAGTCTCTGGATGTTGTAGGGCTGTCATGGTTGACACATCTCTTCAACATTGCGTGGCGGTCGGGGACAGTGCCTCTGGACTGGCAGACTGTGGTGGTGGTCCCCCTTCATAAGAAGGGGGTCCGGAGGGTGTGTTCCAACTACAGGGGGATCACACTCCTCAGCCTCCCTGGTAAGGCCTACGCCAGGGTATTGGAGAGGAGAGTCCGACCGATAGTCGAACCTCGGCTTCAGGAGGAGCAGTGTGGTTTTCGTCCTGGCCGTTGAACACTGGACCAGCTCTACACCCTCTACAGGGTGCTCGAGGGTTCATGGGAGTTTGCCCAACCGGTTCACATGTGTTTTGTGGACCGGGAGAAGGCATTCGACTGTGTCCCTCGAGATGCCCTGTGGGGGGTGCTCCAGGAGTATGGAATCGGGGGCCCTTTACTAGGGGCCATCCGGTCCCTGTACGAGCAGAGCAGGAGTTTGGTCCGCATAGCCGGCACTAAGTCGGACCTGTACCCAGTGCATGTTGGACTCCAGCAGGGCTGCCCTTTGTCACCGGTCCTGTTCATAACTTTTATGGACAGGATTTCTAGACGCAGCCAAGGGCTGGAGGGGGTCGGGTTTGGGGACCAGTGGATTTCGTCTCTTCTTTTTGCAGATGACGTGGTCCTGCTGGCCCCCTCTAGCCAAGACCTACAGTATGCGCTGTGGCGGTTCGCAGCCGAGTGTGAAGCGGCTGGGATGAGGATCAGCTTCTCCAAGTCCGTGGCCATGGTACTCGACCGGAAAAGGGTGGCTTGCCCTCTTCAGGTTGGAGGGGAGTTCCTGCCTCAAGTGGAGGAGTTTAAGTATCTCGGGGTCTTGTTCACGAGTGAGGGAAGAATGGAGCGGGAGATCGACAGACGGATCGGTGCGGCAGTAAGGGGGGCGCTGTGCCGGTCCGTTGTGGTGAAGAGAGAGCTGAGCCGAAAAGCAAAGCTCTCAATTTACTGGTCGGTCTACGTTCCTACCCTCACTTATGGCCATGAACTTTGGGTCATGACCGAAAGAACGAGATCCCGGATACAAGCGGCTGAAATGAGCTTCCTCCGTAGGGTGGCCGGGCACTCCCTTAGAGATAGGGTGAGGAGCTCGGCCATCCGGGAGGGGCTCGGAGTAGAGCCGCTGCTCCTCCACATCGAGAGGAGCCAGTTGAGGTGGCTCGGGCATCTATACCGGATGCCTCCTGGACGCCTTCCTTGGGAGGTGTTCCAGGCACGTCCCACCGGGAGGAGGCCCAGGGGACGGCCCAGGACACGCTGGAGGGACTATGTCTCTCAGCTGGCCTGGGAACGCCTTGGGCTCCCCCTGGAGGAACTGGAGGAGGTGTCTGGAGAGAGGGACGTCTGGGCGTCTCTGTTGAGTCTGCTGCCCCCGCGACCCGGTCCCGGATAAAGCGGAAGACGACGAGTACGAGTACGAGTACATTTTAATATACTTTGAAATCTCTAAGCCTTGAGGCTAGTCTATTTGTTCTGTTGTGTTTTTAAAGTTTAAGACAAACTTTATTTCACTGATGGTCCAATAATGTAAGTTTGCTCCAATTAACTATGTTTTAACTTAATCTCCTTGAACTAAACTGCTAAAAATAGGTTTGAATATTGCTTAAAATATATGCCAAAAGTTGTCTCTGCTAGTGACTAATAGGTCTTCTTATACCACACAGCAGACAGCTTTGTTTACAACAGAGCTCCTTTTAAACGCTCCGTGATAGTTACATAATGCGCCTTCAGTGCTTGTATACCCATTAATATTTATATGATGTTAATGGTACTTCAAGCACATATGAAACTAAAATGGTTGTTAAATAAAGTATGTTCCTTTGTTAGCTAAATTGGCGCTAACTGCTAATTTTAGCAACAGGAAGGTCAAATATTTACATCCAGGACAGTAGGCAGCACACAGGCCCCGGCAGGTGCTCCCAGCCTCCAGACTCCTACTGTCCACCCAGACACACCCAAATCTCTCAACCCTCCTCCCTTAATGGCCGCAGCCGCAGCCGCAGCACCCCAACCTTACTCCTGACACCGCCATGTCAGACTCACTGCCACAGCTGGCAAAAGCCTAGCACTGCACCAGCACCAGCATTCCCATACCCCAGCCCCCAATGCCAAGCTGGCAATGCCCATACCCCCTACACTGCCAGGTGATGTATTCAATTAATGGAAACCAAAACAATTTAAAGTTATTATGTTTTGTTTTCTTACAGGCAGGCATTCAATTTTTAATAACATATTTTAAAAATGCATTACATTTACTTTTATTATTCCAGTTTTTAAGTATTGGGGATTTTATTTTGCAACTATTTGTTTCCATATCTACTTTTGTTATGTCAGCAAGAATGCAAAATGAGGGGCATTTTGCATTCTAGTCATGTTGAAGAACTTACTTTCATAAAGTTTGTTTCATCATCAGCTCAGGTAACGCTGAGAATATTAAACAGGTGCAACTCACACAGTAGTAGGTCCTGATAAGATCCTTGCACGTGGGCTAAACATTTGTGCTGTCAACCCAGTAAATGGTCAAACTGACAATGTGAAGAGTTCATCTCCTTTAGTCAAGAAACCATCCTCAGATGGATCAAAAACCCCATAAATTATACCAGTAGCAAACAATGTTGAGTCCTGCCTGAATGACAAACCAGCTTGGTAATGAAGTGTTTTAAATGACTTGTTAAACTACACACCACGCCCAGCTTCCCTGCAGAGCCTTCCTGCAAAGACTGCCTGTTTTTGTGTCTTTGCTACTCTTGCAACAGCATCACATTCTTCCCCATCAACAATGCCATTTTTGATATGGTCCATATGGGGAGTTTCACAGGGCGGCCAGGAAGGCTCACAAGCAAACACATTCAATATAGAGCTTATGTATCTGCCAGTAACCTGAACAAGTTTTCAAATGCATTCATTCAGGTGTAGTCAATTGGGGGTTGGCGCACCCAGGTGTGGAGAAGAATCCCCCTGCTTCCTGCTGAAAACTGGGAGATCAGGGTGTGTTTGCTCTCAATCACACAATGGGCACATGGGGTGAGGCACAAGTTATTCTGTGATTTATTCTTTTCTTTAGCTAGAGTGGATGAAGACTACCTTTAGCAAAACTTCACCAGGAAATTTGAATAAATTACATCTTCATAAACCCTTTCAGTAAATCTCTGTCTGAAGGATGAATAAACGAAGGGAGAAAACAGTAGTGGGTGTAAGGGATGGCAGAAGGAAAAGCTTGCCCAGGTTGATATTCATGCATAAACTGCCCCTGTTCATAACCCAGGTTTTTAGCCTGATACAGTTTAGATTGACCTTAAAATATGAACCATACTAAAAAATTTTTTTCAAAACTCTGTCACCATCATTGGTATAGCACTATTGCTATAGCTGAAATTCTAAAGTCACATATACTGTCTTTACAGCAAAATGACAAACATATCTGGCGAAGAAGATCTACTGGACTGGCCTGCCTGAGATCCTAAAAAAGACCAAAACATTATAGTGCTAGAAAAGCTTTTTGGAATGTGTTGCAGCCTGCAGTTCAATGGATGTTGACAGATGAAATACTGTCTCAAATTGACCTAATCTGAAATTAAAGACTAATTACTGTTATTCATTTAATTCAAGAATTCAATTCACATGCAAAAGGAAATTAAATGTTGTTGTATCTCATATGCGGGTTACTTCAAAACTGTAGATGCTAATGGTTGTGGGCAAGAAGGATCTCCTGTAGCGGTCTTTTTACAGCAGATCAGAAGAAGCCTCTGACTAAAGACACTCTGTTGTTGTACAAAAGTCTCATAAAGACGATGCTCAGGGTTCTCCATAATATTCTTCACTTTATGAGGAATCCTTCTTTGCACAATTATCTCCAGAGGTTTCAGAACAGAGCCATCCTTCTTTATTAGCTTGTTGAGCTTTTTTAAGTCCCTGGCTCTGATGCTGCTACCCCAGCAGATGATGGCAGAAGAGATCACACTCTCTACAACAGACTTATAGAAGATATGCAGCATCTTGCTGCAAACATGATTCATGCTAATTCACATCAGAAAGAACATCACGAGGAACACAAAATTCTCTGTTTCTATGAAATCTCTGAACTAAATCAAAGAGAAAAGTCTGAGTCTCACAGTTCTGATATTTGGAAGTAGGATTTTGTTGAGAGGTGATGTCACTTGTAGTTCTTTAAATGTATTTACATATTTACGTTAAAGAAGGAGACATTAGATGTCCAATCAAAAGGTCTGTAAGAACGGGGCCGGCAAAAAAGTGGATTATTGCAATGTTAAAACTCAATCTCAAGCAACCCATGGCAACACGTTGTTTTTTTAAAAACTCTTTAAACTGTCCAACTGTTATGAACACAGAAGACTGTGTTTGACGTGGTTCATAACAATCACCTTCCCAACAGGTAATCCAAAATTGACTTTGCTATATTTGGACATATTACTAGTTTATTTTATTTTGTTTCAATATCAGTATCTGATCAGTATGATAATTAGCTTAAAATGTGATTACTTGTTTTTCGTTTTGTGATCAGGGCTCTACTGGCTTTTAGGGGGGCTGTCTAATAAATATTTAATTCATGTTTATTTAATTCTTTATGAAGGTTAATTGATGAGCCAGGAGTGTCACTGCAAGTCCTGGCTCCAAGTCAGAGACCTATGTAAACTGTAAGCTCGGAACTTCATTAGACTTAAATTAAAGGGGCATATCGGATACAATCTGCATTAGTTAAATCTGTGCAAATGAAAGCTGAGGTTAATATTAAAAACATACCTCATCCTCAGAGTCGAGGCTGTAAAGACTCAGTCATAATGGCATCGGTCCACCTGAAAACAAACAGAAAACAGTAATCAGCAACAAAAGAAGTGTCAAGAAATAAAAAGCATGTTGAAAAACAAAAAAGTCAACACTACTCACCTTTTTTGACTCAATTAAATGTGTACAGATTAAACCAACAAATTATATACATTTCATTACCATGCATTGAATGAAACAAATATTAGATTGACCTTGTAAGACTGAAACGTAACTCAAGGCCCATTAATGCATTTTTTGTTTGAAATGGTGTGTCTTGACCTGGATGACTTTCCATAATATAATGCATTAACACTGTTTTTGGAGAACACTGCAGTGTCCATCAGAATAGTATGGTTTGGGCAGCACTCTGTTGACAGTGTGTGGCTGAGGGGATCGTTAAAGTAACTCTACACTAAGAAACATTTTAAGCTTATGACCTTCAACAACTTTGCTCTCCTAAATATGAAAAATCAAAGATAATTTACAGCATGGTTGGAATCAGAATTAAGTTCTTTAAATTTATTTTAAACAAAGTTACGCCCCTATGCTGAGCTTAATGTTGTCCTCCAGACCGATGATTAACCTGAAGGTTAGCTGATTATTTTTTTCTAAGTTTTTGACTGTATTTTATAGCCTGCTAAGTAAATGTTTACTTTTTAGCACTAAAAGAGTAAGAAAAAATAATGATGGAGGACATGGAATCTTGCAACACTTAAGCCAAATAATTTCAGTGATGAGTCCTGGAACGCTGTACCAACATTCTCTCTTCAGCTTCCTGAACCTAGCACAGATCATTCTTTATTATTGGAGCACTTTCCTCAACATGATACCAATGATAAAAGGTAGTTAAACTTGTTGTATCCTATTATACTTATCATTTGTAATTTAATAAGTTTGATTCTGGTTTTAAAAAAATTACAGTGAGTTCAATTAATAAAGGTGTAGGTGTTACAACATGTTACTGTGCTGTGTTGAATATTTTGCTGAGGTGAAATTCATGACTGGTTTATAACAGAAAAAAATACAATCTTTCTGACACTGTTGTAGTTATGAGCAAACAGAAAGTGTGGTTTTCCTGTTGGATGCAGAGAGAAACTGGTTATTCAGTCTTCTTCCTAACTAACATGCCTTGTAAAAAAAAATAGAAGATGAAATGTTGGCTTTCACGGAATTTGCTATAACAAGATCTCTTTGAGTTAAATGTTTAATGCATGAGACAAATCTTACAAAAAAACTTAAATCTGTTCTGTAAATTCAGCCACTGATGCTAATGTCTCATTTTTTGCATTGTTGTGCATCACTGAGTTTAAAGAAAATATATCTTGTGGCTTTTAAAGTATAAACCAGTACAAATTTACAATATTTAAAAAAATATTGGGACCTGTAAATTGTGAAAGTGAATATTAGCAATGAGATAAAGCTGAAATTTACTGTACAAAATGAGAGGTAGTTAGAAATGCAAATAAAAGGCATCTTTACCCATCTAAACCACTGCATTATATTTATTATTTTATCCGATGTTGAGTGAGGAACATATGAGGGACAATATTGTGTTTAGTATCTCGGACAAGGACACTTTCACTGGAAAAGTTGGGGATTCAATGACCAGTCATCCAACAGATGGTCAGCTACTTTACTTTCTGAGCTAATGCTGCTTTAGGCACTATACAAATGCACAATAACAAAAGCAGGCTGAAACACACTTATTTTATGAAACACAAGATAATTCAATGTAGAATGTCAGACATTTCAAAAATGTTTGAACAGCCCAGAGCAACTGGAGGAGTAGAGTTCAGTTCTTTAAGCACTCTCAAACATCTTCTTTCTGTCCGCTTTGTCCTCAATGTTCTTACGCCAGTCACCAACTGCCTCTGTGGGCTGAAGCACACAGACATTGTCCACTGTTAGTGAAATGCAGCACATTCTCCTGACAACAAACCTCAGGTCCAATCTTCCATTAACAAAACCCTCACCTCTTCTTTGCTCTCTTTCTTGACCTGCTTCAGGTTGGCCCTCAGGTCCATATTAACCGTGTGTTTGGAGCCCAGCAGAGCCTTCAGCATAGCATCAGCAGACATACGCACTTTCTTCAGGGCTGGTTTCTTTACTCCAGCGAGGTCCACTACTTTGATCTTGAGGTCTTCAATCTGAGAGCAATAAAGCAGTTTCAAACTGAGACTAAAGCGAAACCTTTTTTTTTCTCCATGCAGAATGCTTCCAGCATAAAATACACAATGGTTACCATTCCAACATCATGACTAAAAAAAATGCATATCTACCTCTTTATCACTCTTGCCAAGTTTGGCCTCCAAGTCATATCTCTCCTCATCCACAACGTCAATGAGAGCATGTAACTTTTTGCAGGTTTCCTTGTAGTAATTGAAAAGTGATGGTTAGATATTGGGATCAACTCATGGATGCTTTAGAAAGCAGACAATGATGGGGTTTCAAGTTGAAATCCAAAAGATCTCAAAATGAAATACAAGCAAACAAATGAGCAAAACTAAATTAAACTTTGGCTAAGATTCATGCAGTCCAACTAACCTGGAATTAATTAACATGCAGAGATTCTGCTAGAGCAAAAGCTAACTTTCTTATGCCACGTTTCCATGGGCTCTACTTTGGCTGGCTCCACTCCACTCAGTCTGTTTTCTGACCCTTTCCATTTCTGGCTTTTCCGGCCCGGTATGGGTTTCATAGTCCCTGCTGATCAACAGGTCCCATCGAGGCTGAGCAGGGCTGAAATGTGACTTGAACAGACTGCTGTTCACTGATTGGCCATGAGCGTGGTCAGCCGACTGTCAGTGAAACAGCGAAATGAGAACGTGTGGAGAGAATGATTTCAGATTTTACTGCACACCGCGGTCCTGGAAAAAGCTCAAATAACTCAAGAGCAACTACAAAAATGTTCTACAATGGCCGGAGCTGGTCTAACTGAAAGCTATGGTGGGGTTTGAAATTACGGATGCCTTCTATGGCCATTGTCCTGCGAGTTGTGGACAGAAGGGTGGTCTGGACTCCGCCAACCTCACTGTTTGAAGAGGACATTATGTGCGACGGTGAGTGTTTGCACAGCACAAGATGCTGAAAGTCCCACCTTCAGCTGTCAATGGAAACATAACAGGTTTCATACTGAGTAGAGCGAGATAGAGTGGAGGGGAGCCGTGAATGAGAAAAGAGGCATTAGACCATTGTGTCCTGAAGCTGCAGTGCTCTCACCATGAGGGAAGCCTGATCTCCACTAAGGTTTGGTGCAGGACATTTCTCAGCCATGTAGGCCTCCTTGGCTTCAGCAACTTCCTTTTTTTCCTTCTCAAGCCAGGTTGCTGCCACAGAGAGAACTAAACTCTATAGAAAAGACAACAATTTAAACTTAGTGAAAAAATCATTTTAATTCACCAGGTTTTTAGTCTTTATTAAAGACTTCCCTCTATGAGAACAAACATATCCCTCAAATAGTATTTATTAAATAATGAATAAATGTCTTCTTTGTGCTAAGATAGTCATGAGAATTACAAACAAGACTAAAGTCATGGTGAATAAATTCTAAGCATAGTTGCCTCAGTTGTATGAAGTCAATGTATGAAGATTCTAACAATGTTTTCCACCAAACGCATCAGCTGAACAAATATGGAGCTACAATGAAAATGTTTGCAAAAACTCAAGAACTCCCCAAAAAGCATACATCTGCACACAATTTATCAAACCCTAAACGTTAAAGAGCATTTATCATACATAATATGACAACTTTTCCTTTTTTCTTTTTTAATCGTGAGCCTGTGGCTCACAACAGTTAATTAATTTTCAAGGGAAAATTTTGAGAAATTAAATACATATTTCTACATATGAAAGAAAAAAGAGTCCACAACAAAAAAATATATATCAAAGAGGGGTGACTGAAACTCTGAACTCAGGCACAATGACATATTTGCATAAGATGTTGTAAAAGACTCCAGCTGAATTTAATTTCATAAACTCAAGATTTATGTGACATTTTATCTAGTCAGGAGGAGGAAGTTACTAGAAAAGTTACCTGAAAGTAGTTGCTTGGAGACTTAATAAATCTATGAAAGGATTTAAAGGCTATCTGTTGCAGCTCCAGGCTGCCTGCATTGCACCATTGTGACTCAAAACTACCTGTGATATTATAATTAGTTAGTTAGACATTGTAAGGCTGCTATCTGCTAAGCAACACAAGCCCTTTCAAAATTCATCAGTGTAGCAAAACATACCTACATGGAAAAATTATAGGGGTACCTCCCTGATACTTGAAATACAAGCGACTCCCCAACTGCTCCAAGATGCACCATTTTGAACAACCTACTCACTCATCTATGCCAGAATCCTGTAAAGTCATTTTAGCTAAATATTACCATTATTTCCCAGAGACTAAAAGAAAAACCTGTCATGCTTGGCCTGAACACTCCCAGTTGTATCTAGATACTCACTTCCAACCTAAAAAATTATGCTCAGTCCACAGTGTAAAAAATCTCTAACTGTTGTAGATGCAGATGGCTGTGGGCAGGAAGGATCTCCTGTAGCGCTCCGTCTTACAGCAAATCTAAAGAAACCTCTGACTGAAGACACTCTGTTGGTGTACAACAGTGTCATGAAGAGGATGCTCAGGGTTCTCCATAATGTTCTTCAGTTTATGAATAATCCTTCGTTGCACAATGATCTCCAGAGGGTCCAGAGGAGTCCCCAGAACAGAGCCAGTCTTCTTCAGAATCAGAATCAGAATCAGAAAAGCTTTATTGCCAAGTACGTTTTTGGACATACAAGGAATTTGTTTTGGCGTAGTCGGTGCAATACAGTACAAATTAAACAGTATAAACATATCTACAATATAATATAAATATAAGTGCACAGTTTTAAGTGAGTGAGAGTAAATATAGAGCAGTATAAGATGCAAGAGCAATACAACAGTGCAGGTGATCATTGTGCAAGTAAAGCAGTGCAAGTAAGCAGGAGTCCAAGCTGAGCGTTAATGTAACGCATAGAGTTACAGGTTACAGGTGTCCTGTCAGCAAAAAAAGGGGGGGGGTGGGGGAAAGGGGGAATGTCAGGGTGGTTTCCGGGCTTTGTTAACCAGGCTGGTGGCAGATGGGAAAAAACTGTTCTTGTGGCGTGAGGTTTTGGTCCGGATGGACCGCAGCCTCCTGCCAGAGGGGAGAGTCTCAAAGAGTCTGTGACCGGGGTGGGAGGGATCAGCCAGAATCTTCCCTGCCCGCTTCAGGGTCCTGGAGGTGTACAGTTCCTGGAGCGACAGTAGACTGCAGCCAATCACCTTCTCAGCAGACCGAATGACACGCTGCAGCCTGCCCTTATCCTTGGCTGTAGCAGCGGCGTACCAGATGGTGATGGAGGAGGTGAGGATGGACTCAATGATGGCTGTGTAGAAGTGCACCATCATAGTCTTTGGCAGGTTGAATTTCTTCAGCTGCCGCAGGAAGAACATCCTCTGCTGGGCTTTCTTGATGAGGGAGCTGATGTTTGGCTCCCACTTGAGATCCTGGGAGATGATGGTTCCCAGGAAGCGGAAAGATTCCACAGTGTCAATTGTGGAGTCACAGAGGGTGATGGGGGCAGGTGGGGCTGGGTTCTGCCTGAAGTTCACAACCATCTCCACTGTCTTTAGAGCGTTGAGCTCAAGGCTGTTCTGGCTGCACCAGTCCAACAGATGGTCCACTTCCCATCTGTACGCGGACTCGTCACCATCAGAGATGAGTCCGATCAGGGTGGTGTCGTCCGCAAACTTCAGAAGCTTGACAGACTGGTGACTGGAGGTGCAGCTGTTGGTGTACAGGGAGAAGAGCAGAGGAGAGAGAACACAGCCTTGGGGGGAACCGGTGCTGATGGTCAGGGAGTCAGAGACGTGCTTCCCCAGCCTCACGCGCTGCTTCCTGTCAGACAGGAAGTCAGTGATCCACCTGCAGGTGGAGTCGGGCACACTCAGCTGGGAGAGCTTCTCCTGTAGCAGAACTGGGACGATGGTGTTGAAGGCAGAGCTGAAATCCACAAACAGGATCCTGGCATAGGTTCCTGTGGAGTCCAGGTGCCGGAGGATGAAGTGAAGCTTTATTAGCTTGTTGAGCTTTTTTAAGTCCCTGGCTCTGATGCTGCTACCCCAGCAGATGATGGCAGAAGAGATCACACTCTCTACAACAGACTTATAGAAGATGTGCAGTATCTTGCTGCAAATACTGAAGGACCTAAGCTTCCTCAAGAAGTACAGTCTGCTCTGTACCTTCTTGTAGATGGCTTCATTGTTGCATCTCCACTCCAGTCTGTTGTCCAGGGGAATGCCGAGGTATTTATACTCCTCCACCACCTCCACTTTTTCTCCCATGATGGAAATAGAGTTTGACTTATTCTTGTATCTCTTGATATCTACAATCATCTCCTTTGTTTTAGTCACGTTCAAGATGAGATGATTGTTTCTACACCTTGCCACAAAGTAATCCACCAGCTCCCTGTACTCAAGAGCATTTATGAAATAATGAATAAATTACTTCATAATTTTGAACTTTAAAACATAATACTTATTTTGAAAAAAGATATTATCCTTCCATCCTGACAAAAGAAGTCAAAGAAAGCAGTGGCTTTCAGTCCTGGTCTTTAAGGTCCACTATCCCCTGATGTTTTAGATGTGGCTGAGCTCCAAAACATCTGACTCTTCCCCTCACCAAGTCAATAAGTGCTGCACCTGTTTCTCTTAGTCGGGTTTGTTGCAGCAGGGAAACACCTTAAACATGTGGGGTAGTGGGTCCTGAGGACCAGTATTGAGAACCACTGAAATAAACTACTTAAAAACTATTTATGAAAACTATTTATGAAATTGACACTCATGACTGTACAGGTCCTTCTCAAAATATTAGCATATTGTGATAAAGTTCATTATTTTCCATAATGTAATGATGAAAATTTAACATTCATATATTTTAGATTCATTGCACACTAACTGAAATATTTCAGGTATTTTATTGTCTTAATACGGATGATTTTGGCATATAGCTCATGAAAACCCAAAATTCCTATCTCACAAAATTAGCATATTATTAAAGGGTCTCTAAACGAGCTATGAACCTAATCATCTGAATCAACGAGTTAACTCTAAACACCTGCAAAAGATTCCTGAGGCCTTTAAAACTCCCAGCCTGGTTCATCACTCAAAACCCCAATCATGGGTAAGACTGCCGACCTGACTGCTGTCCAGAAGGCCACTATTGACACCCTCAAGCAAGAGGGTAAGACACAGAAAGACATTTCTGAACGAATAGGCTGTTCCCAGAGTGCTGTATCAAGGCACCTCAGTGGGAAGTCTGTGGGAAGGAAAAAGTGTGGCAGAAAACGCTGCACAACGAGAAGAGGTGACCGGACCCTGAGAAAGATTGTGGAGAAGGGCCGATTCCAGACCTTGGGGGACCTGCGGGAGCAGTGGACTGAGTCTGGAGTAGAAACATCCAGAGCCACCGTGCACAGACGTGTGCAGGAAATGGGCTACAGGTGCCGCATTCCCCAGGTCAAGCCACTTTTGAACCAGAAACAGCGGCAGAAGCACCTGACCTGGGCTACAGAGAAGCAGCACTGGACTGTTGCTCAGTGGTCCAAAGTACTTTTTTCGGATGAAAGCAAATTCTGCATGTCATTCGGAAATCAAGGTGCCAGAGTCTGGAGGAAGACTGGGGAGAAGGAAATGCCAAAATGCCAGAAGTCCAGTGTCAAGTACCCACAGTCAGTGATGGTCTGGGGTGCCGTGTCAGCTGCTGGTGTTGGTCCACTGTGTTTTATCAAGGGCAGGGTCAATGCAGCTAGCTATCAGGAGATTTTGGAGCACTTCATGCTTCCATCTGCTGAAAAGCTTTATGGAGATGAAGATTTCATTTTTCAGCACGATCTGGCACCTGCTCACAGTGCCAAAACCACTGGTAAATGGTTTACTGACCATGGTATCACTGTGCTCAATTGGCCTGCCAACTCTCCTGACCTGAACCCCATAGAGAATCTGTGGGATATTGTGAAGAAAACGTTGAGAGACTCAAGACCCAACACTCTGGATGAGCTAAAGGCTGCTATCGAAGCATCCTTGGCCTCCATAAGACCTCAGCAGTGCCACAGGTTGATTGCCTCCATGCCACGCCGCATTGAAGCAGTCATTTCTGCCAAAGGATTCCCGACCAAGTATTGAGTGCATAACTGTACATGATTATTTGAAGGTTGACGTTTTTTGTATTAAAAACACTTTTCTTTTATTGGTCGGATGAAATATGCTAATTTTGTGAGATAGGAATTTTGGGTTTTCATGAGCTGTATGCCAAAATCATCCGTATTAAGACAATAAAAGACCTGAAATATTTCAGTTAGTGTGCAATGACTCTAAAATATATTAATGTAAAATTTTCATCATTACATTATGGAAAATAATGAACTTTATCACCATATGCTAATATTTTGAGAAGGACCTGTATGTTGACATCTGACCTTTATATCAGGTTTGCTGAAACAAGGAAATACTAACCACACCGATATCAGATGGGGACCTGTAGTCTACAAAATGCACAACAAAAGCTAAAAAACTGTACGCCAGCTACATATTCCTGATTACCTTCTTTGTTCTAAGTCCAATGCAGAAAACTGCATCTCATCTTAAAATCTTTAAAATTATGTAATTAATATTACACTATGTTTCTGTTGCTAAATATAAGTCAGAAAACCCTGATGAAAAACCAAGAGTAGATGGAGGCACTAAAATACAACGTCAGGACGAGGCTGATGCTCAAAAGCAGGCCAAAATGTCATCTTGGATGATACTTGAGATTATTTTAAGAATGTCTAAAGATAGGCATTTAAACTAATTTAAATTAAAATACATTTAGAAAAGGTTGGAGAAACTGTACCCAGCATGGGTTCAGGTGAAAAAGAATGTCTCTTCCAACATTCCCACCTGGTATTTTGCCACAACATTTAGGACAAAAGCTGTGGGCACAGCATTTCATACAGTTTGTCCAGGATGAAAATTAATACACAGCAGCAAACTTGTCAGAAAAACCCATTCTATGTAAAGATGTGGACAAACATTTTGATTCAGAGCTAGAAACGATACAATTTTGTATTGCCCAATCATCCAGACTCCATTGCTACAGACAAAGTTATGCAACAAAATGCACGAATAAAATATATACAACGTCGCATAAGTTAAGATATTTTTTTGTCTAGTTTTTGCAAAGATTCTTCAAGTTTAGCCATACAGTTCAGGCTTTTTAGATGGCTGCTACAAAAAGACCAGGGTGCTGGCTCAGATTGGAGATATTTTAGTGTTCACAGAAAACAATTAACCGACAACAACTTATGAGGTGCAACTTCCAACAATGTAGAAGTTGAAATTGTGTCAAACAGTAATAACACCAGCTCAATGATACATTCTACAGACCTTTCAATGATAAATAAAGGGAAAAGCTGCTTCATCTACTCCTACCACTGAGTTATGGTTGCCCCTTCGCAGCCCACTCTCACAAAACAAGAGACAAAGTGTCTAACCCATCACAAACCTAGCTGCAAACTCAATCTAAATAAATTAATAGTCAACAAACTATAGATTGTCATTAAATTGATTGTAAGTAACCAGAAAAGGCACATCAAAACATGATTTAGTTTGTCTAAGAAACAGAGGCAGGTGGATGAAATATGTGACATTCTAGGATAGTTTTTCCTTACTGATTTAACAGAATAAAATTAGCATTAACAATGTTGTAATGTAGATAAGTAATGCAGTAATGCAATGAATGTATTGTACAGCAAGGACTTTGTCCTGAATCAGTTCAACACAGCAGGCAAACAGCAGACATCATGAATGCCCAACCCAATCAGCAGTAAGTGTTTTACTTTCAGGTGGTGCCTGCGGCTGGAAGTCATCTTCTTCCTGTGAGGAACACAAACAAAAGATGGTATCAAATGTAATGTGGAGCTGAGGAGAACCTGACTACAGTACAGCTCCAGAGATCTTTGGCTCTGTGATCAGACTCTGATTTCTGTCTCACATCAGTGCCATGCTTTCTACTTTCTTCATTGTTTAATGTTTTTGCTTTTTTCTCTCTTGTTCTTTCTTTGCTTCTATTCATTCATCTATTTTAAACCAATATTTACACCTGTTTCTTCTTTTTTTCTTGTGCTTTTTGGAAAGTGTAACAGCTGTGAAACTGTTGTTTTACCACAACTTTATAAGTGTTTAACCTTTAAAGCTTCTCAACAAATGTTTGTACATCATGCTTCTTTTTTCTCAGTAAAGTTGGATCAAACTTCTGAAAACAAACATCAATTATTCAGTGTACTAAAATCCATAGAGGAAGGTAACTTACTCAGACATGTTGGCAGTTTCTTTTGTTCACAGCCTGTTTGGAGAAGAAAAACAACAGAAGAAAAATAACCATCTCATCACACAAGAAGCCGTGCTGTGTCCCAAAGTTGCCTGTTAAAACCTTTAATGAGCAGCTGAGTGGTGATAGAGCTAAGTTTAGCGGTAAGCTCAAATGTCACAGCTGACGCAGGCAGTAGGATAAGCCAAATATCCGAAGGGAATTGACACTTAATTATTTTTGCAGAAAATAACTTCTCAAGTGAATGTGCTGCAACAGCATCTTTAGCAGCAGTAACTGAACCCAAACACATTCCCACCCACGCACACAAGGACTTAGAACCTACCAGAACAAGGTAGGAGATCCCCAATCAAATTCTACATTTACTGAAAACAATTTCCAGCTTAGCTGCTTTAGTCACAATTCTAACAAACAATAAATAGGTTCATTACTTTACTTGACAGGGAACCAATAAAACTTCAAAAATTTAAACAATTTGAAATCTCTTTAAAATGGCAATCCAAGTGAAAAGATTTTTTTTTTTTCTTTTCCTTGCTAATGGTTTAGCCTCCAGATCCTAAAACATCAGCATAGTTTACAGTGCTGCTTGTTTAGGAATCTATAAAAAATCCTTGTTGTTTTTAGGGACCTTCTGTTCTGTGTGAGACACAAGCATCTCCAGGACATTTCTTGATAGGTGGCATGTAATTTTGTTTCTGAAGAAAAACTAAAGCTTGTGCTTCAAATCTGAGCTCAAAAGACTAGAAAACTAGAAATTTCAATAGATTTCTGAACATTATTATTGCAAAACAGCCCAAAATTATTCAATGCACAATGCTGTATGACCAATGCAATCCTTAATATTTATTTTAGCAAATATGCACTAAGTGCTACAAATTCTAAGAAGTCAATATTTTAAAACAAAACTAAGCAAATTATACCTCCTTAGTTGAAATCTCAATGCCTCCCTGTTTAAACACAACCTCCTCAGATATTATGCACCAACTGGTACTCTCCCCTCAACAATGAATCACACCTTTCCTTCTGCATTGCTGAAGATCATCACCATACTACTTTACTTATTATCACCAGAGTCTGTATGCATATACAAACTTTACAAAGATATGATAAATGAAAGAGAAAGAAAAGCAGCCAAGTCTCACCTACAATGAAACAGAAAGCCAAGAAGGAGGACAGTGGAGGCAGTGGGAAGAAATCATCATCAGGGTGTATATATATGAGGCCTCTGATGTGAATGTGGAGCTGCTTTTTATGGAAATACAAGATCCTTAGTCCAATCAGCCAACAAGCTCCTGAAATATCACCATCCCCCCACCTTCATCTCATCAAGGAGGAGCCTCTATTCATTTTAGGATACTGCTGTAAGTGCCACTGGAATCCGACAAAGCGGAGGAAAAGGGGTAAATTAATGGTGATTCTCCTTCCCTGCAAAACAAACGGACATATATTTCAGGATATTCACAATGCACTGAGATTATTAGCTGAGGTTAAGAAGAAAATGGGACCACATCTAACTTTATCTTTTAGCTTACAAGACTGAGAAAAAAAGTAGTTTCACTAAAATCTCTAAATCAAATATCTTTCTTAGTTCTTACCATCATCGAGAAGATTTTGCCTGTTGCAGGAAGCATGTAAAGTCCACCGTTATAGGTCTTTCAATCTCATGTTTCCAGTCGTAGTGCATTATTCCTGTAAACATCCTATCACCAATCAACATGAATGTCTGCTGAAGGCATGTGCTTTGGAAACTGCCCATCATCATTTTTGTTACATCTCTCACACTTCAACTTTGACTTTTAGCTTTAAGGTCTTATTGCTTGTAGATGATCCAGACTAGGATACAAATAGTTAAAGACAGGCCATTAAAAAGTCTCAGTGCGATGTGGTTTGACTCTCAGTAATTCAAAATAAGGATTTAACATCTGCTATAATAATTTGGGCTTGACCCAATGTATTAAATTAACAGTTTGATGGATTGCAACTTGGCCCTATGCCTGAAAATGTGAGTAAAGGATTTCTCAGGATACTTCATCCCCCTGTTGTATGTCTGAGAAACAATGTACCAGAGGAACATTAACAAAAAGACATGTACATTTTCAGTTTTAATTGATAATAAGAAATAAGAATGTAATTAAAATGTGGTAACACAGTTTAGCAGAATGTAGAAGATTAACCATCCAAGTTTTAGTGATTATTGTGACCATGAACACAGTATATGTGACCTCTCTGATGTACACATGTCACTCAGCTGTAAAAAACACAAGCCACAATCATAGCTGCTGATCCAGTTTCCTGTGAGCTCAAAAACGGAACTAGGAAACAGAGGTGCTCTCAAAAACCGATAACACCATTGCTCCAAATAAAGTCTTATCCAGGCATACACTTCACTCTATATATAACACCAACTCATTTACTGCCTGGTAGGCATTTCACTTTGGCTTAATGATTTGAGATGTGAATCTGTCCACAGAAAGGGTTCCAGATCTTTCTCTGGCTGCTATGGGACTTCTCATATTAACCCATGTTATAAAAATAAGGGGTCATGATTACAGGTGGTGGGTTTTCCAGAAGAGTTTACTTTGCCTCCTGCCTTTGATCACACTGTATGAGATTTCAATTTACATTAAAGTGCACATTGTTTACAAAACTTAACCATTTTAATTTTCCATTTTTGTCCTTCAAAATATTTAGCTTCTTAAAATGCCTTCCAGTTTCATTGCAGTGCCAAGCTCTTAAGGAGAAAACAGCAGGTGGAATCTACATTTATACAAACTTTGTTCTGCTTGGTTGTTGTGCTTAAACTGTTGGAGAGGCTAGCAGGCCTGGTGCTGCTAGCTATTTCTTTATGCTCTGCATGATTCTGTTAAATTATAATTGGTGCTGAGAACCCACATTGCTGGTCCTGATAAGGTGAGCATATCCTGGCTTTGTCTGTTTGTTTTTCCTCTTGTTTTACTAATCTTCAACCACATAGGTTCCAGAGATATGCTAGATTTTGTCTCCTTTGTCGTAGCTACTGACTCTAACCGCCACATTATTTGTTGCACATCTCACTCTGTTTGCTGCGTGGTTTGCTGGTTAGCCTGTCGTGTCATAATCACACATCCATACCTGTAATTCTGTACATGTGGGGTTTTAGCACAAGAAGGCTCACAAGAACGTGCCTCTTTGGTCTGGACTGCCAACACAAGCCACGGCTATATTTCTTTGTTAACTTAGCACCAGTGTGATGTTGGCACATGGCGTCATCTCCCATCTTGTGTGTCCTCCTCTGGCTTCAGCCATCTTGCTTGCTAGTTCACACTTCATGCAGACACACACAGCCTTAGTGCTAATTTGTCCTCATCCCCATCTGGTCTTTCAGTTAACACACCTTGGTTCTTCTGACACAGACTCATACATACTTATGCTGAACTGTGAGATTACTCCATTGAGAATTAATTTAGTTTGTCAATTATTTACTTTTCACTCCTTGATTTTCTTTGCTGTGTAGTTTAGTTGAAGGTTATGAGCTTAATCAAAGAGTTTATTGACTCACGTATTTTAAATGAAAAGTTGAATAACTGTGTTAATAAATTCTGGTGGTTTTACAGAGAAGTGGTTGGTGTTTATTCTGTATATGTGTGCAGTCCTTGGTGTTTGAGAATGCCAGTACACGAATGCACTCCTTCATCTTTCGTGCTATAATAGCACACCTCACCAGGCTGGTACTCATAGAACAATAACTGAGACTGAAAGGTTTGGGCTATTAATTCCTAAACTTTGAGATGACGATGCTGTTCATTTTGAATACAAATCACAAATTTATAAATGGATGCCTTTTGGCACTTATTGATAGTCACTGATAGCTGAACAGGATAATTGCTGAACAACATCAGTTCCCCAAGAAACACATGATTAGGTCACTATACCCCAGTTGCCCTGAGTCTGGTGTTGAAGCATCTGGAGGACATCATTGCCCCCTTGCTTGACCCCCTGCAGTTTGCTTCCAGAGCAAACTGGTCCGCGGATGATGCAGTCAACCTAGGACTACACCAGTGGTACATACCAGGATTCTGTTTGTGGACTTCAGCTCAAGACTTCAGAACTGTCAACCCAGACATCCTCTACCAGAAGATTACCCAGTTCACATTACCCACCTCCACCTGTCAGAGAATCCCCAGTTCCCTGACTGACCAGCAGCTGGGAAGCATCTTCACAAGAGTCAATTTTGATGTTTAGTACTTTTACATGGTACTATAGAAAAGGAAAAACTGCTAACAAGTGTCTACACAAAAGCTTTGCTTGCCAGAACAATGCAGGTTTTAAAATGTTTGTAAACAAGGACTTCAAAAACAAACAGGATGAATTTATGTTCCTTCTATAATTGGAAAGAAAAAAGTATCGCGAGTCAGGTATTTTAGCAAAAAACAAAGCCATTATAGTCCGATAACATGGGAAGTATTTGATCCTTTTGCTTAACATTAGCTATCCTTGTTTTTTCATAACCTTCAGTAAGATTTTACACTAAAAAGTGACACGTCTAAAAGCAATGTCCAGCTTCTTCTTTGCAATAATTTTTAACAGTGTAATATTAATGACTACACCTGAATGTCCATCACATTAATTCTGTTGTTTAAAATTAATGTGAACCACTAAAATGGTGAGCATTTTAAAAACTGGCAACATCAGATGATCAGAAGCATTTAGAGACATAACAGGCAAGTGTGAAGTTTGAGGGCTTTATTCTTGTAGATAAATGGTTTGATTTAATTTTTCTGTACATTGTTGGGAAAGCATTTTGTTACATATGCATAATTTAAAGTCAAGAACAGAATAATTTGCTACATATGTATTATACATGTTAGAATAGCTCAACACCAAGTCCTTTTACTGTACGTTTGATTTTGCCCTGAAAATCGTGCTAAAAAGGATGGTTCTGAGAGTTTTAAGTGGGGTTCTGTTAAGGATTTATGAGCTGTCAATGCTTTATCTACAGCTGATATCTCACTAAATGTCTTCACAATGATGAAACAGAAGCCTGTTCCAAATATTAGTTCAGCAGTAAAGATACAAAACCCCTTTGTAGCTTACTTAAGTCATTCACACCACAAAAGCCCATCCGGCAAGATCCAGTGACTCTGTGTGCTTTTCAAACCAGAAGCTGGTATCAGAAAACTAAAGGGTTGAGGTGTGTAACTTCCTTTTTTTCCCAGGGCTTAAATATCTGCCAGAGTGACGTCTTGCCATAATTACCATGAGTACCATAAATTTTGGAAAAGATGTGGAATAAAACGAATTACCAAAAAGTAAGAAACAAACATAATGATTTAAAAAACACTTTTTGTGAAAATCCGAAAACCAATTGGGGTCCAGTTAAAACTTCATAAGGGCCCAGATCCTAACACTGGTCTGCAAATGAGGGACTTTGTCCTTTTTCAACATTTATAAAATAGAGCAGAGGCCCTGCTTTGACTAGCCAGCAGCTCTACAACCAGTCAGTTTTAAAAAGTTACTAATTAAGTCACTAAGAATGTTCTGCTGTAAGTAAGATATTAACTGCTCATATAATGTGGAGCCTATCAGTCACTGATAGATCATATTTAACTGTCAAACATCTTCTTCCTGTCAGACTTGTCTTCAATGTTCTTGCGCCAGTCTCCCACATCACGCAGCTGCTTGTCCTATAAAAACAAAGAAGATATTCTTAGTTTATTTAATTGCATTGAAAAAAATTAACTGTATGCAATCTGTAAGCAAAAGTGTTAAACCTTAGCATCTCTACTTAATTCTGTATAAAATAAAAATTTGGACTTTTAATGCAGATGCAACATAAAGTGACTGAAATTAACGTAGAACAGAAACTGATACTTTTACATTGTTTGATTCATCAGCAGATGCTGTGCCAGGCAGTGCTATAAATTAGGCATGTTGATGTTGTAATTAACCCTCAACCCTTTAGACCCCCCTGGCATGTTTTAGGGGCATGCCCAAAAAATGAAGGTGGACGACTCACTGGAAGATCTCAGCAATTAAATAAATTAGAATGGCCAGAATTACAGAGAAATGTCCCCGTTTCCTCTGGGAAAAGGAGACTTCGACAGTGAGCTGCTGTCACAACTGATAGGAGTGAGACAGCTGGAAATAATGGAATTACCCTCCAAAACAGATTTGCTCCACTACAGAATGAAAACCAGGAAAATGATCCATCTTCTGAGAACAATAAAAGGTTTGAGAACAACCTTCATTCTAAACAGTCTTCCCCTAAGTTGCCAGAGAAAACGCGCCCCACCAGACCAAGAACCCTAATAGTGGGCCACACAGCTGTGGATGGGATTAAAAACTTCTGCAACAAGAAAAACACAGAAGTTATGATTGGTACCAGTAACGTGGTCTCTGATATCTCAGAGAATATTCTTGCAATCACAGAAAAGCGCCCGTCTCTAGAAAACCTTATTATACACTGTGGAGCCATGGATGACGTGGCTAAGAAAAAATCAGAAGGACTGAAGGAGGATTTCACTCGTCTTCTGAATATTGTTGGAGGTCTCAATATCAAGGTGTTTGTCAGCGGACCCTTCGCACCGATTTTCTGTGGAGATGAGATTTTTTCCAGACTTCTGATGATTAATAAGTGGTTGAAAAAAACATGCGCCACCACACCTGTGAACTTCATCGACAACTTTAATATTTTTTGGGAAAAAACACAACTCTTCAAGCAAGATGGTTTCTGTTTGAACAAGCCAGGAGTCAGACGTCTCACATCTAATCTCTTCTATTTAGTAAATAATCCGCCAGCAGCTTCGACCTTCAGCAGAGAACATGGAGTATCAACAACAATGATAACGCTGCCTCCAACAGCTCCAGCAGAAACAACCGGCCAGTTGGCTGAGAAAGAGAGGTCATCACAAAAGGTCTCCCTTCGAAATCCACAGGAGAAGTGGACCCCCCCATCCCCCCAAACCCAGACCCAGACCAACTGCCCCGGTAAACCCCCCTCACCCCAGACCCCGACCCAGACTGCACAAAACTCTCCCATCTCCCCACTGAGCTAGCTTTTTGCTTTACTGGATTCTGATAACTTGAAAGGAGCTCTTAAATTTGGGACCTAAATGGCTCTGACCTCTTCTCCATTCAACACCCCCCGTGGCCGAGGCTCTGCTACTAAACCAACATCTTCCAAATGCCGCAGACCTCCACCACCTCCTAATCTATCTCCTCCTAATCAGGACCTTCAAATCACTTCTCTGTGATACAGTCTGGATCCCAGTGGTAACTATATCAGAAATGAGCATATCCAGGAAACACTTGGGCCCCTAATAGGAGATAGTTGTAAAATCTCTGTGCTTATACGTGACAGAAAGAACAAAGCCAAAAGGATAAGAGACAGTAATAAACAATCAAAAAAAGCCATAAACTGTCAGGTACAACCAGACACAGAGTTAATATCAGCAACTAAGTCATATTAACTGCCGTTATTAAACATTAGATCTCTGTCAGGAAAATCATTTTAAATCAATGACTTCATTACTGACCACGATCTTGATGTTATGTTTTTAACAGAACCATGGTTACATGAATTTAATGAAGCTCCCATTCTGATAGAGTCGACGCCTCCGAACTACAATTTTCTTTGTGAGAGCAGACAGCAAAGAAAAGGTGGAGGCCGCTTTGTTTAAAGATTTATTAGAGTGTAAAAAAGTATTTCTGGGCAAATTTGACTCTTTTGAATATTTGGCTCTCCAGATAGAGAGCCCGGTCCGAACAATGTTCTTGAATATTTGCAGGCCTCCTAAGTCCAAAACAAACTTTATCAGTGATTTTAATGAGCTTTTATCTGTGATATGTGTTGATTATGACTGTTTAATTATTGTGGGAGACTTCAACATTCACATGGACAATCCTGAAAACAGAAGTGCAATAGATCTATGTGACACTCTTAGAAATTTTGGTTTGATTCAACATGTTAAACAGCAAACGCACAAACAGGGACATATTTTGGACTTGATCATCAGTAAGGGTCTAAACATTTCCAAGGTGTCTGTAACTGATGTTGCTCTATCTGACCACTTTTCTGTTATTTTTGAAAGCATCATCTGCAATGACTCAGTTTGCCAAAGAGACATGATAAGAAAACGCGTCTTTAAGGACGGTGCTGCTGAAACCTTTAACCAGATTTACTCTTCTTCTTCCACTTTGCCCTGTATCACTGTAGATGACCTGGTAGATAACTTTCATTCTAAAATCTCGGACATCATTGATTCAATTGCTCCAATTAAAGTGAAAGTCGTTTCTGGGAAGAAAATGTCTCCATGGAGAAGTGCTCCACCAGTCAGAAGTGAAAAAAAGAAGTGTTGAAAAGCTGAACAAAGGTGGCGAAAGACTGGACTCCAGGTTCACTATATTATCTATAAAGAGAGACTATACAGATACAACCTACAACTGAAAAATGCAAGGGAATCCTTCTTTTCTGAGATCATCAGCAAAAACATTAACAATGCTCGTGCATTATTTGCCACGGTCGACAGGTTAACAAACCCCCCTGTAACTGTAGCATCTGAATTCCACTCTACCAGGGCCTGCAATGAATTTGCTAAATTCTTTACTGAAAAAACCCAAAAGATCAGAGAGGCAGTCAGCACATCCACATCAACTCCAGTACCAATGTTGTCTCCAACTAGAACTGATTTTGACAAAATTTCCCAATTTCACCAAATAAACTGCAAAATCTTATAAGAAATCGTACAGCAACTAAGCTCTTCTTCCTGCTGTCTCGATCTTACCCACAGCTTTCCTTAAGAAAGCTTTGCCTGTAATAACATCTGATTTAACACAAATAATAAACACGTCCCTTTTGTCAGGTGTTTTCCCCCAGGCCCTAAAAACAGCAATTATCAAAACTCTATTGAAAAGAGCAACTTGGACAAGCTGCTACTACAGAACTACAGGCCTATATCAAACCTCCCCTTCATCAGCAAGATTATTGAAAAAGCTGTGTTTCAGCAGTTAAACAACTTCCTAACAATGACCAACCGCTTCGATGTCTTCCAGTCAGGCTTCCTGCTCACCACAGTACAGAGACTGCTCTTGTCAAGGTGTTCAATGACATCCGTATAAATGCAGACTGTGGAAGAACCACAGTGCTGGTATTATTGGACCTTAGTGCAGCATTCGACACTGTTGATCACTCCATTTTATTAGAGCGCCTGGAAAACTGGGTCGGCCTTTCTGGTACAACACTCAACTGGTGTAAATCCTACTTGAAGGACAGGGACTTTTTTGTGTCAGTAGGTAACTTTACATCAGAGAGCACAAACATCACATGTGGTGTTCCCCAAGGGTCCATCTTAGAGCCCCTCCTATTCAATATCTACATTCTCCCCCTAACTCAGATTTTAATAAACAACAACATAAGTTATCATAACTAAGCAGACGACACACAGCTATACGTTACGATGTCACCAGGTGACCATGAACCCATTCAAGCGCTGGGTAAATGCTTAGAAGAAATCAATGCATGGGTGGGCCTAAATTTTCTTCAGCTGAATCAAAACAGAACTGAAGTAATAATCTTTGGACCAAAGGAAGAGCGTCTAAAAGTTAGCACACAGCTTCAGTTAATACAGCTAGAAACCACCAGTCAGGCTCGAAACCCGGGTGTAGTGATGGACTCAGACCTGAACCTTCAGAAGCACATAAAGGTAGTAACTTGGTCAGCCTTCTATCTCCTAAAGAACATCTCCAGGATTAAAGGACTAATGTCTCAGCAGGACCTTGAAAAACTAATTAATGCGTTCATCTTTAGTAGAATTGATTACTGCAACAGTATCTTCACAGGTCTGCCTAAAAAGTGGATCAGACAGCTGCAGTTGATCCAGAATGCTGCTGCCCGCGTCCTCGCTAGAACTAAGAAAGTGGAGCACATCACCCCGGTTCTAAAGTCCTTACACTGGCTCCCTGTAGCTCAGAGAATAGAGTTTAAAATACTTCTGTTAGTCTATAAATCACTGAATGGCTTAGCACCAAAATACATTACAGACTTGTTGTAAGTGTATCAACCAGCCAGACCTCTCAGGTCTTCTGGCTCAAATCTACTCTGCATACCCAAAACCAGAACCAAACATGGAGAAGCAGCTTTTAGTTCTTATGCTCCACTAATCTAGAATAAACTGCCAGAAAACTGTAAAAGCGCCGAAACCCTAAGTTGCTTTAAATCAAGATTAAAAACTTATTTGTTTAGAGTGGCCTTTGACTGTACCATCTAGGCATGATTAGTTGCGTTTTCAGTCCAATTTTCCTTTCATTTTCTTGTCCATCATTCTATTCTCTTTATTTTATTTTACTTTTTTAAATTACCTCTGTTGTTTGATTTTATCATTTGATTTGTTTTTCTGTCTGTATCTGTTTATTTTCTTTGTGATTGTATTGTAATTGTATGTACAGCGCTTTGAGTGTCTCGTTGCTGAAAAGCGCTATATAAATAAACTTACCTTACCTTACCTAAAATAGTTAATTTAATCAGAGCAAGAGCACTAAATCACAGACAGTTTGTTTCACTGTTTGAGGAGCATGACAGTGAACATAGTGACAGCCTACCAAAATGCTGTGAGATGACTCAGCCTGGGCAAGGTGCTTAAACGAGAATGGGATCTTAAAGCAGAGATTCATGAGTTTTGTTTAAAAAAAAAGACGAGGACATCCCAGAGCTCTCGATGCACAATGGATGGAAGATTTGGCCTTTGCTGTTGAAGTGACTGCACTAATGACTGAACTACATACCAACTTACAAGGCAAGGGCCTCTTGCACGCGAAATGTACAGCTCAGTGGCAACTTTCATGATGTTGGGACCATCGCCATCTAGCAGATCAGACCAGACTGTAACCACACCTTCCAGCATCTATCGCAGCTATGATATCACTCAGAGGCTTTATAAGTCCTAGCCCATGGAGTGTCATTTGCTTTTTGTGTTAGCTCGCAACAAAAGCATCTCTTCGTGAAGGATAAATACAACTTGCTGGACAAGTTAACTTATTCCTTCCTCACCGACCCTTCAAAGAAGAGCTTGACAAAGCTTGAGATCTCGCTGCTGGAGAAACCAGTTCTTCTGCCAGGTATGCAAAATCCCACTCAGGATTTTCCAAGGAGAGGAGCCTGCCTCCTTGTTTGTTCTTTCCATGTCGACTGGCCACGGTACATCATATATTTCCCCGTTTTGCTGAAGGAGATGCTGACTGTTTCTGAGCAGTCCAAGGACGTGTGAACGGTTGCACTTTTGTACCTGTCCAGGAGAAGACGTCACTCAAGTAAATTCATTTCTTTTGCAACTTTTTCTTATAGTCTGGGCAGGATAAAATAGGTTAGAAGTAAGGCAATTGTTAGGGTTAATTAATGATTATATATGTTTTAACTTTAATAGAAGTGAAGCTTGCTGTTCAGAGTGATTATATCTTATATGTACAAGAGCTGCAAGATAGAGACAGGATGTTCTAGAACATTCTGTCAGTGCAGCTGTTTCTAATCATTATGAGTGTGCATCTCTCCCTGTTTTGTGCTTGGAACATTCTGTAACCAGGGCCTCTTCTCTTATGAATAAAAGGCAGACGGAGCAGGGGCTGTTTCAGAGTGTTGGTGGAGGATTGTAACTGAGCAGCCTCTGAAAACACTCTCACCTGCAGGTTAAAATGAACTAACTTCTCTGTGTCTTTCTTTGTGCAGAATTGTGAAAGTGTTTGGTGTTTAAACCTAACATAAATGGTCCTTCGAGCCGGAGACCAAGACGCTTGACGATCCCAGTGGGTGAGTGAGATTCCAGACAAATCTGTGGCCACAGTACTAATACCCTTTCCGGGACTGGTCCCTCCCTGACAGGCTGGGGTCTGACGGCTGACGGTACTCCCGAGGACACAGAGAACCAGTGAGTAGGTCTTTCATTTAAAAGGAATGAGTGATGAAATGCAAATGACCTAAAATAGTACAGTATAGAGAAACCCTGACAATTCTAGACACTATCAGGTGAACTAAAATAGACAGTTAAATTCCGCAGGAGGGTAGACTCCCTTAGTTGAAATAGACTAATTAAACTCTACACAGGACGGCGGAGTCCTCTGTTGAACTAAAATAGACAGTTAAATTCCGCAGGAGGGTAGACTCCCTTAGTTGAAATAGACTAATTAAACTCTACACAGGACGGCGGAGTCCTCTGTTATGTTTTTGTGAAAGTAATTACAGTAAGAGTAAAACGCGTAAAAAAGTGTGACTGAAAAACGTGTGGAAGAGTGAATGGAATCGTAATGACCATTAGGTCCTTACCTTTCATATAAACTGAAAACAGATAGTAAATGGTGAGCCTTTGTGGATGCTTGTAGGCAAGAAAATCCCACCTGAACAGGGTTGAAGTGGATTTTACCACAACTGACTTCTTGATCACCATCCTGTTTTCAAATACATAAATCCAGTATTTAGAATACACCAGGTATTAAAAAACATACTGGATCTAAATTTAGTTCAAAATGGGAAAGGGGCAAAGTAAAGAGAAACAAAAGTTACTTGATAACCTTACATGCAAAGATTGGAAAGCGGTAGAAAAAGAAAATCAAGATGCAGTAGAACCCCTATGTTATTGGATAAAAACCTATAATTATAATGGAAAGCTGTCTACAAGTGCCCTAACAGAATTACAGAATAAAATAAAAATTAAATGCAAAAATAATGAAAAACAAATGAGAAAGGAAGGTTATGCACAGACTCAAGTCTGGGTTAAAATAGCAAAACAACGTGAGGAAGGAGAAAGACTGGCAAAACAGGAAAGAGAGGAAAGGAAGCGACAAAATAAAGAGAAAAAAAAAGCAAGTGAAGAAGAGCAAAAGAGAGAAAAAGAGGAATCAAAATGGAAAGAAGCAGGACATGAGAACATAATGTTTCACAGAAGGGAAGATAATGAATATTCTGGTCCCTACTTAGCGTTGCAACAGCAGTTACTGCAGCAACAGGGAGGGGCAGTGGGGAGAAATGATATAGATGCACCCACTGCTCCACCACCACCATCACCACCTGGATATACACCACGAACACCAATTGCTACTCGAAGCACTGGTGCAGTGGGTAAATGGTCTGCAACATTGGGACATTTATTATCTCCATTACCTAGGGTTAGTCCCATGACCCTAGATGAAGGAGGGGATGTGCAAACTTTTCCCCTCATTGAACTCCCTAACCCACGAGCAGGCGCAGAAGGCCAATCAGACACAATTAGAGTTTATCGAACTTGGACCCAAGATGATGTTAAAAAGGCTGTAGAAGGAATCCCACACCCTAGAGAGGATGTGGATGAGAGTGTGAGGCAGATGGAGGATCTTAGGAAAGCCTACCATCTGAATGGAATAGAAGTCCAACAAGCATGGATGTGCAAACTTGGCCCTGACTGGTATCATGTGAAGGGAGGTTATAATCCATCAACTGCAGTAGGAGTACCTCTTGCTGCTGATAGCGCAGAGTTAACAACCCAGTTAGTTCCTCTCCTGGAAAGAATAAAAGGAAAATATAAAAAGAGAGCAAACTATACTGAAATAGGGAGATGTAAACAAAAACCAGACGAACCTTTTGATGAATATAGAGTAAGAATGGCAAAGGTTTTTAAAGTTCACAGTGGACTGGAACCAAGCGAGGATGAAAATGGTGCTTATCAGCAGCAACTAAAAAATGCACTCCACTCAGGCTCAACACCCGACATACATGGCTGGGTGAACCGGCACTACATAGGAATGAGTGGGGGCTCGCTTGCAGACTACATAAATCATGCGCTGCATGCTGAAAAAGTTATAAAAAGTAAAAAGGGTAAAAAGGACACAGTCAGAGACGCAGTGTTTTACCAAGAGGAGGACAACACTGTGTACTATCAACAGTCACAGGGCAGGGGAAAAGGCAGAGGCCGAGGTAGAGGAAGAGGTAGAGGACACTTTGGAGCACAAAATCCTAGAGCATGTTGGTCCTGCGGTAAAGAAGGACATCTAGCCAGGGATTGTAGGGGAGGTCCTCCCCCACAAACTAAAAATGCATGACTAGATCGTGAGACAAACGGGACAGAATTGGATCAAAATTTAATACAAGAGAAAACCACCTCAGAAGATGAGGAAATACTAAATTTAGATGACCTATTCTATGTTGAAAAAATAAGACCTGAAATAACCCTGCTGGTACAAGGCACACCTATCACGTTTCTTTGTGATAGTGGAGCTTGCAGGACAACAATTAGAGAACAATTACCATATGTGAGACCCAGTGGGAAATGTACCACAGTTCAGGCCGCCCAAGGTAAAATCAAACAAGTAAATGAAACAGAACCCTTATGGATCAGAGATCCAGAAGGAAAAACATGTCAGTTATCAGTTTTGATGTTACCAGAATGTCCAGTGAACCTATTAGGAAGAGATGGCTTAATAGCCCTCTGCCTAAGCCTAACACCAACCCCAGAGGGTTTGAGAGTGGTCAGAGGCAAACCTGAGGAAGTCTATGTAGTACAAGGGACGGGAACACCAAATTATTACTACACTTTAGACATCCCTAACAAACCGCCAACTGCAACAGGGGCATCGTTAGTGGATGAAGGCAAACAATCAATGCGGAGCCCACAAGATGTTATGTCACCAGATGAATTACATGTGACAATGTGGTATACTGCAAAGCCAGACACCAAGTACATGAGTGAACTGAACAGGATGACCCCAACAAAGATAACAGTCTCATATGTGTACTCAGATGTAGAAGCAAATGCAGCAGCTGCAGTAATATTGCCAGAAACTGTCAAACCACTGTTCAGACAACTTTCTGGGCCACACATATCCTTATGCAAAGACAAAAAGGAAGAATGGAAAGACTTAGCAAAACTAGTGGACAGAGGTGAAAGAGCAAGGGATTGGGTGGTAACCGGCATGAACACATGGTATAGCCAGTCCACTGAAATGACCAAAAAGGCATTGTTCTGGACAGTAACTGTCCAGGCTGGAGTGCACCTAGACCCAAAACAAAAATGACACATCTTTTTCACAAAAGAAGAAGAGGAACTATTTAAACAAGTTCCTGAGAGACTATGGTCACAAGGACCTACTGATGTTGGCCTGGTAAAAGGAGCACTTCCTGTTGTGATAAGACCAAAAACAGAGTACAGACCCAGAGTTAAACAATATCCTCTAAAACCAGATGCAATGGTGGGAATAGAACCTGTTATTGAAGATTTAAAGAAGGCTGGAGTATTAATTGAGTGTGCTGAATCACCCTGTAACACACCAATATTCCCTGTAAAAAAGGCACCCCCATCTGTGGGATGGAGGATGGTTCAAGATTTACAAGCAGTAAATAATGCAGTAATACAAAGATCCCCGTGTGTAGCAGATCCACACACGTTACTAAACTCCTTGAACCCGAAAGCAAAATATTTCACGGTAGTGGACATAAGTAATGCATTCTTTTCTGTACCACTACACAAAGACAGTCAATACTGGTTTGCTTTCACATTTAAAGGGAAAAGATACACTTATACCAGATTACCACAAGGATATTGTGAAAGCCCCACGATCTACTCCCAAGTTCTTACATCCAGCCTGGCCACTTTTGACCCACCACAACAGAGCCAATTGCTCACGTATGTGGATGACATACTAGTTGCATCTGAAACCGAAGAAATATGCAAAAAAGACTCTATAGTACTCCTGAAACATTTGGCTAAAGAAGGTCATAAAGTCAGCAAAAACAAATTACAGTTTTGTAAGGAAAGTGTAAAATATCTGGGCCATCAACTCAGTTCAGGGGGAAGAACAATAATGGAAGAAAGGAAAACTGCAATTCTGCAAGCACCAAAACCATTGACAAAGAAACAAATGATGTCTTTTTTAGGACTCACTAATTACTGTAGAAGTTGGGTGCCAAATTATGCAGAGCTAACAGCACCCTTGCAAAGCCTGATGTACAAAGAGGACCTTAAAATGTCTGACTACCTAAAATGGAGTTCTGAAGCAGAAGATGCACTCTGTAAATTGAAACAAACTATGGTGGGAAGTTGTGTGTTAGCATTACCAGATTACAACAAAGACTTTGTACAAATGGTAGACTGCAAAGGAAATTTCATGACCTCCGTGTTGACACAGCTACATGGAAGTAAATATAAACCAGTAGCCTACTATTCAACCAAAATGGATGCAGTGGCGTGTGCCCTTCCACATTGCGTTAGAGCAGTGGTGGCTGCTTCCCTAGCAGTCACGTCTAGCGCAGATGTTGTACTATTCCATCCACTCACTTTGAAAGTACCCCATGCAGTTTCAGCACTGCTTTTGCAAACTAAAATGAGTTTTCTGTCACCTGCAAGACATCTTTCCTGTATGTCTATCTTGCTGTCACAACCACATCTCAAAATAGAACGGTGTACAGCACTAAACCCAGCAACATTAATCCCCACAGAGGAGGATGGAGAAACTCATGATTGTGAAACATTATCTGAGGAAATAGCAAAAAGCAGAAAAGACTTAAAAGATACTCCTTTGACAGAAGGAGAAATATTATTTGTAGACGGGTCTTCCAAAAAGGATGAGAAAGGTAAAACAAAAACCGGATATGCTGTAGTGACTCTTAATAAAGTACTAAAAGCAGAAGCACTCCCTTCACACTACTCAGCGCAAGCTGCTGAGTTAGTAGCCTTAACTGAAGCATGCAAATTAATGACAGGAAAAAGTGCAACAATATACACTGATAGCCAGTATGCATATGCAACAACGCATACTTTTGCACAACATTGGAAAAATAGGGGTATGATTACCTCCACTGGAAAACCTGTAACACATGCAGCACTATTAACAGAGCTATTGCAAGCAGTCCAACTGCCAAAAAAGCTTGCAATATGCAAATGTGCGGCACACACCACAGGAACAGACACTGTGACTAAAGGCAACGCCTTTGCTGATAAAACTGCTAAAGCAGCTGCAGAACAACAACCAAGTAGTCTTCTCCTAGTAACAATAGAACTAAAAGATGAAACATTACTGGAAATGCAACAACAATCACCCCAAAATGAAATACAAACCTGGCTAAAAAAGGGAGCTCAACTTAAAGAAGGAATATACACCTGACCAGAAAATAAACCTATCCTACCAAAAAACCTATACAAATGGGCAGCAATATCGAGTCATGGAGTTTCTCATGTCTCGAGAGGAGGAATGGTAGGATTAGTGAACAAAATATACACAACATATGGATTTAACTCTTATTCAAAAAATTTTTGTAGAACATGTTTGATCTGTGCCAAACACAATGCACAAGGGAACTTCAGACCAAAAAGGGGACAGTTCCCCAAAGCAAAATATCCTTTCCAACACATACATATGGATTTCATAGAATTAAATAAAAGTGAAGGAAAAAAGTACTGTTTAGTAATAATAGACTCTTTTTCTAAATGGATAGAGTTATTTCCTACACAAAATCCTGATGCATTGACCGTAGCAAAAGCACTATGTAAAGATATCATACCTAGATATGGAATTCCAGAAAAAATATATAGTGATAATGGAACTCATTTCGTCAATCAAATGATAGAAAAAATAGGAGAAGCCCTACAAATGGATCTTAGACATCACTGCGCTTATCACCCTCAAAGCGCTGGTCTAGTAGAACGAATGAATGGAACAATAAAAAATCGATTAAAAAAGTGCATGGAAGAAACAGGAAGACCATGGACTAAATGTTTAGACTTAGTAAAGCTCTACATAAACATCACAAGCACAGGAGGACTAACACCCTATGAAACCCTGTTTGGGAGGCCATATAGATTACCATTCTTTAAAAATAAATGGGAAACTGATGATGAAAGCACACTAGCAGATTACATGAGAAAAATGTTACAGCAAAAACAACAAACAGATGAACACGCAAGTGACCATGAGCCTTTTGTGTCTACACAGGAAAAACCATTAGTTGAACCTGGAGACTGGGTCCTGATAAAAAGCATAAAGAAGAAGCATTGGCATTCACCTAAGTGGGAAGGGCCCTATCAGGTGTTGTTGACCACTGGAACTGCAATTAAGATTGCAGAAAGAAACTCATGGATCCATCTGACACATTGTAAAAGAATAATAGAACATGACTAAAATAAGTTTCTTAATAGCAGTGTATATTCTAACCATCATAATTTGTGTTGTGGTCATAGCATTGTGGTATCTGCTGTAGCATTGTGACTTTTCAACAAACCTACAGAGAAAAGTCCGGCTACAAAGGGAATTGTAATTATAGTTTACAATTGTCTCAAACCGGTGAAGATCTCCACAACTCTGTTTAAAGGTGCTTAGGAAAGGTTCCAATCTATAAGTAAGATGTACACCCCCACACACAAGAAAATAGTGCTAGTAGCTGGAATAATCTCAGTGGTAATTGTAGGAGCTATTTTACTATGGGAACGTTTTTACGAAGAAAGAAAAGATTTGAGTAAAAGACAAATAAATGTTAATTCCTGCCCAAATGATGTAAGCATCAGAACCACAAAACTATGTGTACCAGTACAGAAAACCACTACAGTAAAAATACCCTGGGGAACGCTTGGAACAGCACGTGATGGCGCAAACAAACATGCCGCATTGTATAAGAAGTGGGAGTGGTATTTGACCTATGGAGATGTGCAATGGTGGAGTTGGAAATACTTAGTAGCAGAAACAGGACAGGACTGGTCTGATTGGTCCACAGGTCCAGCAATTAAATGGAGAAGACAATTGACCCTGATAAAAGATGGAGGAGGTCTAACCTTGACTGTAATCTCCCCCAACAACACGGGATGTACAGACTTTGTGGCGGCACCATATGTAGATTCTAGCCAAGGCCAATATTACTGGCAGATTCAAATATGCGTTAAAAACATTACTGAGCCACTTGCGGTAATACGGCATGATGCAGCCACACCTGAAAACAAAACAAACAAATGGCATATGGGGCTAAAACTATTAGTGGAGTTCAAGACAGAACCAGTAACCCCAGATGACTGGTTCAAAATATCTACAGGAATATCTAAAATAGATAACAACTGGCTTTTAATGGCAGAACAGGCTGCCCAGGCAGCAAAAACAGATTGTGTAGTATGCATGGGAGCCAGACCCCTGCTACAAGTGGTTCCCTCAACGTTGACAGAAAAATGCCTAGTAGAAGTAATGAACAGCACAAGACCCTCGACAAACTGTACTATGTGGGATAAGATTTATCCTTTGACTACCGCCGAAAAACAAAAACCGATGTTTTCAAATAAGGTTGCTCCAGGAAATTTTTCCTGTATAAACCGAACAGGTGTGGGATCAAACATAAGCAGACTCAATAAAGATCAATGTCACTCCATCATAGCAGTAGGTGTCAGCTTTAAACCTAAAGCACGCAGCGACATCTGGTGGTGGTGTGGAGACGATAAACTGTATGACAGGTTGCCATACAACACAACTGGATTGTGTGCATCAGTGTCATTAATATTTCCCGTGTCTGTTATTCCACTCTCAGTAGCAGATTTGTTGGGTACAGTAGCCAGCATATTTCCACACACCTGGAAAAATAGAGAAAAAAGATCAGGATGGAGTAAAGACGACCCTACTTATATAGATAGCATAGGAATACCAAGAGGAGTTCCTGATGAATATAAGTTAGCAGATCAAGTAGCAGCAGGTTTTGAATCCACCATATGCTGGTGGTGCACAATAAATAAAAATGTTGACAGAATAAATTACATCCATTACAATGTGCAACGACTAGGAAATAAAACTGAAGAAGGATTCTCAGCCATCCATGAACAATTGTCAGCTACCTCTTTAATGGCTTTCCAAAATAGAATTGCTGTCGATATGCTCTTAGCTGAAAAAGGTGGAGTATGTTCAATATTTGGGCATCAATGTTGTACGTTCATTCCAAATAACACCGCAGCTGATGGGAGCCTCACCAAGGCCCTGGAGGGCCTTAGGTCACTTAACAGCAAAATGAAAGATCATTCTGGAGTTGACACCACAATGTGGGATGGGTTTGGAGAAATGTTTGGTAGATATAAACAATTAGTGTTGTCTATCCTTATGTCAATAGCAGTCTTTGCAGCTATTCTCACATTGTGTGGATGTTGTTGTATTCCGTGTATAAGAGCTTTGTGCACTCGCATAATAACCTCTGCTATTCAGCCAGTCAAAACAGAAATGTCAGAGATGTATGCCCTCCTGAGACCTGAGGAGACAGAAGGAGCCAGTGATGATGATGATGACCAGGAAGAAGAAGAGACTTCTCTGCATTTCCCTGATCTTTATCCTGACCCTAACGACAATTAGTTGTATACAGTAAACTTAAAGACCTCCTGCTACTTTTTTAATGACATGTACAGATAAAACACACCATGATGTCTTAACTGAAAATCTGAGAAGAAAAGGTTAATGATTGATGTATCAAGTGTTTAAAACATTTATAAAGAGGAGGAAAATGTTAGGGTTAATTAATGATTATATATGTTTTAACTTTAATAGAAGTGAAGCTTGCTGTTCAGAGTGATTATATCTTATATGTACAAGAGCTGCAAGATAGAGACAGGATGTTCTAGAACATTCTGTCAGTGCAGCTGTTTCTAATCATTATGAGTGTGCATCTCTCCCTGTTTTGTGCTTGGAACATTCTGTAACCAGGGCCTCTTCTCTTATGAATAAAAGGCAGACGGAGCAGGGGCTGTTTCAGAGTGTTGGTGGAGGATTGTAACTGAGCAGCCTCTGAAAACACTCTCACCTGCAGGTTAAAATGAACTAACTTCTCTGTGTCTTTCTTTGTGCAGAATTGTGAAAGTGTTTGGTGTTTAAACCTAACAGCAATCCAGGAATGTCTCTGTTTTAATTCAAAGTGTTTTGAACTGTACTCTTCTATGCAAAGTTTTATTGAATGTTTGAGTTTAATTCAGTGTGCCTTGAAAGATTTGATTTTTCCTGCCTTTGTCCATAAACTGCTGGTTTGATCTCTAATGATACTCAGTGTGAATTCTTTATAAATTGATCAATCTTTGAATTATACTCTTGTTTATTAGTTTATTCTTTTAGTAGTTTAGTTAGTGTTCTGGTTAGGTGAAAGGTTTGTTGGGCCTGAATAGTTTGGTTGTAAGCTGGAATTATTCTGTTCAATACATTTTCACGTAGATAAAGAGAAGGTGTTTGAGTTTATTTTGTATAGAAGTGATTTTCTGTCAACTAAGGTTAGTGCTTGTATCACCTTTTTGGTTAATGGTTTGATAATACAGTTACATTTACCATGTTTTAGCTAATAATTATTAATTAATTAATTAGTTGTAATTATTAAGTGCTATTTGCCCAATAATCACAATCCTAGATGTTTTCTTTTCTTGCAACAAGTTAATATGATGTTGGTTTTTGAAAACTAGTTAATAAAGTTATGATGATTTCATAAATGTTGCAAAAATGCACATTTTGTTTTTATAAATGTTAAACAGCCCAGTAATTTGTGCTCCATTTTTGCTTGATGAACTGTATGACAGTTTGTCTTACTGTTGGTAATCAATATAAGTTGATGCTGCTATTTAACATAAAGTTATGATCATCAAACATGTTGGGACCACAGCCATGGATTTCAACATTTTCTGGAACTTTCAAATTAAATTGCATTTAACCGACTTTCAGCACAACTTCAGAAGGGGAAAGGGGGGTAGCAGTGGACTTCCCATGATGCCACTGGGCGTATAAAACCCCCACCTGTCCAATGGTTCTTTCTCTACCATCCAGACTCTGTGCGAGGCTGGCCGGTGAGACAGCGCGCTAATGTCTCTTTGCTGACAAAAAGACATAAACTCTTCAAACTGGATCCAAGGGTGTCATACGATCATCGGTCACATGCACTAAGATAAGTACAAATTAATCACTGTCTGTGTATCCAGTAGATTCATTCATGAACGGGAATTAAGACATAAGCCTGGCTTGACTTTCTCTCTGAGGTCTGCAGAAACAAACTGTGTCCCAGAGAATCCCCTGTAGAGATGCTGTCTCAACGAAGCCAACTGGAGTGTTCCCGATCGGAAGGAGGACCGCATCACCGTGGTAACGTACAGTGTGGCCAGCAGACAGAGCGAGCCGCCCAGCCACTGCTCCGGAGGTTAGCTGGAAGCTAACCCTTTGTTCACAGAGCTTTCTTCAAACTTCGACGTCGCCCGGACAAATCCTAAGCATGGTTCATGAGGTTAGGTTTTGGGCAGAGAGAAGGAGTTAGATTAAAATAATCTAAACATTTTTCATTTTATGAAGTTTGGTTTTGTTTGTGTGAAACTCAGCTATCTTGGTGCTAGCAGACTTATCTGCAGCACACGTGTTCAGTTTTGTGTTCTTTGTTTGTGTGTTTTTAAAGTTAAGACAAACTTTATTTAAAGGGTGATTTTAAACACAGAAGATGGGCCAAAACGCGCCGTCCGCGCTTATGCATTTTAACCCTTTTATTAACGGTATTTTAATAAATACCTAGGGAATATTTTACAGAAAGGTTGTTAGTTTTCAAGCGAGTCCCTAAACATTATTTTACTAAATCTGATAAGTAAACACCACTAAGCCCCATTTCTCCAGAAAGATTTGGCTCTTTTCCAAAATATTCCCTTAATAATATTTCTTTAAATATTATTTTAATAAATAAAAGCAGCTAATTAGACACCGTTGAGAATTAGTCATCCAGAAGGTTGGTTTTATTCAGCAGATCATTCTTAAAACATTATTTTATTAAAATAATATTTTATCTGATCTTGCATTGTGAATGGTTGTCTAAAGGTTGCTGATTATTGTTAGTTAAGTTCCAAGACTAACTTAAGACTAACTGAACTTCACTTCCAGATTCTTCAAGATAATCCTTGGTTCTCAAACATAAACATTGCATGGTAATGTTGCATCACTCTTTTGGTCATGATTTTCAATCATCTTTAATCAACTTGTTTATATTGTACATAGCCTATCTGTCTTCCCTATTCTTTAATTCTGCTTGGTAGTTAGTTGGATTGTTTTAGCATAGTCATTCAACAAATGAATTTTTCATTCATTTGTTGAATGAAATATGTTTGACTTTGAGTTTACTTATTTTTGTTAATAAATTCTTGTATTTTAGGAGATTGTGTGAATTCATTCCATGTGTGTGCAGAGTTTTGCTGTTCAATCATGTCAGAGCTCATCTCACACCTTTCTATTTTGTCCTAACACCATTGCCTTACTGGGCTGGTATTCGCAGGACAACTCT